>NC_083356.1:104004047-104315594 GCF_030254825.1 Meriones unguiculatus
TGCCTCCCTATTATTGCCTTTCATTAGTGTGGTGCAATTGGACCCACAGTGATGCACGGTTATTAGCTGAAGTCTGCAGTGCGCACTGGAGTTCACCACTTGTAGTGCTCCATACATTTTCCCAAATATTTAATGTCATGGGTCCACCACTGGTGTTTTACACTCAAAAATCTCACCGCCTTCAGGATCTCCTGTATTCCACCAGTTTCTCTCTCTCGTCTCTATTCCCATCCCCTCACAGCCACTGATCCTCTACCGAATCTATAGTTTTGCCATTTTCATAAGGGTATAGACTTTGAACACCTTGTATTTAGCCTTTCTTTCCCTGGAGAATTAAGCTTCCTGTGCAGCATTTCAGAATTTGTTTGTTCTTAGTCCAGGGTGGCATCAAACTCACTGTGTAGCTGAGGATCACATGAACTTGTTATCCTCCTGCCTCTTCTTCCAGGTTTCCGAGATTACAGGTACACAACATCACACTGGGTTCACTAGAAGCTTTGGCTACTCTCTATCAATGAATCGTATCCTGCAGTGTGGGAGTATCACAGTTTGTTTATAAACTCGCTTAATAAAGGACATCATGATTCCATTGAATTTTTGCAAATTATGGACGCTTCTTCAAAACTCATGTGTAGCATCCTCTGAGTTTACTTCAACTCATTTGGGCATCTAAAATAGACTGACTGGCTTTAGAGGTAGATTACATTCAGCTTTATAAGCAAATACCAAATTGTCCTCCAATACATCTCTACTGTTTTATACCCTCTAGCAATGGATGAGATTTCTGTCCTTTCAGCAGCATTTCAAATCAGTGTTTTGAAACTTAGGCATTCTTACAGATGCACAGTGCTATAGAATTAGCATTGTGACCTCTTTAGCACAGACACATATTTGTATAGCCACCAAAACCATGACACACAACAATTCTATCATCCCTCAAAACTCCTCCAAAATTCTGCTTGGCTGCACCAACCCCGCTGACTTCTCAGGGAGCTGCCATTTTGATTTGAGAGCACCAAACAGGTTTTCAACATTTTGGGCTACTTTTACTAAGAATGGTTCCACAGAAATTAAGCCACCTTGTTGCAGGTGTCATTAATTTGTTCTTTTATTTCTAGTATTTTACTATGTAAGTACTCCATAGTTCAGTTATCTAGTCATCTATTAAAAGACATTTGGATTGTTTGTAGGTGTTTCTATTGTAAATAAAGCTTCTATAGCTTCTGGGAACAGGCTTTATCTAAGGGCCTTCTCATGTTTCCTAGATAAATAGGTTGAAGGAGACTACTGAAACACAAATGGGTTATCATGACACAATGGGTTTACTGCCACATAGTGGGATTACAGGCACACAGTGAATTACTGCGACACAGGATTAACTTTAGAAGAAACTGGCAAACTGCTTTCCATGGTGTCCTGAGTAATTTTTATGCCCACCAATGAATGACAGCTCCTGATTTTCTCTTTTCCCTTGGGAGTCCCGAATCAGCACCACCATGGTTCATTTCTGTCTTTCTCGATGATATAGTATGACATCTTACTTGGCTCTAGCGTCTGTTTCCCCACTTGCGTTAGTAACGTAGGACAGAATTTGGAAGTTCATTTGTCCCATCCACGCCCTTTGGGGTAAACTGTTGAGGTGTGTGCGGGTGTGCTCTCCTGTGAGTGCATCTGTGGAGGCCAGAAGCTTACTTCCAATCCCTTCCTCTCACACTCCTCATTTGATGTTTTGGCAAAGAGATCAGAATTAAGCTCCACCAAATCTGTGTACTGGCTGTCCCTGGAGTCTTCAGTCTCTGGGCACTCAGTGCTGAGGTTACTGACCATCACACCTGGCTTGTACTTGCATGCTGAGGATCAAAAGAGTGGCAAGGCTTCCACAGCTAAACACTGAGTCCTTCACGCTTGTTTATTGAATACTGGGCATATATGTAGTTATTTCATACTATTTTAGATTAAAGTCTTTTGCCCAACATTGGTCTTACAACTATTTTCTCTGAACTGTAATTGTGTTTTTACATACTTACCAATGGTTTTCGTAAACTACAAGTTTAAATTTCAGAGAAGTTTGATATCAGTTTTTCTGTTATGCATCATGTTTTTGCAGCTTGTCCTAAAACCATTTTGTCTGATACTGGGTTATGTTTTTCTTTTAGCTTTTATTAATTTTTTATTTTTTATATTAATTACAGTTTATTCTGGGTGAGGTATCCCAGAAACAGAAAGACACACACGATATATACTCACTTATAAGTGGATACTAGATGTATAATATAGGATAAACATACAAAAATCTGTACACCTAAAGAAGGTGAGCTAGAAGGAGGACCCTGGGTAAGATGATCAATCCTCTCTCAGAAGGACAAACAGGATGGATATTGGAAGAAGGAGAAAAACAGGAAACAGGACAGGAGCCTACCACAGAGGGCCTCTGAAAGACTACCCAGCATTGTATAAAAGCAGATAAAGAGACTCATAAACAAACTTTGGGCAGCATTCAGGGAATCTTAGGGAAGAAGGGGGAGATAGTAAGACCTGGAGAGGACAGGAGTTCCACAAGCATAGCAATAGAACCAAAATATCTGGGCACAGAGGTCTTTTCTGAGTTTTTTTTCTTCCAATAATTTGATAGTTATACATTTGGATTTCTGTATGACATTCTTACATTTAGGCAAGTCAGTTCTCTTTGGCTGTGTTGCTCATGGATGTGCAGTTGTTGTATTGAAAAACAATAGTTCCTTAGATGATATTTTTTTTGCATATTGGTCAACAGTCACATATTTGCATATATGTTTTCTAAATTTTCCCTACTTCCCTTGATTTATGTCTCTGTATGTTTGTCAACACTTCTCTGTCTGGTTGGCAGGGTTCTAGAGTAAGTCTTAAAACAGGTTGTGTAATTTTTTTTCTAATTCTATTCTTCCTTTAAAAATTGCTTTATCTCAGGCAAGAGTGGAGGCACATGCCTTTAATCTCAGCACTGTGAAGGCAGAGGCAAGCAGATATCTCAACACTGGGACTTTAGACTAAGTTTCAGAACAGTCAAATCTATAAAAAAAATCTGTCTCAAAAAGAAGCAATAGATAGATAAATGATAGATAGATAGATAGATAGATAGATAGATAGATAGATAGATAAAAATGCCCTCAAATGCAGCTGGTCAGTGGTGATGCACAGCTCTAATACCAGCGTTTGGGAGGCAGAGGCAGGTGGATCTGTGAGCCTGGTCTACAGAGTAAGTTGAAAGATAGTCAGGGCACAGAGAAACCCTGTCTCAAAAAAGAAAAAAAAAAAACATAAACAAAACAAAATTGCTTTACCTCTTAAAATGAGATTCCATGTAGAAGAGAGTTAAGTTAATAGGAATCTCCAAACCTCTATAGGTCAGATTGAGAGACTATTTACACCATCACTCTTCTAATTTACATCCATGTAACTCCCTTCCTAAGATCTTCCTTCATCAGCATTTTATAGTTTTGCCATACAAATAGTGACTCGGTTTGCAGAAATCTGTGCCTTGCAAGTCTGTGTAGCTTTTCAGCCCATCACAGATGGGTATTTTAAATTTGGGGATCTGAGTTTGTTATTACTGTTGCACAGTGATATGATTGATTTCTGTGTGCTGACATTTTTTCCTTTGACTTTGTTAAATTCTCTCATAACTTATGGATTTGTTTTGTTGTTGTTGTTGTTGTTGTTTTACATCTATTGAGGAAACTTTTAGTCATGCTATCTATTAAAGAAACTTATATTCTTGTTCCCCAGTGTTTGGGCATTATTCCTATAGTTTTCTTGAATATTGCTTTGCCCACGTTGTACAGTGAGACGCTGTGTAGAAGCTGTAAGAGTGACATCCTTAAGTATTCCTGTGGTTTGGGGAAAAGCATTAAGTGTTCCATAATTAATGATGACACTGTCTTGATTATTTGTGCTATTATTTGTGCTATCTATATCATCTAGACATTTGTTTCATTTTTCCTATTATAAAAATAGATTTTTTTTCTCATATAGAATATCCTGATTATAATTTCCACTTACTCTACTCCACTCAGGTTCTTCCCAGATCTTTCCCCTTCTGGATCCTTTTCCTTCACATCTCTCATAAAGAACAAGCTTCTCAGAGACAACCAGACATGCCAAAATTAAATATAAAAAGATGAAGCAAAATATATCATACTGAATTTGGACATGGCAACCCAACAGGAGGAAAACGGACCCAAGGGCAGGCACAAGAGTCAGAGACCCACTCATCCTCACAGTCAAGAGTCCCATAAAAATACTAAACGAATAGCTTTAATATGTAAGTAGGGGACTGGTGCAGACCCACTTAAGCCCTGTTCTTGCTAATTCACTTTCTGTGATATCATATGTGCTTCGCCTTCTTGATTCAGAGGGCCAAGTTCTCCTGGTAGCCTTCATCCTCATTGGTTCTTACAGTCTCTGCTGGGATTTCCTGAGCTCTGATTGGGGGGTTTGATGGATACCTCCAACTTAAACTCTCTCCACATAGTGCCTAGCTGTCGGTCTCTCATCTGTTCCCATCTGCTGACAGAGGAAATGTGTCTGATGATGATTGGATAAAGTACTGATCCATGAGTATAGCAGAATTAGAAGTGGTTAGAAGTCGTTTAGAAGTCATTAGAAGTCATTTTATTGAATTTCTGTTCTTCTTTTTCCTCCTCCTCCTCCTCCTTCTCCTCCTCCTCCTTCTTCTCCTCCTCCTCCTTCTTCTTCTTCTTCTTCTGACCATTAGTGTTTGGTTTGTTAGCCCTCTATCTCTGAGCTACCTAGTCTTTTGTTCTTGGTACCCCAAAAGTTTCGGGCATGGCTTCAGTTTAAGTCAGACATTGATTGGCACTCCCATACGTTCCGTGCCACCATATTTTGTGTGCAGAACAGATTGTAAGTCAAAGATTTTGTGACTGTGTTGGTGTTTACATTTCTCTTTTGATAGCCTGCAGAGCACCTTCCCCACACCAAAGAGATGAGAACATAGGGTTGAAGGCTCCGTGTAGGTACCAGCTCAACATCTCTATGTTCAGTGAATTGTGTGGTGGTGTCCTTGGCAATTAGGTCCCAGTGTGTGTTTTCAAGCAATCCTTTGTCTTCACACTAGCCTTGGTCGCTTGGGTTTCCATGAAACCACCTTGGTCAACAATTTAGTTGACTGTAACCCAGTCCTGCAGCTGGAAGCCTTACTGAATGGCAAGGTATGGCCAGCTGAGATTGCCCGCACACTCCATTTCTAGACGTCATTAGGATCATCTTCATACATTTCAGTAAGTTTCCACTTACCACTGCCCAGTTCCAGCTGGCGCTTTCAGTATTCTCTCCTGCCACCCCGTCTCCCACCTCCCCCAAACAACTCAGCTACCACTCAGGCCTAGATCCAGAGCTTTAAGTTGGCCCACCCCAACATCTACCATACCAATGAACTGCTAGAAGGCACTAAGGGGTTAGTTCTACAGATCCAACCTGCAGGAGCTCCATGACAAAAGAATATCTGAGAAGGGCCCTAGTGAAAATTCAGCACTGGTAGTGTAGCAGAAGCCAGAGGCCTCAAACTGGACCAATGAATTCTTGCAAAGAACGTTTGCAAGTATTTTTTTAATTAAATCTTTATTTTTATTTTTTTTTTTATTTTTGTATCCCCGCTATAGCCAGCTCCCTCATTTCCTACCAATCCCACCCCCCCACTTTATCTCCTCCCTGCCCCTTTCCAAGTCCACTGATAGGGATAGGTCCTCCTCCCCTTCCATCTGACCCTAGCTTATCAGGTTTCTTCAGGACTGGCTGCCATGTCCTCCTCTGTGGCCTAGCAAAGCTACTTCTCCCTCGAGGGGGGGGGATGCCAAGGAGCCCATCACTGAGTTCATGTCAGAAATAGTCCCTGTTCCCCTTACTAGGAAACCCACTTGGATACTGAGCTACTATGGGCTACATCCGAGCAGGGGGGCTGTCTGGGCGAAGAATAGACTGAGTGACACTGCAGCTTTCATGGTGAGATTTTTAAGTGTTTATTTTTTATTTTATTTTATTTTATTTTATTTTATTTCACGGGGGAGGTTGCAAGGTTAGAGTGCAGATATGTAGGGATGAGGATCTTAGTGGGGTTGGGGTACATGATGTGAAACTCACAAAGAATTAACACAAAGTTTAAAAGAAGAGGCCGGCCTCATGGGTACCCTTATTTAACTATTATTTTCCTGTTTTTAGATTTCATTGACTTCCACTTGTTAAAAAATAAATCTGCATATGTCATTTTAAAATGTGAGTAAGTGTATTTGTCTATATGTGTGGATATGCGTACAGGTATCCACAGCCGCCAGAGGCAATAGGTCTCCATGAGCTGCCTGAGGTGGTGTTAGAAATCAAAGTCAGGTCCTCCACAAGGGTAGCAAGTCTTCCCCACTCCATTGCCATCCTTTTATCTGTATGGTTCTCTTCTTAGTGCTTCCTTGAGAATCACTTTTGCTCTTTTTCTCCACTTTCAAAATTAGTTATCAATAATTGAACACTTTGAAAAAAACAGATAAATATTTATTACTAAAAAGTTTCCTCTGCATATTCTTTACATTCGGATATGCTTTCATATTTTATTAAATTAAAAATAGCTACCAATTTCCTGCCTGCAAGATGCATTGGTGCAATGGTGGCAAAGAGCTGTCGGAGCAAACAACAACTATCTGGTTGGAATTAAGGCCAAATCCATGAAATGGAATTCATCCCTAACGCTGAGCAAATGGTCAAGAACCTGAGACTAGATGGGGCAGGGACATAGGGGAAAACCAAACACTACTGTTCTGCCAAAAAAAAAAAAAAGTCATAGCAACAAAATGGCTTCTAAAATGTTCTATTATAAGCATAGATCAGTGTCTTGCTTGGCCATCACCAGAGAAGCTTTCCTTCTGCAGTAGATGGGAATTAATACAGAAAACCACAACCGGACAGTGAACAATGATTGGAACACTCAGCACTCAGTGGCATGCATCTGTCAAATCCCTCCCTTTGGGGCTTAGGAAAATCTACAGGAAAGGAGGCAGAAAGTTTGTGAGAGTCAGTAAGGATGGAAGACACCAAGGGAACAAGGCCTTCTAGACATGAAAGCAAAGCACATATAAACTGACAAAGACCATGGCAGTATGCACAGGGTCTGCACAAGTCTAAGCCAGATGGGGTCCCAGTGCTGGGAGGGGAAGGGGACATAATTCCTATCCCTAACCCAGAAGTTGTCTAGAGCTGATAACTACTCACAAAGGAAAACTTAGTTTTCTCCAATGGCGTCTCATTGGGCATACAAACCACCCTGAAGGGCACATCCAATGTCCAGAACTACGTGGCAAACACAAAATGAAACTCAAAGGTACTCTTGGGTTTTTTGTCTCACAGCACTTTTTCAGGGCTCTTTTTCTTTCTTTGCCCTACAGATATTTTTGCCTATATGTTATGGATTAAAATTTTGTTTTTAATGGCTTCTCCGTGTGTATGAATGCATGTGTCTCTGCATCTATATTTGTCTCTTGTGTTTTTTATTTGGCTTTTTCCCCCTGTCTGCTTGTTTGTTTATCCCTATTTTGATTTGTTTATTATTATTTCATTGTTATTATTAAGATGACTATTGGTTTTCTAATTAGAGAGAAAAAGAATGTGCATTTGAATGGATTGGAAAGTGAGGCAGATCTTGGAAAAAAAACATAAACAGGATATATTATATGATAGAAAATCTAATTCCACTAAAGAAAAAAACCCTTCACACACACACACACACACACACACACATACACACACCCTTTTCTTGAGGCTTAATGTTTGGTTTTTGCTTATAAATATTTTACTTAATTTTCCAGTGATTGGTAGGTCACTATTATGCTTTCATTACTCACTTCTGCTTCGTTCTGCAATGACCAGACACCTCAACAATCACAACAATATTTTATCTCCATTAAATTTAAAAGTGGCCTTAAAATTTGTTCATAGCCCAGGCTGACTTCTATTTTGGTGAACTTTCCCCATGTGTAGAAGCAAGGACTGTGTGTGGGTGCTGTTCTAAGATGAGTCAGTAATTGACAGTCCTTCACAGATGCCCATTGGTGGTCCTGAGTTGTCCATCATCCTTGCTCATTTTGGGTCGATTTCTTCCAAGTATGCAACCTCAAACTGAAATGTGCCTTTGTGTTCTGTTGCAGTACTGGAACTTGACCTCAGGGTTTCGTGGACACTAGGAAAGCATTCTACCTACAAGCTACATTCCCAGGCTCCTGTGCATTTCCTAGTTTTCTCTTAAGTTCTGCTCATTGTTTTCTCCATATATTTTGAAGATTTACTGCCAGGTGCATAAATATTTTAGGATAGCTATGTCATCTTAGCAAATTACTTCTTTTGTCATCATGTAATGTCTATGTTTTTCTTGGTTTCTACGCTATGGTTTTCATTATTTATGACAATTAGTACAAATATTTCAAGTTTCGAGTGTGTATTTGTTTGCATAATATCTTCTTTTTTTTTCTGTAATTTACCATTGTGTTTGAAATGTATCCTTGTTGTTTTTTTTTCCTTTTTTACTAAACTTTTTTTTCACATAACATGATAATTGTGTTTTTCCCCAACCCCCATTTCCCCCAAATCATCACCACCTAACTATCACAGAACACCAAGCTCCTCTTTCTCTTCCTCTTCCCCTTCTCTCAGTCTTTCTCTCCTCTATCTCATCTCTTTGAATCTTCCTGTCTCCATCTCTGTCTCTGTCTCCTTCCCCTTCTCTCTTAAAAAGTCAGAAAAATAAAAGTCAAGACAAACAAAACTCAATATAAACTCCCCCGCAAAAAATTGCAGAAACAAAAGGCGCGGAGTTTGTTTTGCTCTGGCCAGGCACTCCTGGCTAAGAGGCCTGCACTGCGCTAAGCATGGAACGAATCTCTTATTGGTAACACATGGTGGGTTCTCCTCTTAACTCTTTCTGAAAAATCTCTTTTATTCCTTCTGTTTAAAATGTTACTTAGTACAGTTACTATCATATTTGCATTTACTGTATCATTTAGCAGTTATTTTTCTGTGTATTCTGTGCTTTCACTCTTTTCCCCTTTCTGTCTTTTTAAACTTATTTGAACTTATTTGTATATTGTTTTTTGTTTCTGTGTCTTTGGCTTCATAACCTTGTTGCTTACCTTTTATAGTCTATGGCACCCTTAGTGAAGACCAAGCATCAAGGAAAATCTTTACCAATAGTTCCCTACCCATCTCATTTTGCTGTCTTACATATTAAAGAAAGAAACAATAAGAATCTTATCAGCTAACATTGACATCACATTCAGCTAACTAATGAGCATGCACTCAACATGAGAGAAAAACCTCCACAATCACCTGCCTTTTGGTGTCCTTTTTTAATAACCTTTCTAGGTCCTTAGTCGGACAAGACTCATCCAACCAGTGACATTACCTTCTGTCTTAGAACTTCATAATAATTATTAATAACTAAAATAACAGTTTACTTATCTATTATTTATTTTTGCCTGTTTATTATTCACATAACAGAATTTGTTTGTCATTTTTTTTAGTGCAGTGACCTTTTTATACCTTCCTGCACAGAGTGAAAGCTTGATAAGTATTTCCCAGACTAACAACTGAAACTCTAATTTTTGTTTCACAATTTATTATCCAAGTATAATCATGCCAAATATTAGAAAACAGCCATCAAAGACATGAGCATGAGAGTTGCCGAGCATTTATGGATGGAGGAGGTAGAGGGGAAATGATTACCTGCCGTTTCAACAACATCTAATTATAATTATGCTAATGTTTGCAAGGCCAGTCTTCTTTGAGCTAATGGAGAACTCAACATTTGTGGATAACCCAGACCTCAGTCTAAGAATATTTTAAATGCCTTAAAATACAGAGCACTTTCTATATTAGACCCACCTTCCTAGTGTCTGTTGGCATTCAGTCATCCCTGTCTCCCAGAGAGGAAGTATAAAAGAAACCCAGAGCCTGCTTTTTCCTCTGAAGCCAGGGGGAAAGCAGTTTGGAAGATGTTTTGTTTCATGTCTTTTTTAACTTCTTTTAAAAATATTTCTGAAGAGGGTGGCTAATAATACGATAGGTAGGTGGACGGCACAGAGTTAACTAAAATGTTCAGAATAGTTCTGAGTACAATCACATTTAAAAATAGAGAGAACGGGACAGGAACAAAACCCACTAACTCAGTATATCTAGTTCAGACGCAGCTAATGTCCCTGTTTAGCATCTTCAAGCTGCTCTCACTCTCCCCACCAGCCTGAGAATGTGCCTCCAGCACTGAAGAGCTTGCCAAGTCCACAGACATGGGAATATGAGTTATCAAACAAACCGAGGTGAAAGGCGCTGAAGTCATCTTTTTAGAATATTGCCAAAAAACAGCTTGAGTTTCCAGAGTGCTAATTGCTGAAATACGCTTTTGCTCCGAACTCATTCTGAGCTATGACCCACTAACCAAAAGACAAGGAGGATGTGGCAAAATGGAAGACTCAAATAAAAGTAGAAGTTCAAAGACTGGCAATAAAAAGTGTTTCTCCAATGGCTTCCGGAAAAACCACAGGAAAGCAATGTATCTACTTGTGCCAGCTGGCCATATAATGAGATTTTACCACCAAAGGGGAACAACCTTTACTTACTTGTTCTACTTCTGTAACTTTGCACAGGGTGGACAAACACCATCTTGATAGTAAGGAATTGGAGGCTGTCATCTATTAGGAATTCATTACATTTTTTTTTAACTTTACAAAAAATAAAAAAAAGCCACTTGTTTCTGTTACCTTATTTTAGCCTCACAGTAATTTGGTGGGGAGAGTAAATGTTGCTCTGTGTTTCTATAGATTAAGATGATGTCCACAGAGTCAAAATAAGTTATCTTACAGTCATGTCTGTTGTTAACGCCATCATGTCTGTGGTCCTTGCCTCGCTGTCACACTCCTCCGAATGTGCTACAGAAAGAACTGAAGGACTCCGGTTTTCACATTTTTGCAATAAAATATTGGTTAAATAATTCTTCTGAAACAGTCTATTAGTCCTGTAAAAAAAGGAATGGTACCAGATAAGGGTCCCCTTGGTGCCACAGACTAGCCATATGGACACAGCATATACACAAGTGTAGTTGCTAAATATATTAAGTGGTTCCTAGTTATTGGTTGAGCACTTAGAGAGACTCATAACCTAACAAGAGACTCAGAATTCTTTAAGTCTGCTTATATGTTCAAGACTTTCCATTGTATATGTGGCATTTCACCTAATACCCTGTATGACTTTTGAAGCTATCTTTATGGATAAATATACTTCTAAAACTTCACTTTGACAGATACTCATTACAAAACAAAATTTTGTTCCACCAGCCTATTTCTATGCCAGTTTTTATTACTGTTGTTCTATAGTACAGCTTGAGACTAGGGATGGAAATACCTCCAGAAAATCTTTTATTGTAGAGGATTGTTTTAGCAATTCTGGGTTATTTAGCAATTCTTGTTATTTCCTATGAAGTTGAAAATTTTTCTTTCAAGGTCTGTAAAGAATTGTGTTGGTAATTGTATGGAAATTGCATTGACTGGAACTCCACAAGGAGAGCAACAGAACCAAAAATATCTGGGCCCAGGGATCTTTTCTGAGACTGATACTCCAACCAAGGACCATTCATGGATATAATCTAGACCCCTTGTACATATGTAGCCCATGGCAGCTTAGTTTCCAAGTGGTCTTCCTAGTAAGAGGAACAGGAGCTGCCTCTGACATGAACTCAGTGTCTAGCTCTTTGATTACCTCCCCTTGGGGGTGGGGGGTGGGTGGGCGCAGCCTTACCAGACCACAGAAGAAGACAATGCAGACAGTCCTGATGAGACCTGATATGCTAGAGTCAGATGGAAGGGGAGGAAGACCTCCCCTATCAGTGGACTGTCAAAGGACTCCACTGATAGTGGACTCCCCGAAAATTTTTAAAAAACACACAAAAAAAATTTGGAATTAATATAAATGTTACATAAAATTATGAAAACAACTTCTTACCTATAAGTATTTAAAATTATATTTCAGTATCTAATCTTTAATTTCAAGCATGGAAATTCTGATATTTGCTTTATGAAGAGTCAGAACAGTTTGGTTTTGATGTCTATGGATTCATATTCCAATTCATTCTTCATTTTTCTAGTACATAACAATAGCATTTGGAATTTAAACAGAGGAGAGAAAGACTGTGGACACACAGTCTATCCTCATGAAGAAGATAAATTTATCCATGAAAGCAACAGTTTATACATGCAATTTTTTTAGTATAATTAAAGCAAAAATTCTACTCTACTCAGAAGTTTGATTACTGGAAAATGTACATATTAAAATGGTTTCATCTGAGATGGTAAAATAATAAAAGAAATGGAATTCACTGTTTTATGCTAGTCTTCCTAAAATAACTACAATTCCATTCATAAAACATAGTTGATATTTTTTTCTTTTCTTTCTTTTCTCTTTTTTTTTTCTTTTTTAAAAAAGTAACTCTGGCTTCTTTTAGTAGGAGATAGGAGACAGGGACACACTAGTATGGATGAGCAAAACTATAAACCTGGTCTTTGAATGGATCCATTGTCTTCTTAAGGAGAATGTCAAGGTCAGGGAAAAACAGTTTCAGACCAGAAGGCTTGAGAATTGGGCAGCATCAAACACCAAAGAAGACACTAGTAGGAAAGGTGGATAGGAGATGTTAAAAAAATAAAAAAGTTTGAAGAAAAGAAAATTAAGCAAACAGTTTATGCTCAAAATGAGTCTGGTATGAATCATGTCAAAGAGGAGAAGGAAATTTTAAAAGACTAATCATATCTGAACATTTTTTTGCCTGGGATCCTTGGACCAGACACCTTGGTATCATTAGGGAGATTGTCAGAAATACAGACTACCAGACATATATCCAGGCCTACAAATTTAAACCCAACCTTAATAAAATCATCAGGAGACTAGTTTGTACATCATTAGGAAAGTGTCACTGCAGAAGAAAACATATTTATCCAACTCTCTGACAAACATTTCTACAGAAATGTGCTTCATTTCTTCATAGAGATGAGGAAGGAAACTCATTTTAAAGAGAGCAAACGTGATTATGGCTTTAGCTTCAGCATTACAGTGTGTGCCTGATATATTGTGTCAGTGGATTTAATCCACAAATCCGATACAATAAATAAATAGGTAAACATATGAATATGTATATACATACATATATACATAATAAACAAATCAAGAAATGAAGAAACAAAAGGGCAGACTTGTTCTAGGATCTGTTGTATGTGAAATGAAGATTTAAGCATAAATAGTTATAGTTGTTGCAAACCACCAACAGCTCACATGTATTGAGTTTAGCCACAGGAGACAAAAGAAAGCCAGTGAACTAAAATTCTCTACAAAGTATTTCTGCAAAACAAGGAAAAAGAGAAGGAAGGGAAAAGGAAAAGCTGAAATGTAAGGAGTAGATATTAAGTACACAACTTACACTCAGTCATAGGAATAAGATGAAAATAGTTACGTATCATTTCATTTGTTCATTTTTATTTTATATGTATAGGTGTTTTGCATGCTTGTATGCCTGTGCATTACCTACATGCCTAGTGCCCATGAAATGTCAGAAAAGGGCAGTAAATTATCTGGAATAAGAGTGCCAGTCGAGTGACAATGCAGGCACCAGGAATCAAACTTGTCCTCCACAAGAGCAGCAAGTGCTCTGAAACTCTGAGCCATCTCTCCAACCCCAGCAACATTACGTTTAATTTTCAGAATATTAAAAATGAAGGGACAGTCTTTAAAGAATAATGCCCAGGTTAAAAAAAAAAGGGATGCACATTATATAGAAGGAATCTCCTGGCTGCAGAGAATTGTTTTTGTTTATGTTTTTGTTTGTTTGTTTGTTTGTTTGTCCCCAGTTCCTTTTCTGTAACCATGTTCTGACTGAGCAAGTGGAGAATTGATCCTTTTCCTTCAAATTCAGACATGGTGTGTGACTTGTTTTGGACTGCAGAAGTAGAAATGATAGCATGCCCATGCCAATTTTCTAGGCTAAATTTCAAGATGTCCTCCTTAGCCTTAAATATTGCTGCCATTTGCTATACACACAAAAAAACAGAAAGGAAAAATACATGAGAGGTAAACACACACACACACACACACACACACACACACACAAAGCCTAGATTCCTATTAATGAGGTTAGGTCCTTGTTCTCTGATGCACCAACTATTTAATAGCTCAAAGTTGTCTGACCATAAAACTGCCCCTGTGTATGTTGCATTAACAACCCAACAGAGTTATTTATAATTCAAGAGTAAGTGGCTCTTGCTTGGGACCCAGTCCTCAGTATCCTCACAGCAATTGACAACGGTCTATATATAACTCCAGCTCTAGTGTTCTTTAGGTCTCTGCCGTCAGTGCACATATGTGGAGCACACACAAGCATATAGACAAAAAACACCCATATGCATACAATAAAAGTAATGATACAAAATTAAATAATTTTGAGCACAAAAATGTAATCTCACAAATGCACTGAGCTTACCAGTCATACATTCTCATGGAGAGGTCTACTAAAACAAAAGGTCTACTAAAATAAAAGAAGAAAAATTTTGAAAGTACAACCAAAGATAAAACATAATATTTGTGAACAACTGAGTGTAAAGACTGAATATTATAATGGGACTGGACTATCAGATATTCAATTGGTGAAGTATAATGGAGTCAATACTCTATTAAAGAAGGTTACATGTTTGAATAGTTTTGAGTTCTTGAAAAAATAGTTAATGTTTGTGTGAAAATATCAAATAAAAAGATTTGCATGTAGTGCTATTTTTGCTTGTTTACTATATGTTGGTTATGTGGTTTTCTGTTCTGCTTGTTTGTTAGGTCGTGTGTGTGTGTGTGTGTGTGTGTGTGTGTTTGTGGATGTTTTATTTTTGAGACAATATCTCGCTGGCTGTGTAGCCCTATCTGGTTTAGAACTTCTGTGGACCAGGTTGGCCTTGAAATCATAAAGATCCAGCTTCTTCTGTCTCCTGAGTACTGATATTAAAGGTGTGTGCTGCCACTTCAAATAAAAAAGGGAGATGATTATGAAACTCTAATTGGATATTAAATATGAAAAAAGAAAAAGATTCACACATTGGGAGATTACAAAAAAGAATCCTCAAATATATGACAGAAGTAATTAAAACATTGTAAGATCAAGCAAACAAAAACACCCTCAAAGTCTCTTCATGAGTCAGATCATTGGATGATCAGTTAATGCATTAAATCTCATGAATCTACTGAGAGAGCAGCATGTTAAATCCACAAGGCCACAGCAAAATCCCAGTCTCAGAGGCAAAGGGTTTAAGTCAAAAGGCATCTTGTGCTGATGAGGACTTGAGAAACTGAGATTGCTTATCCGCTGCTGTCCACCGCTGGTGAGAGGGCATGCTGACACAGGCAGTTCTGAAACCATCGACAGCATCTAGCCCCCATTGCTGATTCAGCTCTTCCACCTGCTGTCCCACACCAGAGGGAAACTCAGAGCCCATGTACAAGTGCTTATTTAATGCATGCTTGTTGCAGTGCCACTGATGAAAGCAAATTTGCAAATAACAAATATGCATTAGCTAGAAAATAAACGTTTTTCTTTCTTCTACTCACATAATGAATTCTATGGTTGTTGAGATGAATGACTGTGTACCACATGAATCCTTTTGATGAAAATTCAAGAATGTAATGTGGCTCCAAACAAGCAAATTAAAGATGATAGCAACCATTCTGGTTAAAAACGTATACATATTTGAAAATATGAGACAACACTATACATTATTTATTAATGTATATGAGTATGTACTTATGAAAATCATTAATTTAGGATATTTATTTTTACTGAAAAGAGAAAGAAATAAATTTGAAAAGTTTGTCACCAAGAATTTTATTTAAGTAAATTTTTTATTTTAAAAATATTTTTTTCTTTTAAAATTTTTATTTTGCATATTAATTATTTTATTCTTTAATCAGTTTGACTATTTTACAAATTTTGAAAATCATAGCAACAAGGAAGCGACAATACTGATTCTCAGGTAAACTTACTCTTTTCTGCAAATGTCTGCTACTGATTAAAAGTAGAAATGTATAACATGTGTCCTATTAATTCAAAATATTTATAATTTAAGCATTTAGTACACGGAAGAGCATATGTCAGACATGGACATATACCAATGAATAAGAAAGACAAATGTCACTTCCACAAAGCAAAGTTAGCAGTATTTGTGTAAAATGTTTCTGTACAGTTGTCCTGAGAGTTGTAGACAGCAAGGCACCTTTAAGGAGGCATACATTCAATCAACCACCATGCTATACTCTTATAAATGGGAGTCTGGAGAATGCTTCTAGCTCTTGGGATGCAGATGTGAAGATCGATAACATGATTGAATTTAATAACTGATGAGAGCTGGGCCTAGAATTCAGTAAATAATCACTACTTACAGAACATTTTCTAGTATCCATTATAATCTTGACAATTCTTAAAAAAAGATCATGTTATCACTTCCAAGTCATAGATTTCTTCTCAGTTTCTGTTTCTTGGAGCTGGTTCCATGTGTTCAGTCATGTGAAACAGACATAGTTATCCAGCAAATGAAGAAAAAAAAATCCTCAAACCTTCTACACTCTTTCTTTACACTAAAGGAAAAACGATTTATATTTTCTTTCCTCTCACACAGCAGAGCTCCTCAAAAGAGCTTAGGAAACATTTAAATGTATGTACATTTTTATTCAAAATGCACAGCAGAGATCTATGGAGACACCATGATGTGACTATTAAGTTGAACAACACCCCATGGTTAGAAGTGGCCTATCATGAGATATCCGTGAGGAACAGAGAATGAGAGTATGCACTTGCAGCCACAGGAAGTCATCTTAGATCAAATAAATCAAGTGGGAGAGGGTACAGAATTCTCTCAGGAAGAAAATAAGATCTTGTTCTTCATTGTGATAAGATGAAGAGATTTAACACTGTTTTTCTTCATTTTGGTTGACACACCTCAGAAGATGGCATCCATACCTCATTCTTACCCTGAGATGCAGATCATGAAGCAGAACCTTTGAAGAAGGTGGTCCCAGGTTGGAACTGTCACCATCCTCTAAATTCCTCTTTCTGGTTGGAAATAGCGATAGACAAGTAGAAAATGAAAATTGAACTCTGGAAGAAAGCTTTTGGAAGAGATGGGTCTCCACTCTTCTTCAGGCTTAGTGAGAAGGGTTTCAAGAACCTTTTTGTTTCCCTGAGAACTTCACTCATGTTTCTGCCAACCCCATCACACCCACACTACCCCACACACCAAATAAATAAATAAATAAGTGGAGATGCACTGACTAGATGGCTTCTCAGAAGCACAGTGATGGAATAACAGTTCTGCTAGGCATGTGTGCAATACATGTTGGCTTGCTGCTTCCCAACTAGCAATTGAGCAGAGGCAGCAGGCCTCAATTGAATAGTACCTTTTCCAAGCGCAACACTGTGGGTGCAGGAGGGAAGGAGACAGAGAGAGGAAGAGAGAGAGGTCACATAGAAAGTATTAGAGGAAAGCAGGGACTATAGGGAAATAGTTAACTAAAGTAGAGCGATAAAACAGGTCGGTTCTCCAGAGCTGAAGGCTGCACTGAGGAACCTTTGAATACAACAAAAACAGAAGCAAAGGGCTCAATTTTAAAGTGTCTACTCTCTTAGATGAAAGTGATGCCAAAGTTACCTGGGTTCCATTCGTAGCCGGTCTTTGCCACCCTCTATCTCTCTTCCCTCCTCAGCTTTCAACACTGTAAGAAGAAGAACTGGTCACTGTGGGGAAGTGGAGAGGGTTAAACAGAGCCAGGCTCCAGGCTTGCTGCTCTCAGCTGGCTTTCCACTGGGGCTAGGAAGAAGTTTAGTTCCAATTGAGCTCAATGAATTTATAGGCTATTTTGATTTCTGAACTAGTCTCTCTCTCTCTCTTTCTTTCTTTGTGTGTGTGTGTGTGTGTGTGTGTGTGTGTGTGTGTGATTTAGAAATGGATGTGATATAGAAGTAATCACAAAAGTGCTTGGCCACTGTTATTTTCACTAAGAAACAGACAACAAGCCCATGGAGACATATTAGTGAGCAGTAGAAATAAGCAGCTATGGAAGTAAAGAACTGTCTCCTCCTCTCCCCATTAGTCTTGCCTATCTGATTACGTGACTTTTTTGAGTATTTAAAGGACAAGCAAATAAGCTTTCACAAACTGTATATGTCTGAGTCTGTCTAGAGCAGAAACAATACTACAGAGGACTACAAGAAAGTTTAACAAATTTTTAAAACCAGGGATGCTTAGGATTCAGTTTCTAGTCCTTTCTGATGTAGTATAACTTGATCCTTCACAAATATGCTCTGATCACTGGGGGACTGAGGATAATTCTAATCCATCTCCAGCCCTATTTTTATAACTGAGACCTCCAAGCATTCTGTGAAAGATATTTCTTGAGATGTACATTAATCTGGGCCCAAGAAGAGCTGCAGAAGTTGAGACCTAGCTTCATCCCATGATGAAAACAAAAAATGGTAACTAGCAAGTGAAAAACTTGCATTCATAATTTATTTCTGCAAGGTAGCTATCAGGCTTCCAGAGAGCATAAAATGAGAAAGTGCTCCAAAGCCAAAGAAAGGCTTGACAAAAAAAAAAAAAAGTCTTGGAAGATTTGGCCCTACTTAGTAATTTTCTCTCTATTAGATGTGTAGAAAGCATCTCAGAACAGTTATCAATAAAATAGATTCATAGGCACAGATGCCAATTACTCTCTTTATAAACAAAATGCAGGTTAATTAATGGCTGCCATGGATGCCCAACTGAAGCTTTATAAAATTTTAAATGTATTCCATCATTCAGAAAAAAAGAGAGGTGGAATTATTAAGTGGTTAAGGTGTTTATTTATTTCTTGTTATGCCTTTACAGTGTTTGGGCTGCAGTGTATTCTTCATGAGACGCAAGATGCTAAGTGAAGCTAGTTTTCAAGTGTCACTCTTGGCAAGTGAGATATTCCTTTTATAAAAATATCCACTGAGCTTTGACACTTAGACTGAAGTGTGTGTCCACGTCTCTGTTATAATGTGAATATGTCTTTGTTCACTCTGACTCACAGATCCTTCAGTCAACAAAAGTGCTTTACAGATGAGCAATTCAAAACTGCGAAATCAAAAGGTGCTATGTAAAACTGTCTTCCTCCAAGGACTACTGATCATCTTACCTTGAGAAACTAGCAGAGCAGATGTGACTGTTTCACTTCCAGAGCACCCTCGGATGTGTGCACAATGTCACTGTCATTCCTGCTCTGAAAAGAACAGTGTTTGCCAAAGCGACCGAATTGGACAGTAAATTATGCTACACTTTGCCCATCAGTCTCTGGTTCTAAAGAACTATCTCCTTCTTCCATTTAGTATAAGTATACATAAAATACAAGAAAACATAATTTGTTTTTAGGGCATTTATATAACTCTGCTTTGTGAGCTGTCCATGGCCACTATGTTATAGTTAAACATGTTCTTTAGTGTATTTTTAAAGCAGATTTTATTTATTGAAGGTTCCTATATTTTCTATATAATTAAATCATTTTCAAAACAGAGCCTATAAGATACTTGAATACCTCAGTATTTCTTGTTATCACCAAACAACAACATAACGGCTTTAAGATTATGTTTAATAAATTCCTCACCCTTTATTAGTCCAGATGATATTCCAGAACACACACATGTCAACATTGTCTCTATCACATTTGCCTAGCAAGCTCTAAGTCTTCAACAAAGTCCACAAGTTGTGATATTATAAAATAAAAATACTGCTTATTCTCATTATTGTCATTATAACTTCATTTTTTTCTTTCTTTAAACTTTGTTTGATTCTATGTGAGTTTCACATTGTGCACCCTACTTCATTCCCTCCTATCTGCTCTCTACCCTTGTGACGTTCCCCCTAAAAGAAAACAAACAAACAAACAACAACAAAAGCCTAGAAAACATGTGATGGAAGCCGTAGTGTGTCGTAGTAGCCCCATAGTACATTATTCAGTCCAACCACCTTCGCTTGCAAATCCTCATTGCAATGAATCTTTGGTCTAGTTCAAGGTCCCTGACTTCTGCCTCTACATCAATGTTGTATCCTCACTGGGACTCCTCCCAGTCATCCTGTTGTCGCCCTGTGTCATGAAAATCCTGCTGCAGCTTTGGATCTGCAGGACCCTTCTGTCAGAAGCCTCCTGTCAGAAGCTCCAGCAGTTCATGGATAGTGTAGATGTTGGGGCTGGCCAACTCAACGCCCTGGATCTGGGCCTAGGTGGTAACTGAGGTAACTGAGCTGGCCAGGCTGCCACCTGGCCCTTACTGTACCCTCAGGGCAAGAGCTCCAGCTTGGTCCCACTAGGCCACCTAATCCTGTCACAGACAGGGCAGGGTCAGCTCTCCCGCTCTCCCGCTCTCCCGCTCTCTGGCTGGCTCCACTGAGCTCCCTAGTTGAGGCATGGGATAGGGGATGGGGATGGGGGGAGGCTCACCCTCCCAGGTGCTGAAGCAGGGGATGGGTTGGGTCAGCTCTCCAAAATAACACAGGACGTCGTCGTCGGGGTCAGGAAGGCATCACCTCTGTGCTGATGCCACCACCTCACAACAGAAGAATGGGGGGGGCTAGCGCTCCCTCCCTCACCCCCTGGGGCCAGATCCCAGGAGATAACTTCATTCTTAAGTCAGGTGGTAGATGCAGGAAAGGTGTGAGGAAACAGGAAAGGTGGGACTCGAGGTGGACTGTATGTATTCTGGCACCGCTTCTCAGCACTGGAGCTGGATGGAAAAGAGCACTGGATGTGGGTATACATGGTTAATATCCCTTTTGTAAACTCAAATCACCTGGCACTTCAAATCACAGCAGGACTAGAGGCCAGACAAAGAAACCCTGCTAGGGGAAAGGAACCCGAAGGCAGGCAACAGTGTCAGAAACAGCTCCTACTCCCATTGGAAAGCCACTGTCTTTAACACCGATCATTGTTGCTGAAACTTAATAGTAGAATCAACTTCAAATACAACAGTGATTTTTTTAAATGTCCATTTGTGAGGTTGTTATAATTGTTGTGATCATGCTATAGTCCCCTGACTGTATACATAACGTAGCCAGGCTCACAAAATTGAGCAATTAATAAAGGACAGAGCACAGATGTGAAAGCTCTCTGAATCCAGACATGATGATTGTAAAAGTCTTGTGGTCCTTGTTGAACAAAGAGATACCGTAGAATCGTTCTCTTTGGCCCTTTGTCCAGGCTTGCCGTTTATCTGAGAAGGAAATCTTTGTGGCACTTAGAGCACCATACAATCTGGAAAGATTTGTGCAAAATTTCTCCATACCCACTACTTGAACCTGAATTCCAAGTTTTAATTTTATTTAATTATGTCAAGAAAGACATTTTATGCTTCTTTCTGCACATTTTAAACATATTTTCTATACGTATTACGGACACAATCACACAATAGAAGGCACAGCTAGTGTTTCAAATTAAAAGCGTGATTTCAATATTTAGCAACAAGTCATCTCAGTGTATTAATCACATTTCCCCTTGTCTCAATTCATTGCCACGATTTGGTGGTAGCACTTGATCTGACTTGAGATGGTATAGGTAATATGTGATAAATTGCTTAGCAAATTAGCAATTAGGACCTTTGGCCTGTTGAATTAGGCTGGGCCACCTCTAAATTGGAGAGAGGTAGTTTTTGACATGCAGTACAAGAAACTGAGTGCTTGGGCGCAGGTAGTACTTCTTCCTGACCATTATGTCTTGCAAAATGAAGTTGTTTCCTTGATGGCCTATGTTGCTTGGGGATTCGGTACTCAAGCCCAACTACTGAGAGCACAGATATCTTGAAGTCTGCCTGAGAGTTATAGAAATCTGTCTTGCAGTAAGTGTTAAGAAGGGGAAGGTCAGAATAATGTAAAAAAAAATAAATAGGTGATGATAGATCAATTGATAGATAGATTGATAGATGATAGATAAATTCATAGATACATAGATCAGGAAGGATCAACAAGGATTATCAAAAAATTATTTTTTTAAAAATATAGACGCGCATTGCATGCATCCAGGGGTACACTCACAACACTTATTATGTGACGAGGCAGCACCACAAAGGCCACCAGCAGTGACATTCATGAGCCTGTACAACACAATGCCAACTTTAATTTTTTTCTTCTAGTACCAAGGCTTGCCCGTAGCTTTTCTAATAGGTTAATGGAGCCTTCTGTCTCCTTAGGTAGAATGTACCAGAAATAAGAAGCTTCTTTGTGATCTGGGCTCTCAGCAGAACAGGCATTGACTGGTCCATTGGAAACCACTCAGGATGGTGACATCCAGGGTGAACACAAACAAATGTTGACCTCTGCATTGGTTCTAAAGTATAGCTTCCTCTCTCCACAGCCAATGGGGCACTGAAGTCTGAAGAAAGGAATTGAAGAAAATGGGAGGTCTTGTCTGTTAGCTCAGGGTAACAGACAAGTGTGGCATAGGAAGAAAGAGAGAAATACAACCAAATGCTTTCTGGGTTTTAACTTGAAAAAAAAAATCTACTTTCTGCTGATTCAGTTGAACAGTCCCTTGCCCTTGGCCTTTCACTCTATTTATTTCTTAATTATTTTCTCTCTGTATTTTTTTCTTTTTGTTGTAGCATTGCCTCACACATACTGAGCACATGTGTTCTGAAATATTCTCCTTTAAAAAATGTTTAGCAGGGGAAAAGCAGCCATTCTATACATCATTAATGCCCTGAATACTTGAAAACAGTGGAATTCAGAATTTTGTTTCCAGTGGTTTTATCTAATTATGACTTTGGGGTACATATAAATTTATATGTTTCGAAGGAGTATAACTTTATTTTTATAAAATTTGATACTTTTAGATTTCAAATTAATTAACTTATATTACTTTTGCTTGCCATTTTTTTAAAGTCTTAATTTTCCTTTTTAATTCCTTAGCATATCTAAATATTTAGTTTCAGGCCCAGTCATCATAAATGTGAATCTTCTTTTAATAATAAAATTTAAAAAAGCTAAAATGTTACGCTCAGGATGCGAGGCTAAGCACTGCACTCAGGGTCAGCAGCTTTCGACCCAGAGAAGAGCATGTCTGATTGCATGCGGGTTGATGCCCCAGGTCCCGCCTCTGAGAAAAAGGTATCGGACGGGTCTGATGCTCTTTGGGTGGATGACACCTAAATGAACATCAGTACAAAGTCCCAATTTATTTCTAATATCAGAGATCAGACCTACTCTTGCCTGATGCGTCTAAAACAAAAAGGGGGAACTGTAGAGAGCTGTGTAATGCCGCGCCTCAAAGATGGAGTTGGTTTTTGCCTTCCACCTTCCCGAGATGGTGAGTGCTCTCTGTCACGAACAACTCCACATTTGGCTAAGGCTGAGGATCTGGCTTGCTTCCATGTATGTGGACCTATCTGCATTGCCCACGTGGCACGCCTGGGTTGGCTACCCAGAGGCTATTTAAGCTGTGGGCTGGCTTTCCCCAGGGTCAGATGATTGTTCAAGATTCCTGAATAAACTGCATTGAAAAAAAAAAAAAGATAAGACAAGAACTAACACATCAAACTTGGACAGAAATAGCAAACAGGAAAAAAAAAAAAGACCCATAAACTCACTCATTTGCACACCCAGGAATCCCATAAAAAGACACTAAACTGGAAGCAATAGCATAAGCTCAGAGGACCTGTGCATACCTGTGTAGACCCTGTGCTAACTGCCTCAGTGTGTGTGAGCTTTGCTCATGTTGACCTGGAAGGCCTTGTTTTCTTGTTGTCCTTCAGCTCCTCTGGGCTGTTACACTCTTTTTGCCTCCTCTTATGCTGGTTCCCTGATCCTTAAGGGGAGGGATTTATCAGAGTCATCCCATTTAGGGCAAAGTGTTCCAAGATCTCTCACTCTCTGTCTGGCTGTGGGTCTCTGTATTTGTTTCTATCTGCACTGCAGAAGCGTCTCTGATGATGGCTGAGCTAGGTATTGATCTGTGAATAAAGTAGTATGTCATTATGAGTCATTTTATTGCTATGTTTTTCTTTCTTAGTAGTATTTGGTTTTTCCCTAGTTCTCCATGTGACTTTGTCAATTCCATTAGAGTTCTTGCCAGTAGGCAATAGTGGGAGATCCTCAACATTTTTGTATAGGGTATATTTAGCTAGAATATTGATACTTACCCTGGTCAGACCCTTCACAGATGGAGATTCCTTAATAAAGAGCTGTGAATTGATGTACTAAAGATTTCTCAGTTGGTTCTGGTGCCAAAGAAAAGAGCAAATGAGAAAAAAATAGATTAAAAAAGGACAACAAAACCCCTATTCTGTTATGGAACCAACTTGAAATTTACAATGGTGTCCCAAATTTCCTCTGGCCCTTTGGTCTTTAGTAAGTGGCCTTTTCATTCCTTCTTATTTTTTCTCATTGAGTTTGCTTCTTTATTTTTTTTAACATTGAGCTTAATGAGTACAACAAGTTCTGACTGTGTCATCTGTCAGAAATGCAGGGGTTGACAGCCCATGAATTACAAGCCAACTAAAACAAAAAAGGCTAAATAAGAAACCATAATTCAGACAGATTAGATTAACAATAGCAAGAGTACGCTGATAAAACTATAATGTTTGGATCATTAACTTGTTGATTGAATTAAGAACTGCTCATAAATTTAACATTTTCCCAATAACATTACAAAACTGAAATAATATTTTCAGAGCATATTTCCACTGGAGTTGGAGAGCTGTTTTTGTTTCTTCCAATTGTTTCTTAATAGCTTTTTGTTTGTGAGATTACCAGGCATGAATATATTTTGCTTAAATAAGCTACCCTTGATGGTTTTAAGTCTTCAGGATCTGCAGCCTTAAACTCACACAAAATAAAATTAGAGAGGGCGGAAGGGACAAGTACACACACACACACACACACAGAGAGAGAGAGAGAGAAAGAGAGAGAGAGAGAGAGAGAGAGATTATTTTAAATAACAGATGTTCCCTCATTCACACTTACAGAAGGGAAAAAGCAAGACAGAATAGAATATGATAGGGACAGAAGAGGAGACATGTTGCTATCCACAACCACTGTTCAATAACATAGTAAGACAAAGATTTAAATAAAAAAAAAAAACCTCTAGTTTTAGTCTAACTTAGTATATGTTAAAAAAAAAACAATTTGTAAAAGGCTTGGGTTTTCTCTTCCTTATAGAGTGCAATCCACATTGTTGCAGAAAGATGAAGGGTTCCCAGCTGCGTGAGCATACTTGAAGTGTTCAGCCTCTTGTCTGTTCATTTGGTTCAACAATGCATATAGGGTTTCACCTGTAGTCTTAGTTATTTTTCTTGTTGTTGTGATAAAACCCTCTGGCAAAAGGAATTTAAGGAAAGAAGGGTTTGAGGGTGCAGTTCATCATGGTAGAAAAGGCTAAATGAGAGGAGCTTGAAGCAGTTGCTCAGGGTGCTCACAGTCAGGGAGAAGAGAACAATGAAAGCCTGTCCTTAGAGAGCTTCCTTCCTATAGGCAGTCCAGGATCAAAGCCCAGGAAAAGGGGCAGCCCTTGATTTGGATGGATCTTTTCCTGATCTAGATAATCCCCCACAGGTATGCTCAGAGGCTAACCAAAACTAGATAATTTCGCACAGGAATGCTCAGAGGTTAACCTCATTTTGAT
Organism: Meriones unguiculatus; assembly: GCF_030254825.1. Taxonomy (NCBI): domain Eukaryota; kingdom Metazoa; phylum Chordata; class Mammalia; order Rodentia; family Muridae; genus Meriones; species Meriones unguiculatus. The sequence continues at coordinate 104,029,773 of NC_083356.1, forward strand.
AACCCCCCACAAACATGCCAGAGGTTAGTCTGATCGACATAGTCTCCCACAGGTAGACTGGAAGTTCAGCATCTATTCCAGATTCAAGGTGACAGTAAACATGGACTATCACATCTACTGTGAGTGTCACATGATTACAAAAGAAATAAAATTATTTGTCCCTGGAAATCTGTAAAGAAGATGAGAAGGATGGAAAGGATGAGAAAATGTTTTGTGTTTTCACTCAAACTGCCCTAAGGAATAAAATACAAAATCTTTATGGTATAATTTAGAATAAGCACTATCCTCAATACTTCAAACATTTTCTATACACTGTAAAGGGAAGTTTTGGTGATCATGCATCTCTTAGTAGTCTGAAACACAAAATAAGAGATGTCTCTGTGTGAGAAGCAGATTGGACATTACAGTGATGTCAGAAGATCTTGGGAATCTGGCAATGCCTAGAACACACTGGGGGAGAGATTGTTCACCTTTTCAGACTGTAGGGGGCTTTATTATAAGGTAATTTTCTAAATATAATTCACTTATTCAGTTTTTAGTTCTCTAAGTTGACTCTCATGTTTATAAAAACATTCTGATGAATATTCATGATCATCTTTCCATCCCCAGGTCACTTGTGATAAGACCACCTCTTACATGCCTTGAATGTGGAATGACTAGCCATACTTACGCTAGCCTAACACCAGTGATAAAATATTTGGAAGCCTGACTTCACTGCCATCCACAGTTCAGAATTAACAAGGCAGAGTAGGAAAAAAATAATGTTTAAGCAGTGCGCTATGAAATACTTGAAAATATAAGAAACCGGAAGACATGAATTCAAAATCCTTTACCTCATTTCCTCCTCTCAAAGCAAATTCACCATTATTGACAAAAAAAATAAGTTTGCAACATCTTTTATTTTTCCAAAGAGTAATGATGTTTATTTGGAAATACCATTATGCAGTTGTGTCCAACTTTTTAACATTGCAGCACATTGTCATCTACAAAGTTCACAAAAGAAACACTCTTCCTTTTTAAAATTCTTCTCTCATACAGTACATTCTGATCACAGCCTCCCAACCCTCCACTCCTCGCAGTCATTTACCCATATCTTCTCTTCCCAAATTCCACTGCTCCTCCATTTCTATTCACAGAAGAGCAGGCTTTCCACAGATATCAACTAAACACAATATAGCATGTTGCAATAAGATTAGGCACAAACCTTCATATCAAGACTGGGCACAGAAACATAGTAGGAGAAAAAGGGTCTCAAAGACAGGAAAAAGAGTCAGAGATACCCCTCACTCCCATAGTTAGGAACCTCACAAATTCACCAAGCTATACAACCACAACACATATGCAGAGGACCTGGTATAGATCTGTGATTGCCTCTTCAGTCTTTGTGAGACCCTATGAGCCCTGCTTAGTTTATTTTGTGGACCTTGTTCTCTTGGCGTCCTTGACCATCTAGCTTCTAGAATCATCCCACCCCTGTCTTCTTTGGGTTTCTCAGAATTCCCCCTACTGTTTGGCTGTGGGTCTCTGTATCTACTCCAACTGGCTGCTAGAGGAAGCCTCCTCTCTGATGGCTGATTGGGCTAGGTACCAATCTGTGAGTATAGTAGAATGTCGTTAGGAATAATTTCAATGACGTTTTCTGGCAGTCATGTTCACTTCTACCCTAGATCGCTGGTCCATAGATCAAGAAAACAAGTGGCAGATCATGCTGGCAAGGAAGTGGAGTAAAGGGAACACTCATCCATTGCTAGTTGGATGTCAAATTTGTACAGCCACTATGGAAATCAATATGGTGGTTCCTCAGACAATTGGGAATTGATCTAACTCTAGAACCAGATATACTACTCTTGGGAGTAAACCTAAAAGGCACTCCAACCTACCACAAGGACACTTGCTCAACTATTTTCATAGTGGCTTTATTCATAATAGTTAAAAACTGGAAACAACCTAAGTGTCTCTCAATGGAAGAAAGGATAAAGAATAAAGAAAATGTGGTACATTTACACAATCAGTTATTGCTTAGCTGTTAAAAAAAATAAGATGAAATTTTCAGGCAAATTGACAGAACTGAAAAAAAAAATCATCCTGAGTGAGACAACTGAGGCCCTGAATGACAAGCATGGTAAGTGCTCACTCACAAAGTAGATATTAGCTATTGAGTAAAGGATACCTATACTATAATCAACAGACCCACAGAAGCTAAGTAACTAGGAGGGCTCAAAGGGAGATGTATGCATCTTCCTGGGGAGGGGAAATAGAACAGATTTTGTAGTTGGATTGGGAGTGGGTATGAATGGGAACAGGTAGAAAAGGGAGGGGTGGAGGGAGAAATTACTGGGAGAAGCTCCTGCGACTGGGGAGCATTTGGGAGGGGAGGGATGACATGGAAACTGATTTCAGTGGAAACTTCCTGGAACCATAAAAGTAACCTCTGCAGAGACCCCTAGTAAAGGAGAATACGGAGTTTGAACCCACCATCTTCTGTAACCTCACAAGATTTCGAGTGGTGGAACAGGAATGCCAACTTGCCTTCATGATGTGCTGGGACAGTCATGGCTCAGAAGTTGTGAGAGTGGCTAATGAATAACTGTTCTAACTTGAGGTCCAAACTATGAGAGGAAGCCCATGCCTAACACTGCCTAAATAGCCAGGATCCAGAAGCTTAGGTAAAACTTTTGTCCCAGATATATGTGAAGTTCAATATTTCTTTGGTTTGGGGTTATTTCTTCTCAATCCAGAAAACAATATGGTGAATTCCCTACATAGTAGAGAAGAGCCAGAGTGAATTCTACAAGTTTCTTGAGCATATACAACAAAATAACTGGGTAGTCATACTGACGAGAACAAACAATATAATCACTGTTTTAATGGTCAGGTTTAATTGCCAAAAGAGCTGCAAAATTTTCTTGCTTTTGGCATTATTTGGAACCAGAGTGTAGATAATGGATGAGAGATCCATAACTGCTTTTCCTCCAGATATTTTGAAGGCGATCATTGTATGGTAGCTGCAAATATTAGCATGTTATTAATAAATCAGAGCAAACAAGGTCTTTGCTGACTTGCTGTCTTAACATTTATCCGTATTGAGATATGTAACTAGAAAAAGGAAATAGCTTCTTTTAGGTTGTCCAGACCTTACAAATTACAAAGGGTTGGAACACAACTATTCTTCACTATCTTGAGGAGAGGATGTGGAAGTGATGTAGGGCTTGGGAAGGTAAGACCAAAAGAACATTACCTAAAAAATGGCATTGTAGCTTTAGAGGTCATAAGAACAATGGTCATCGAACTTTAGAAAATGTTCTCCTTCCCAGAGATGCAAGAATTCAGAATACTCTATGTGGAATGGCTGTGAATGGCTGCTACTTAAGAAAATTAGCCCTGTTCAGATTATAATGCTATAAATAACATTTTAATACAGCATAACTTGACTGTGGCATGCTCATATTGCCACATTATTATACCAGCCGCTTTGTTATGCCCATTTCCTAGCGTCCCTCCCCCTCAACCAGTACAGGTGCACATAGTGCCTTCATTGCAATATGGTGGCTGCATATTTTCACTTACAAGTTTCTGTATTTATCGACTTTACATGTGGTTAAAGTGTCTTATTTAAGAAAAATATATCGTTGACAATAACCAAGTAATTACACAGTCATTGCTTCAATCTGGCAATATAAATCATTGTGATTTAACCTACAGTAGTAATAAAAATAAATGATATTGTTTTTGGTTCATTACTGCTGATCTAATAAAATGTAATGAATTAAGAAATTTCCTAAGTGAAACAGTCTCATAAAAATAACAATTTACTAATGGTGTTCTAACACCCAATGTGAATGAATCTAGAAAGAATAAACATTTTAATAAAAATCTATCTTTAAGAAAATTTCTTCCCATTTTCCTTATCTTCTTTTTTTTTCTAATCCACATGAATGTTTTGATTGCATCCATAGAGATTATTACCAGGAACTATAGCCTCAAGATGATTGCTTGTTTATATAAAAATTTTAATAAAAAATCCAGGAACTTGTGAGTTTCTGGGTAGCCTATATGAATTTAAGAAAGGAAGACATATCCCGTTTTCTGGGAATGCTTACATGCCAAGATTTCTTTCTTTTTTTTTTTTCAAGAAGTATGTAAAATATATTTGGTGTTTACACACCATCTTGCCTATGCCTAAACTAGCCGACTCTGGGGCACAGCCTCAGATTTTTGAGATTTTTTTTTCCAGGAATATCCATCATTACATAGTGTTCATGGCAGATGTGGGTAGTGCAAGGCCAGGGGGCAATCCAGGAACAGGGGTCTCTTGATCATTTCTTCCACTTTATTCTGGACTTTCCTCATTAAAGGTTCTTAACCACCAAAACGTATTCCTTCAGGCCTCTTGTGTTCCTCCAGTTCTCTTGCACCAATGCTACTTAGGAGCTTTGGATACTCAAAGTTAAGTGGAGGTGGAAGTTGGGAGGCTTAAGTTACTTGAAAGGGTCAATTCCAGATCTAGAGGCTTTTCACTACGGGCTACAGTCCAGGTGGGGTGCCCCATAATGGACAGCACACAAGCATGTCTGGAAGGGAGATGGCCATATCATGTCCTCAGCAAAAGCCTTGCAGGGTCTGGGAAACACAACTCATGGTTACCCCTCCTGCATAAAGCTCAAGCCCATCTGTGAGCATTCCATCTAGAAGTAGATGAAATACCTGGGCTGGGGCTTCTGTAAGCCAGTGGCCATTGAACAGAGGACCTTAAGGTGTGATGCTAGTAATTACCTTTGCTATATGGGTCAGAGTGACATCACTGTGTCCACTCCAAGGGCCCAGGACCATGTCAGGCTGAGCCAAGGCCTCTATTGCATTCAAAACCACAGACCAGCAAGAGTTAAACAAGGGTTTCACTTCTTCAGCAAGAATGCTGCCTGCTTAGGGATAGGATAACAGACACTGTTTACATTAGGCAAGATGAGTTCAGAGCAATGTCCAGCCTGTTGGTCCCTCCCACATGGTTCCCAAGATTAGTTAAATGTATGGGAATAGCCAAATGTCCAGAGAAGACCCCACTAGTGACTACTTCCCATGGAATGTTCAATTGGGAGTTCTCAGGGACTGCCTGGACAGCCAAGACACTCCACACTGTGTGCTGGGGATGGAGAAAGGGTGTCTACATTAGAACTGATATTCTACATCTTATTGAGGCCTCGACTGTTCCACAAGTTTCAGAGGGCTTGGGGGCCTCTGGGTAAGGACCAGCAGAAGTGACCACAGTGAGTTCAGCCGTTGTCTCTAAGCCACCAGGACTTCATCCAAGCTTACTTCTGACTGCATCAGAAGAACAGGTTTGAGAACAGAAGAACAGACAGCAGAAACAGTCTGGAGTTGGCATTCTGGCCAGTGATCATGTGGCAGCCCAGCTTCACATGCACAGAATTGGGGTCACTGGCACTGAAGCCAGTGCCATAGGCCTCAAAGACCAGCAGGAAGAAGGTGAAGCCAGGTACCCTAATGAGCATGTACCAGGCAAACACAGTACCTATCTTCACTGATACACACAGGGCGTCAACACCATGGCCAATGGCAGAGATGGGTTTGCTCTTAGAAAGGAAGTGATACAGTATGTTGATCCAGGGATTCACTGTTGGCAAGGTTGGCCAGGATGCCAGGACAAGTGGGAACCAGGAGAACAAGGTACCGGGCATCGTCTAATGAGTTAAGCTTAGTGGAGATGGCATATCCCTAGGGCAGAAGTCTCGTACCCAATGTGCATTGTTCTCTGTCACATACACAAAGTTCATGCCTTTCCTCCAGGGGTAGCCACCTGTAAGAAGGCAGCGCTGGCCTATGTGAAGCAATGGAGGAAGAATCGGGCTGAACCACAGTGCCATTTGCCAGCAGGAGGGCAGCAGACCTTCTGGGCAGTGGCTCGGACACCATGGCTGCACATCCAACTGACGTGTGCCCCTTATTCTTATTAATAAGGCAGAAGTTACGCAGAAACAGAGGATCTTCACTCCACCCTTGGTGGTGTCCTCTTAAAGGGCCACTCCTGTGTTCTCTTACTGAGTGGTGGACTTTCTGTCTTGTTTGATCATTGGTTTTTCTCTCTGTATCTCTCAGATGCTCTCCTTAAGCTCTTCCTCCCTTTCGAATATGTAATTGTAAGCATCACAGCAAGAGCCTAACGAATGACCAGTTTTCGTTCTTTCTTAATTCAGGAGGTGCAAAATGTTTTGAAATTTATATCTCTATATCCTCTTACTTTGAAATGGAATTGTCAGAATTTCATTAGTGTAATGTACCTAATGAAAATAGAGCCTTAAAGGCATAACTCTTTTCTCTGGTCATGGATATGACACACATTAACTGTACAGGAAAGTACAAACATCACAGAAAATGCCCCTTCCTTGACATTGCTAGTCTAGTCCACACCATATTAATATGCAAAATCACTTTTTTTTTTTAGAATTATTGCCCTTTGTTTAAGACATGAGTGCACCTGCCACCAAATTGGCAAATCAACTTGACCCTGTTTCTTCCTCAAGGTTCCGATCTGCCCTATAGTTCTTTCATAGTTTCTGGATCTCACATATGACCAAGAAGCTAAAGGTGCCTCTGGTTATCCCGTGATTTACTCACAGCTGGCTTTGCCAAAGGATGCTCGAGACTGATTGATGCTGTGATCATTAGCAACATTAGCAGAAATGGGAAGCATGAAAAAAGACACACGTGTTCCCCAACTCATCTCTTCTAGCTCAAAGCAGAATTTCATGCACAAGCATGCAAACACATCCTGGCATAGGGCCAAAACTTTTACCAGGGGCTGCTCAGTCTTGAAGGGATTTTTGTGTATTCCTTCTTATGAGGTCTATATTTCGGTTATTTCCAGTACTGATTTCTCAAAAGTTGTTTGAGCATGTAAATGTGCCTGCAATATAAGAATTTTTTTCTTTTTAATTTTTTGTTATTATCATTAATTACAATTTATTCAATTTGTATCCCAGATGGGTCCCCCTTCCTCATCTCCTCCTAATCCCACCCTCCTTCCCTCTTCTCCCCCTATGCCCCTCTCCTAGGCCACTGATAGGTGAGGTCTTCTTCTATTTCACCCTAGCCTATCAGGTCTCCTCAGGACTGGTTGCATTGTCTTCCTCTGTGGACTGGCAAGGCTGCACCCCCCCCCCCTCAGGAAGAGTTGATCAAAGAGCCAGCCACTGAGTTCATCTCAGAGACAGTCCCTGTTCCCCTTAATAGGGAACCCACTTGGAGACTGAGCTGCCATGGGCTACATCTGAACCAGGGTTTTAGGTCCTCTCCATGCATTGTCCTTAGTTGGGATATCAGTCTCTTCAGGGCCCCAGGGACTCAGCTGGTCTCCTTTTAGAGCTCCTGTCCCATCCAGGTCTTTCCATCTCCCCTTTCTTTCATAAGATACCTATACTCTGCTCAAGTTTGGCTATGAGTCTCAGCCTCTGCTTTGATACCTCAATCAGTAGAGTTTTTCAGAGGCCCTCTGTGGCAGGCTCCTGTCCTGTTCTCTGTTTTCTCCAGCTTCCAATGTCTAATTTGTCCTTTTGAATGAGGATTGAGCATCTTCTCCAGGGTCTTCATTGTTGTTTAGCTTCTTTCTGAGTATAGATTTTAGTATGTTAATCCTATATTATATAGCTAATATCCACATATGAGTGAGTATATACCATGTGTGTCTTTCTCCTTCTGGGATACCTCACTCAAGATGATCTTTTTCTAATTCCCACCATTTGCCTAGAAATTTCATGATTTCCTTGTTTTTAGTTGCTGAGTACTATTCCATTGTATAAGTGTACCACAGTTTCTGTATCCATTCCTCTGTTGAGGGACATCCAGGTTGTTTCCAGCTTCTGGCAATTATGATTAGAGCTGCTACAAACATGGTTGAACAAATGTCCTTGTTGTGTTCTTAAGCATATTTTTTTATATATGCTTAGGATTGGTATAGCTGGATCTTGAGCAAGCACCATTCCTAATTGTCTGAGAAAGCTATAAATTGATTTCTAAAGTGGCTGTATAATATATGTTTACATTCCCACAAGCAATGGAGAAGGGTTCCCCTTTCTTTACATCCTCTCCAGCATGTGCTGTTACTTGAGATTTTGATTTTAGCCATTCTGATGGGTTTAAGGTAAAATCTCAGGGTTGTTTTGATTTGCATTTTGCTGATGGCTAAGGACTTTGAACATTTCTTTAAATGTTTCAACATAGTATGGGAAGTCCTAGCCAGGATAATAAGACAACTAAAGGAGAACAAGTGAATACAGATTGGAAAGGAAGAAATGAAAGTATTATTATTCCCAGATAGTTTACTTGAGTGATCCCAAAGATTCTACCAAAGAACTCCTTCAACTGATAAATGCTTTCAGCAAAGTGGCTGGCTATAAAATTAACTCAAAAAAATCAGTAGCCCTCCTGTATACAAAAGACAAAAGGGCTGAGAAAGAAATTAGGGAAACAAAACCCTTCACAATAGCCACTAATAGCATAAAATACCTTGGTGTGATTCTAACCAAACAAGGAAAAACCTGTTTAAAAAAAAAAAAAAAACAAAACTTCGGTAGGATTGATATAGTGAAAATGGCCATCCTGCCTAAAGCAATCTCCAGATTCAATGCAGTTCACATCAAAATACCAACACAATTCTTCACAGAACTTGAAAGAACAATTCTCAATTTCATATGGAAAACAAAGCCAGAATTTCTAAAATAATCACGTACAATAACAGATCTTTTGGAGCTATCTCCATCCCTGATCTCAAGCTGTACTATAGGGCAACTGTAATAAAAACTGCATGGTACTGGCATAGAAACAGAATGGTGGATCAATGGAACTGAATAGAAGACCCAGAAATAAACCCACACACCTACAGATACTTGATTCTTGACAAAGAAGCCAAAACATTTCAATGGAAAAAAGATAGCATCTTCAACAAATGGTGCTGGTTGTTTACCTATAGAAAAATACAAATAGATCCATATTTTCACCCTGCACAAAACTAAAGTCCAAGTGGATCAGAGACCTCAACATAAAACCAGACACATTAAACCTGTTAGATGAAAAAGTGGGGAGGAGCCTAGAACTCATTGGCATGGGAGACAACTTCCTGAACAGAACACCAACAGCACAGGCTCTAAGATCAGCAATCAATAAATAAATGGGACCTCATTAAACTGAAAAGCTTCTGTAAAGCAAAGGACACTGTCACCAGAACAAAACGACAACCTAGAGACTGGGAAACAATCTTCACCAACCCTGTATCTGACTAGGGCTAATATCCAGAATGTATAAACAACTCAAAAAGCTAAAAAGCAACAAACCAAGTAATACAATTTAAAAAATGTGGTACAGAGCTAAACAGAGAATTCTCAATAGAGACATATCTAATGGCAGAATATAAGGATTCCCATTTTTATATTATTTCACATCATTAATCTTATGTCACCTATTGTAATGTTAGCAAGAGTTGTTTTGTAGAATCAGATTGGGGCCAGTAAGATGGCTTGAAGTGCTTACAGTTCCATGATCAGAACCTGAGTTCAGTTCTTGGGATCTATGAAAAAGATGGGGAGAACCAGAATCCATCAAGTTGTTCTCTGACCTCATCACACACACACACACACACACACACACACACACATGCTCACACACACTCACATGTGCACACATACAAAAGAAATGGAATCTTTTCTTTTTGTATAAAAACACTTCATTTTTATCTCTGAAAATTTTATTTGAATTGTAACAATAATTCAAGAATCATAAAAGGATTCTTGAACATTTAATGAAATAAAAGCAACAAAACAGTGATGGTGGTGGAAAACTCAGTGACTGACATGAAAAACATACTCTTCTTAGATGACTGATTAGTTAAGTGAGTTCAGCTAATACAACTCAATGAAATAATCCTCATTAACTGACTTACTGTTTTTACAGATTTCTGCTTATTCCATCTAATATAGCACATGCATATTCTGTAGGTAGAAATAGCCTTAGGAAATCTGATTTCTAGCATATTTCTGCAATTTATTCGAACAGCTGCTCCAAATAAAATTTAACCCTTCTACTATTGATTTATGCAGCCACTTTTGATGTGAACTGATAGACTAAGATCAGAAAGGAGAGGAGGACCTCCCCTATCAGTGGACTTGGGAACTGGCATGCAAGCAGAAAGGGGAGGGAGGGTGGGATCGGGAGGGGGGAGGAAGAGGCTTATGGGGGGATACAAAATGAATAAAATGTAATTAATAAAATAAAATAAAAAAAGAAAAAAAATGAAATTTCAAATTTATCAATAACAACATCTTTCACATTCTTTGTTAAAATTAACTTAAGAACTTAATAACTAATGCAAGTAGAATAATTATTTTCATAAAATCAGGACATTTTCTAATTACACTTGAACATGCATGGTTTTACAGGTATATATGTGTGTGTGCATGGATAAGGGAGATTGAACTCTGGTTTTTACACCTTCTTGGAAAGTACTTAACAGGCAAACATGAGATAAGTAATCTGTAAATATTTCACACACATCTTTAGAGGGAAAGAGTATTCATTCATTGAACCCTTGCCCAGACATTTTTATTTTGTGAAACATTTTTAACTTGATAAGGAAAACACTTTGATTTCTCTTTTAATTCTTATTTCTTCGGTTGTGAGTTAAAACACCAATGTTACATTTACAGTGTTGATCAGTTCTACTAGGAATCTCTTCCTGACCTTTGCACTTTCTTTCCCCTGACACTTGCACTAATTTCTTTGTTGAGCCATCTCATCTTTGCATAATGAAAGTTGGACATTTTCTCTACTTCTTGTATTGAATGTTTTCATGACAATGTGCTCTTGAATTTCATCCAATGCTGCTCAGAAATCAGTGCTCACTTGTGGCTAGCCCCATGACCTGCTAGCCCAAGAAGATACCATTTACTTTTACCTGAGTGACTTTTGCATAATATTACATTGATAATTCTTTGTTCTAAGCTGTTTCTGTTATAATATGCATCTTTTCAGGTAGGGATTTTGAAGGCAGTGAGTACTTGAAAGTCAAAATTTTCAAATTTTGGTAAATTCTATTTTTCTGATTGCTTTTATCATAGTTTGCCTTTGAAATCTAAGATATGTTGTTGTTTTTTTTTTTTTTTTGTGGTTTATCTCCTGTCTTCTGTTCTTTTTTTTTTTTTTTTTTTTCAATGCAGTTTATTCAGGAACCTTGAACAATCCTCGGACCCTGGGGAAAGCCAGCCCACAGCTTAAATAGCCTCTGGGTAGCCAACCCAGGCGTGCCACGTGGGCAATGCAGATAGGTCCACATACATGGAAGCAAGCCAGATCCTCAGCCTTAGCCAAATGTGGAATTGTTCCTGACAGAGAGCACTCACCATCGGGAAGGTCGAAGGCGGAAACCAGCTCCATCTTTAAGGCATAGCATTCCGCAGCTCTCTACAGTTCCCCCTTTTTGTTTTAGACGCATCAGGCAAGAGTAGAGGTCTGATCTCTGATATTAGAAATAAATTGAGACTTTGTACTGATGTTCATTTAGGTGTCATCCACCCAAAGAGCATCAGACCCGTCCGATACCTTTTTCTCAGAGGCGGGACCTGGGGCATCAACCCGCATGCAATCAGACATGCTCTTCTCTGGGTCGAAAGCTGCTGACCCTGAGTGCAGTGCTTAGCCTCGCATCCTGAGCGTATCATTTTAGCTTTTTATGGTATCCAACCATGCTTGGGGAGAATGTCCTGTTTCAATGGCTGTAAAGGCCTGAATGATCTTGGCTGCATCACACTGTTGTGAGACTCTAATCTTGCATATATACCACAGGCAAACCAAGGAGACCAACACCAGAAGGCCTGCTAACGCTCCCATGCCTGCCCATTCCTTCAGATGATTCATGGCTGCAGCAATCCATGTTGATAATCCTGTGGCTAGTCCCTAAGATATGTTTTATAGGGCCCAGATGTATTTGTTTTTCCAAATAGCATTATAATTTCCATGTCAGTCTTCGTGTGTGATTGACCTGGTTGATAATTGCATTTTTGCCTTTTCTTCTTTACTTAGGCAAACTCATTTAATAGTTTCCAAAGAGAGGTGCCTGTGATCTTAGCAGGTGCATGTGGTTCTTTTAAAAATTAATGCAAAAGGCGTTTTATCAATGATTGGTTCATTTTCATATTGATTTTTGGATGTTACTTATATTTGTTGATATTACCATAAGCTTAAGCAAGTTGTAAAGAAGCACATTTCTTGTTATAAATTGTAATGAGTAATGTCAACTTTAAATAAAATATTTTTTTCACTTGTGAAAAAACTTTATTAATCCTGACAATCTTATTATCTAATGTTTTCATTTCCCCTAGAGGAAATACAGAAAACATCATTAGGCAACCCAACCATCCCCTGCCCACTTCACAGTTTCTCTTTGTCCTCTTTAGTTTCTGTTTCTTTTTAAAATATATAATTTTTTTTATTTTACAATTTATTTACTTTGTATCCCAGCTGTAGCCCCTACCCTGGTCCCTTTCCAAGCTCTCCCTCCTTCCTTCTCTCCCTCATCTCCTCCCATGTCCCTTCTCCAGTCCACTGATAGGGGAGGTCCATCTGCTTCTTACTGTCGCTCCCACCCTGACTTCTTTGTATGCAGGACTGTATGGATACTTCATACCTTACTTATCTCTTCATCCTTTCATCATTGATGGACATTTTGATTTTTTCATTTGGCTCTTTGCATATAGCTGATGTGAATATTCTTTACAAGGTTTTATATAGGCACATGCTTTCACTCTTCTTTATTATAAACCAGAGAGTAGAATTGATTTTGAGTTAAGTTTACAGATTGTCTTGAAGACTATCAATCTATTTTCAGTTACTATAGTACTATGTCTCACCAATATTTTATAAAAATTTCTCTACATCATTATCAATACTCCGTATCTTTTTAATTATATTACAAGTGGGGTCTAATTTAAAGTGCTATTATTCCAATTATTTTAATATTTCCCACTATCCTCCTCACCTCTCATCCTTCCTTTCTGCATTACTCTGTAGAAAATGGATATGCTTATTGAGTAATATTTTAATTCCTGTAATGATATCTAAAAATGTGTTTTGAACTATTTTCATAGCAGATGACATATAGCTCAGCAAATCTATTCTTATTTATTTCAATCTATTTTAGTTTGCAATGATTTATTTACAGTGAGATACTGAGATTTCACTACGCTGTTGTTCCACCCTGTCTCATTTTTGCCACGGCTATTACACATGACTTAATCATATATGAAATAAACTATGTCTTTGATATGGTTATCATTTTACTTAACCTTTTTACAAAGCTAAGTAGCCCGGAAATGTGACTCAATTGTCAGTGTTTAACTGTTGTTCATGAAGCTTTGAGTTCCATCCCCAGCACCTCATGAACGCTGGCCTTGTTGGTGAACCCACGGAATCCCAGCAGTTGAGAAGAAGAAGCAAGAGGATCACAGGTTCCATGTCACCTGTGGCTACGTGAGTGAGCTGAAGTGCAGCCTTGGACGCCCCAAGCTGTAGGAGTGATGTGAGTGAGTATCCATACACACCGGTTTATGGTTACTTCTGGCTTTTTATTTCTGTTCTTCCTATGGCTCTCAGCAATCATGCTGTCATTTGTTTTACTGTAACAGTTTTATATCAGTCCACTGTCATTTTGCTGTCATTGTCAAATACATCACTTTATGACAGGTAACATCATTATATGCATAACATGTTAAGAAATTGACTTCTTCCTTTTTTTGTATTTTTCCAGACAGAATTTTTCTGTGGAGCCTTGGCTGTCCTGGACTGACTTTGCAGACCAGGCTGGCCTCAAGCTCATAGCAATCTGCTTGCCTCTGTCTCCTGGCCTGCTGGGATTAAAGGTGTGCACTGAGATGCCTGGCTAGAAACTGATTTCTTGGTTACTGAAGAAGAAAGATTTTTTTTAATTTTAATCTTTATTAATTATAATTTATTCATTTTGTATCCCCCCTGTAGCTCCCTCCTCCCCTCCCAATCCTTTCCTCCCTCCTCCTTCTCCACACATGCCTCTCCCCAAGTCCACTGATAGGGGAGGTCCTCCTCCCCTTCCTTCTGATCCTAGTCTGTTAGGTCTCATCAGGAGTGGCTGGCTGCATTGTCTTCCTCTGTGTCCTGGTAAGGCTGCTCCTCCTTCAGGGGGAGGTGACCAAGGAGCAGGCCAGTCAGTTCATGTCAGAGACTGTCCCTGTTTCCATTACTATGGAACCCACTTGGATACTGAATTGCCATGGACTATATCTGTGCGGGGGTTCTAAGTTATCTAAAAAGAATGGTCTTTGATTCGAGTATCAGTCTCAGAAAAGACCTCTGTGCCCAGATTTTTTGGTTCTATTCCTCTCCTTGTAGAGCTCCTATCCTCTCCAGGTCTTACTCTTTCCTACTTCTTTCATAAGGTTCCCTGCAGTCTGCCCAAAGGTTGGCCATAATGTAATTATACCATCAAATATTACTTATATATTTATTCTCTCTCCCTTTCTCTCTCTCTCTCTCTCTCTCTCTCTCTCTCTCTCTCACACACACACACACACACACACACACACACACACACACACACGTACAAACACACTTGTCTCCCCTCAGGGGCCACTTGCTTCATGCTTGAACAACTCTTTAAACCATGTGTAAGGTATGTCTATATCACTCCTCTACAAGGCTCAGGGACTATCACAGAAAGAGTAGCCAGAGCTCAGGGAGAACTGAAGCAAATGGGACTTCTGGGCCTGGCAGGTCTGCTGTACTCATGAACTTAGAGCAGCTGTAGTTCCCTGCATAAGACCTTTACAAGATCAATCAGTCAATCAGCATTGTTGCTTGGAGCATGGAGAGGATTATAAGCCTAACTAAGGAGCTATTGAGAGTTGATATCTCCTAAGAAAGGGAAGGTCAGGTTTTGATTTATTTTTTATGGATTAGCACAGATTGAACTACATGAGTTGTTGAAAATAAAAGAGGAGAAGAGGGTGGAACCTGGAAGAAGTTAGGGGAAAGAGTCTGGATGAAGAATACACTGTATGAAATTTTCAAACAATTAGTAAAAAGTATTCAAAAACTGCCTGTAGAGTAGGGACCACTAGGAACAGATTTACTTTTGTTTCCTTTGGGAATGTCTCTATTCAACATCTGCTTTCGAAAGCTAAAGTGACTAATGAAAACTTCTTAGATGACAGGAACTCTGACTGCATTACCTTAGTCCTCTGGTCTCCAGTATTTTGCATGAGAATTCAGGCATTAATCTTACTGGTCTTGTAGATGACCTCATTTTACACATTCCAATTTTGTTATTTCCTCTTTGAATTTAGCACGACACTATCACTATGACTTGTTTGGTCATTATGGTTGCTGTAGCTGGAGCTCTTTGAGTTTTGAGGCTGGTAGAGTGAGGTCTGTACAAAATGGGACTTTCTTCTGAGAATGTATTCTGTGTCTTCTTCTCCATCCACCTAGGGCAGACACAGTGAGTAGAGGTTGGTAAGTCTTGTGGAGCCACATGGCCCCCTCCAGTTCTGTTAGTTTCATTTGTTCTTTGCTTCCCTATTCGTTCTGATATTAAAGCTTCACATTTGTTGGTTTTTTGTTCAGATCTATTGAATTCTTCCATTTAAATTATTACATTTTTCTGTTGCCAAATTTCTGCTCTGTTCTTTGAAATAGGTGTTATCATTTTTATTGCTGAAACTTTTCTTTAGTCCTTAAAGCATGGCCTCTCTAGCTCTTTAGACATATAGATAAAAGCTTCTTTAACAAGTCTGTTGTTTGGTCCCCTTCAAGAGCCATGTGTATCTGCTTTACCCAGGGGAGTCACATTTCCTCTTTTTGTATTTTATATGCTTTTGGTAAATTTTTAGTTGAACCTCTGTCTACATTTCATTGCTTGGACAGACACTTAGAGACTGCTAATAGGTCAGCATAGGCTATTTACTGGTTATTACCCTGGTGCCATGAACTTATGCTTATCATGGTGTCTTAGCTATTTTTCTATTGCTGTGAAGAGACATATGACCAAGGCAAATAATAAAAGAAGGTATTTAGTTACGAACTTGCTTGCAGTTTCAGAGTGCGGTTCTGTGAGGACTCCTGAGGGAAACATGGAAGCAGATAGGAAGACATGGTACTAGAGCAGTAGCTGAGAGTTTATACAATAAGACAACAAGCAAGAGGCAGAGGCAGAGTCAGAGAGAGAGAGAGAGAGACTCACTGAGAATGGCGTGAGCCCTTTCAACCCCTCAGCTCACCCTTGATGACACACCTTCAAAAAGGCCACATCTCCTAATCCCTCCAGACTGTTTTAGAAACTGTGGAACAAGCATTCAAACATATGAACCTAAGGGAACTATTCTCATTCAAATCACCACACCTAGAATATGTGGCATGAAAGTTGCTGTCATTGTTGAGGAAATCTATTCTTGTATCCTTTACATACATTCATTTGGATACTGGAAGCGTGGTGAGCCACTCACATTTCCCTTGAAACAATACAGTGTGAATTTTGCACGTGGACTTCCAGTCTGCCAAGGGAGGACATGTTTTCTCTGTGAAATATGGCTTTCTGTGAGGTGCCTGTGCATCAGAGTGGCTTTCTCTTCAGTGTTGATGAGGGACTGTATTCAACCACTTACGCCAGTGTGGACTCAGGCTTACTTTGATCATTCTGTGTCGAGCTTGAGAAACTTTGCCTCATCAGCCCTGATTGCTTCTGAATATGTTCAGTCTACCATGGGCATTATACCCTTTTCACCCACCAAAGCTGTCTGTGATCACAAGAGGGCTCTTACTGGTTTAAATTTCTGTCTGTTCTACTGCTCAGCTTAAATCACAGCCACCAAGGTCCTTTTAATATTGTAACAAGACTAACTTCGTTTTTTTTTTTTCAAAAAAATATTTTCTTTAGATGTACAGATTTTAGTATGTTTATCCCATATTATAGGTCTAATATCCACTTACAAGTGAGTATATACTGTGTGTGTCTTTCTTCTTCTGGGATACCTCACTCTCACTCAGGATGATCTTTTCTAGATCTCACCATTTGCCTGCAAATTTCATGAATTCCTAGTTTTTAATTGTTGGGTAGTATTCCATTGGGTAAATGTACAACAATTTCTGTATCCATTCCTCCATTGAGAGACATCTGGGTTGTTTCCAGATTCTGGATATTACAAATAAAGCTGCTACAAACATGGTTGAGCAAATGTCCTTGTTGTATACTTGAGCATATTTTGGATATATGCCTAGGAGTGATATAGCTGGATCTTGAGGAAGCGCTATTCCTAATTGTCTGAGAAAGCTCCAGATTGATTCCCAGAGTAGTTGTACCAGTTTACATTCCCACCAGCAATGGAGGAGGGTTCCCCTTTCTCCACATCCTTTCCAGCATGTGTTATCACTTGAGTTTTTGATCTTAGCCATTCTAATGGGTGTAAGGTGAAATCTCAGGGTTGTTTTGATTTTATTTCCATGATGACTAGGGATGTTGAGCATTTCTTTAAGTGTTTCTCTGTCATTCTATATTCCTCTACAAAGAATTCTCTATTTAGCTCTCTACCACATTTTTTTTAATTGGATTTGTTGCTGTTTAGCTTTAGTTCTTTATATACTCTGGATATTAGCTGCCTGTCAGATATAGGGTAGAAGAAGATCCTTTCCTGGTCTGTAGGCTGTCATTTTGTTCTGAAGACCATGTCCTTTCTTTTACAGAAGTTTTTCAGTTTAATGAGGTCTCATTTATTGATTGTTGATCTTACAGCCTGTGGTGTTGGTGTTCTGTTCAGGAAGTTGTCTCCTGTGCTAATGAGTTCAAGGCACTTCCCAACTTTTTCTTCTAAACAATTTAGTGTGTCTGGTTTTATGTTGAGGTCTTTGATCCACTTGGACTTTAGTTTTGTGCAGGGTGATAAATATGGATTTATTGGCATTTTTCTACATGTAGACATCCAGTTAGAACACTACCATTTTGTTGAAGATGCTGTCTTTCTTCCATTGTATGGTGGTACAAAGCTAAACAGAGAATTTTCAACAGAGGAATATTAAATAGCAGAGAAACGCTTAAAGAATTGCTAAACATCCTTAGTCATCAGAGAAATGCAGATTAAAATGACCCTGAGATTTCACCTTATACTCATAAAAATGTCTAAGATCAAAAACTCAAGGTATGATCCATGCTGGAGAGGATGTAGAGAAAGGGGAACCCTCCTCCATTGCTGGTGGGAATGTAAACTGGTACAACCACTCTGGAAATCAATCTGGTGCTTTTTCAGACAATTAGGAATAGTTCTTCTTCAAGATCCCATTATACCACTCCTAGGCATATATCCAAAATATGTTGAAGAACACAACAAGGATATTTGCTCAACCATGTTTGTAGCAGTTTTATTTGTAATATCCAGAATCTGGAAACAACCTAGATGTCCCTCAACTGAGGAATGGATACAGAAATTGTTGTACATTTACACAGTGGAATACTACTCAGCAATTAAAATCCAGGAAATCATGAAATTTGCAGGCAAATGGTGAGATCTAGAAAAGATCATACTGAGTGAGGTATCTCAGAAGCAGAAAGACACACAGGGTATATACTCACTTATAAGTGAATATTAGACATATACTATAGGATAAACATACTAACATCTATACACCTAAAGAAGCTAAGTAAGGAGAAAGACCCTGGGTAAAATGATCAATCCTCATGCAGAAAGGGAAAGGGGATGGACATCGGGAGAGGGAGAAAACAGGCAACAGGACAGGAACCCACCACAGAGGGCCATTGAAAGACTTTACCCAGCAAAGTACAGAAGGAGATGCTGAGACTCATAGCCAAACTTTGGGTAAAGTGCAGGGAATCTTATAAAAGAAAGGGGAGATAGGAAGATCAGAGCTCTACAAGGAAAGCAACAGCTCAAAAACTTCTGGGCACAGGGGTCTTTTCTGAGACTGATACTCCAACCCAAGGACTATGCATGGAGATAATCTAGAACCCCTACAACCTCTGCACAGATGTAGCACAGGCAGCTCAGTCTTCAAGTGAGTTTCCTGGTAATGGGAACAGGAACTGTCTCTGACATGAACTCCACGGCTGGCTCTTTAATCACCTTCCCATTATGGGGGAGTAGCCTTATCATGTCTCAGAGGAAAACAATGCAACCAGTCTGATGAGCCCCGATAGGTTAGGGTCAGAGGGAAGGAAAGGAGGACCTCCCCTATCAGTGGACATGAGCCGGAGCATGGGAGGATATAAGGGAAGGAGGATGGGATTTGGAGGGAATGAAGGAGGGGTCTACAGAGGGGATACAAAGTGAATAAACTATAATTTATAAAAATATAAATAAATTTTTAAAAAGTGAAAAAATATTTTCATGCATGGACTTCTTTACTCTCTTGCAAACAAAATAATAGTAACCAGGCTAAAAAATAAAAAATAAAGAAAAGAAAATGAAGATTTCTGTCCATTTCTCTCTTTTCCTTCCTCCCAGGTGCTGTGGGGGGAGGGCAGCCCTCTTCTAGGTGTGTTGCTCTTCAAAAGGGATCTTTTTAAAATTTTATTTTATTAATTACACTTTATTCACTTTGTAGCCCCCCCATAAGCCCCTCCCTACTCCCCTCCCTGTCCCACCCTCCCTCCCCCTTCTTCACACATGCCCTTCCCCAAGTTCACTGATAGGGGAGGTCCTCCTCTCCTTCCTTCTGATTTAGTCTATGAGATCACATCAGGAGTGGCTGTATTGTCATCTTCTGTGGCCTGGTAAGGCTGCTCCCCCCTCAGGGGGAGCAGGCCAATCAGATTATGTCAGAGGCAGTCCTTCTTCTCAAAAGGAATCTTAAGATGGCTGACCAGAGTTATTGTATTTGCTGCTTGGTGTTCCTGGAATAAAGCTTCTATTTCCTAAGCAGAGGTAAGGAGAGAACGAGAAGATGATTTCTGCTGCATGACCCTAAGATGAAATTCTTAATAGAGAGCTAGGTGGACAGGGGTAAGAAGCCATCACTTCTGCTTGAGAGCTACAGGGAGAGGGTGCTCTGTCTTGGCTGCATGTACATGAGGGGGAACTAGTGCAGGACCATAATAGAATGTAATGAGCCACTAATATATCATAGACCATCACCTCTTGATGCACCTAGTAAGGCTTGTAGATATTCACAAATACATATTTTTCTTGACTATATATATAGGCATTATATTTGCATTTATAAATATATATAAAATTATAAATAAATACATACATTTATGTATTATATGATATGGATTTATATATAAATATATGTGATATAAATTTATATATACATATATAATTTATTTTAAAATTTCATATATACTCATTTATCTGTCCTGTATTCCTCAAAGATATCTCTATAAGTGCTCAGTGATTTTCAGGAAGCAAATTTCTGAGTAAAATTGCTGCATAGGAGGGCAGGAGGTCCATTTATTCTTTACTCCCACATCCTAAATGTCACACCACATTTGGTTCTTGTTGTTGTTGTATTTCTGCTGAGACTTCTTATTCCTTTGGTGAAACTTTCACATGCTGGAAACTCAGTTTGCTTTAAATTTTAGAGAATATTATAGTTGCTTTAACATCTTTGTCTGTTAGGTGCAGTATCAGTCACATATATATTTTTTGGCCAATTTGTTTTTATTTTATGTATATGTGTTCCAGTATTTCACTGTCTATGTGCCAAGTGAATTGTTACTATGTCCTGGACATCATTAAACATAATGTAGATTCTGAGTTCTTTATTCCATCACAGGGATGGAAAATCCCTTTCCTGTGTAGACACAGTGCAGGCAACAGCACCTGGTGTGAATTTACAACTGTCATTGTGTTTTGTCCAGAAGATGATGCTTCATTGCTCTTCTTGCTATTGTCAAGTTTTCACAACCTTTCCACCCTAGCTTGAGAGGGGGTGGTTTAAATGTTATGTTAGTGACTGAGCATATCATTGGTCACACATTTCTTGAGCCAGCACTGCAGTGTGGGTGTAAGTGAGACTCATTCAAGCCAAGTCAAGGCACAACTTTCTCAAGATTAGACCACATTCCCCTCTCTGCTGGCTTTGAATTTTGTGGTGTCAGTTGTCTTGGAAATCCATTCACTATGTATTCAGACTTTCACAACTATTCAGAACTTGGCCCATAGGAAAGCACGATCAGAGGACCTGGCACACAGTGGTTGAAGACAAAGAAATGGTTTCCTGGGTGTTCAATATTATATCCAGCCAGTCTCCCTGTATTTAGCAAGCAATAACCCCACACCTGTTCACCGGATCTTCCTTACCCTTTCAATTGCTCCATGATTCTTCAAAGTTCTTCACTGTCCCAAACCTTCACCCCTCCATTCCGCGCCAACAAGCTCTTCTATTTAGGTTTTGTCTCATATTCTTCTTTCTGTGGAAAACCTCACAGATTAACGCAACTAAAAAACTAAGACTTAAAAAAAAAAAGTCAAACCCTGGGGCCGAAGAGATCTCTCCACAATTATGAGCAGTTGTTGCACTTGCAGAGAATCTATGTCAAGTTTCAGGAGGTCGGACACCCTCTTCTGACCTCTGTGGGCGCCGGGCATGCATGAGGTGGGCATCTGTACATTCAGGCAAAACAACATATGTGTACAATAAAATAAAAATTGAAAAGCATAAATCTCCAAGCTTCTAGCACATCAGGTTAAATATATTCAGAATTTGCTGTGGATCTACATGCCACAGTACCTCTCCAACTTCATTTTGTTTTCCTTTCTAAACTGCCGGTTCTTTCTAACTTATTCGTTCTCACGCAAGCAGAGATGTATCCATAGCCAGTGTTTATCCTGAGATATCATACATAAAACTTTTACCCCACTGTCTAGCAAACCCGAACTCTCTCCC
Organism: Meriones unguiculatus; assembly: GCF_030254825.1. Classification (NCBI taxonomy): domain Eukaryota; kingdom Metazoa; phylum Chordata; class Mammalia; order Rodentia; family Muridae; genus Meriones; species Meriones unguiculatus. Next base: position 104,051,700 of record NC_083356.1, read on the forward strand.
ATAAGCATATTTAGATGCAACTGGCACTTTGAAGTGTGTGAATTCCATCTTTACGACTTCTGCTGCTAGTATTCAGAGTGGAGGTTATCCTCATCTTATATGAACCTGACACTCTTGTGGTCCAAGACCGTGTGCAGATGGAGCACCTATTAAATTACAATCTCTAGCATGTATTGTATTTTCAAGGCCCAGCCTAGCTGTACATCCATTTTTTTTCTCTCTTGCTAGTATTTATTGAGAATGCTATAGCTGGGAGGGTACAGTCTACCAGAACTCTGGCTGCTTTAAGGAAAGAAAGCATCTTTATAGTTGTTTCACTTGGCATTGACCTTGTGTTTCTGAACCAGGAAATAGAGTATGAGGAGAGAGATGAAAGGTGTTTCTGCCAACTTTCAAAAAAGGAGGATTGCTTCCTTTCTACATTATGACAAGAAAGAGCTATCAATTGTTCAGTGGAATTTCACCTGCTTTAATGGTACTGAAAACACTGCCCAAATTTTGGCAACAGTGACAGTGAACAGTAGTTCTCAAGGTTGTTACTAGGTTTTAGTTTCTGACTATTTTGGACATTTTAGGGGATAAATCAAGGCTGTCAGTTGGGATCTCTTTTCAAATCAACCCTTTCATTTGTCACTCGAGGTAATTTAATGTCACTGTTTTTTAAGGCTTTTGTGTTATTAATTCAGATAAGCATACAAATACTGTGTTTCTTTACAAATTCAGATTATTGCACTCTGCTCATGTTCCACCCTTTTCCCTTTCCTGTTCCTTCTTCTGACGCTCTGTCCCTGTCTTTATTGTTGTCTTTATTCTTTCCTTTTCTTTTCCAGCAATATCTAACAATTGAAAGTTTAGGAAACACATGTAGAAACTACAAAGACAAAGAACAGAGGCAACCACAAAACCTTTAATTTTCAGTCCAATATATGTGCCACAGTATTTCCCTCTTCCCAGAGTTAAATGAACTCATCTCTGTGTCAAACAATTAACTAAGGTTCAAAGCAATTACGTAATTTGCATAAGGCCATGGTAATATATTAGTTGCAGTCTGACCAGGAAGTTATGCTGTAAATTATGTATTCAACTGTTCTCAGCTTCATGGCTCAATTTAGCAGCACTATTTTGAGACAAGGCCCTACTACGCAACCTAGGCTAACTGCTAGTTCGTTGCAATCCTCTTTCTCTGGCACTAAAGTATAATAATTACAGTCATAAAGCACCAGGGTAAAATATTTAGATTAATTAAAACATAGCGCTTATCATTCATTTGCTTTTGGTTGGATAGATTATTTTATTTTATTTTATTTTGAGATGGACCTCTACATATAATGTGCAAACAGATATGAAAATAGATACTTACATGCAATTCTTCCTTCAAAACTGGAAAAGAATGTTGAGAACAATTGTTGAAATCTAAAACCAACCCTGTTGTTCCCTCAAGCTATAGAATTTAGTGCCCTCATTTATGACCCTACTTGGCCATGGACTGGACTTTTCCATTATCAATTTCAACATGTCTCCAAGAATCATATAAATCTAACAAGAGATGCCATCTCTATCAGAAAGAATATTAAACTTATACTCTAAAGGATTCTGGATTCCTCGGTGATTTTCTTGGGGGAAGCAACTATGGACAGCTTTGAAGGAGTGGGTCTTGTGCTTCACATGAATGTGGTCAGGGGCCTCCTTATGGACATTAAGTATCAGGGAAAGGAGAGGAGGTGTGGTTGGATAAACTCATTGTGATCTAATATAGCAGAGAAAATGGCTAGAATGGCATTGATCCGATGCTCATGGAGTGATGTATGCTGATGGAGAGGTTCCAGCAATAGGCAAGTGCTTCTTTTTGGTCCAAGGTGGCCAGTCACCGCTGAGTTGAATAAACAGTGCCTGTCTCAGACTGGGGCTAAGGGTGCAACTGCGCAGTGTTCTTCTATGATGTCTTTACTTCTTGAATACTGGCAGCTTTCAAAGGGGAGAAAAAAAAAGGCAACTAAATTCAATGAGGAGAGGAAAGAAGGCTATTTTCATGCCATTGATTTCTACAGTTTGTTCACCTGTTTGTTGAGGGTCGTTTCATTTACTTGCGATTCCCTTTTTCCACTGCTCAGCACTTCTCTCCAGTACTGCTAAGTTATTGACTGAGTGTGACACTTTCTGTGAAAGTTAGGCAATTGGGAGAGACGGCTGTAGGCCGAAGGACAGCGGTCAGTGTTTAGTAAGTTACTCTATTCGTGCATAGAAAAATTCATTGACCAGAAAGGGTTAATGCTTGTCCAAATGACTTCACTTAATCCCCAAGTGCAATTGGCTCATTTGAAAGATCTGGCCCATTGAGTACATGTTAACAGAGACGTTCTTACACCTCTTCACCAAGCCCATTGCTGCGAGGTTAAACCCAAGGGCACACGAGAGATCTGGACCACTGTCGGGAATAAAATCTCAGCCTTCCAAACTCCTTTAAAGAGATTTCTTCACTTGACTAATTCCCCCTTTTTCTCTCTATAATGAGGTATCAGAAGAAACTTTTAAAAGGAAGACAAAAATTAATTTATCATATTATAAAATGTTACCATAGAATTTTTAAATCTAAAGGTAGAAGCAATGTGGAGACAGGTCAAGTAGATTTTAACAGCATATTAAACTAGGTTTTAATAATACTTGAACTAGAGCAGAGTCGTGGAAAAGGAATCCAGGATCATGTACAAAGTGCACCTGGGTCCTTCCATATGAATACAGGTATTTTCCCCAGGAATAACTTGAGAGATGCCAACACTAACATTGTCTATGAATTACATACAGAACATATGATGTGGACAGATATGTAGAAGAACATAGAAATTAATTACAATAATGTTTTTCAAGAAGAAAATGATCAAACAGTTGTACCAATTATATATGCCTTGAAGCAATTGTAGTAGAGAGAGTGAAAGCTCAGGATTGGGGCACAGAGGCCCATGTTTGCACTCCTGCCCTCTCATTTTTAGTAGTGATGATCAAAGTGATTCAATTGCTTAAGCATCGCATTCCATATGTAAGGAGTGACAAGAAAAGTGTTTATTTTTGTAGTATGTCTGGATATAAGATGCTATGCAGAAGCTGCTCAGGACTGTCAACACTGCCATGTCTCAGCTCAGATTCTAGTTCAGAAAAGGGCTGTGTCAGGACTGAAGTTAGTGAACAGCAACAAGGGGACAGCTTCAGCCTTCCTCCAAAAGCTCTTCTTCCTAGCCCACCTCTACCATAAGGAATCTCTTGGTGCAGACCCAGGTTTTCCCCAATTCTTTCCTGAAACACATTTCCTTCTAGGCCCTCACCATTCCTTTTTGATTCCTTATAGAATCACTTTCTATCAGAAACCCCGCAGCCATCAAACTTGGCCAGGTCTCAGAGTAGATAATAACAACCAAAGAACCACCCACACAACATAGAGGAGACCATATATTGAAACCAAGATAACTTCAAACGTTGTAACTCCAGGTGCCTAGATCCCAGTACAAAAATACAATCATGAACAGCCAAGACAATATACCTACTCCAGAAGCCACTGATTTTATTATATAGGACCTAAGAAAATCGTTTTAGCTGAAGTACACACAAGAACTTCAAAATAGTTATTATGAATATATTCAAAGACTTTAAAGATAACTTGAATAAATGCCTTAATGAAAGCCATGAAAACATAAACGGTTGGAATGAAATAATGAAAATTATTCACAACATTAAAGTAGAATTTAACAATGAATACTAAAAACAATCCAAACTGAAATAAAACTGAAAATGAAAAGCTCAGGCTTTCAAACCAAACCTCAAAGGTAAAAGACATAGAAGAGAGAATTTCAATTCTTGAATATAAAATAGAAGAAATATTCAGTCAAAGAAAAAGTCAAATATAAAATGGTTCAGGGATAAAACACCCAGGAAATCTAAAACACTAGCGAAAGACCAAAAATACAAATAATAGGTATAGAAGAAGGAGAAGACTCCAAGGTCAAAGGAATAGAATTATTTTTTAACAAAGTCATAGAAGAAAAACTTTCCAATTAAATAAAGAGATGCCTATTAAACGACAAAGCCATACAGAATACCAAATAAACAGGACCAGAAAGGAAATTGCCAACAACATATAATAATCAAAGCCCAAAGTGCACAGAATAAAGAAATGACATTCAAAGCTGCAAGAAAAAAATAACAAATGAAATATGAAATCAAGCTAATTAGAATAACACCTAACTTTGTAATGGAAGCTCTGAAAGCCAGAAGTACATAGACATATGTTCTACAAGTTCTGAGAAACTACAGATGCCAGCCCAGCATAATAAATACACCCAAGCTATCACTCACAATTGAGGAGAAAGAGAAACATTTCACAATAAAAACAAATTTAAGCAATACTGCCCACCAGCCCAGCTCCATTGAAGGCACTGAAAAGAAAACTTTTTTTTTTTTTTTTTGCAATTGTGGGTTGTTTATTTTTTTCTACATCTTCATATGCTACAGTATGTTACATTCAGGTTACAGTTTGTTTTTTTTTTTCATCAATTACACTTTATTCATTCTGCATCCCCCCATAAGCCCCTCCCTCTTCTCCTCCCAATCCCACCCTCCCTCCTCCCTCTGCTTGCATGCCACTCCCCAAGTCCACTAATAGGGGAGGTTCTCCTCTCCTTTCTGATCTTAGTCTGTCAGTTCACATCAAAAGTGGCTGTATTGTCCTCTACTGTGGCCTGGTAAGGCTGCTCCCCCCCCCCCCAGAGGGAGGTGATCAAAGAGCAGGCCAATCAGATTATGTCAGAGGCAGTCCCTCTTCACATTACTATGTAACCCAATTGGACTCTGAACTGCCCTGGGCTACATCTGTGCAGGGGTTCTAGGTTATCTCCATGAATAGTCCTTGGTTGGAGTATGAGTCTCTGGGAAGTTCCCTATGTTCAAATTTTCTTGTTCTGTTGCTCTCCTTGTGGAGACCCTGTCCTCTCCAGCTCTTACTATTTCCCAGTTCTTACCTAAAATTCCGTTCACCTGCCCAACAGTTGCCCATCCGGCTCAGCATCTGCTTTGATAGTCTGAAGGGCAGAGGCTTTCAGAGGCCCTCTGTGGTAGGTTCCTAGGTTGTTTCCTGTTTTCTTCTTCTTCTGATGTCCATCCTCTTTGCCTTTCTGGATGGGGATTGGACGTTTTAGTTAGGGTCCTCTCTCTTGCTTAGTTTCTTTAGATGCACAGGTTCTAGTGGGTTTGTCCTATGTTGTATGTCTATATGAGTGAGTATATACCATGTGTGTCTTTTTGCTTGCAGGTAAATGGTGGGATCTGGAAAGGATCATCCTGAGTGAGTTGTCCCAGAAAAGAAAACTTTTTAACTACACTCAAGAGGACATAAGTAATAAATAGTCACTGAATAGTTCATCCAAAGAAGAGGTAAAGCCACAACAAAGTGATGCATAGTGAGAACCTGTAAAAGAAGAACCAACTGAAATTTGTGAATTTGGCAAATAAAATATTTAATTAAATATAATTTAGGTCAAATACGTCCCTTTTCTTCAGAAAAAGTTCTGGATCCAGACTGTGTAACTGTTCATTCTCCGTTTTGATGAGATCATTTCACTCTAAGACACTATCATAAGGAGCAACTGTAAAGAAGAGTTCCCTTATGAGATCAGAGATTGGGCTTGTGCCCTGGCTACCCAAAATTGGGGCAGAAACCTCACCCTGTCTGAGAATCCACTGAATTACTAGGCAAAATTGTTTGTGTGTTGGTGAGAGCATGTTTTTATCTCTATAGTAAAACAGGATGTGATGTCACCTATTCCTTAAAGATATGTGTGCTATGAAAAGGAAGCCAAGAGCAATTTGGGTCTCTGTTTTTGCCCCAGTTTTTATGGCTTGTTTTGCCATCTGAATGAGCTCTATGTCTGATGCCATCATGAGGTCCACTCTATATCCTATCATGAACATGCTTTATGTTATTACTGTTGGGTTTGTTTTTGTCTTATTCCATAACTTCAGAGAGGTAAGGCCAGGTACAGGGAGGATTTTTCTTTTCAGATATTACATGCAAAAAATTCTAGCTCCATGCGGCTAACAACAGGAAGCAAGCAAGGGCTATCTTCCCATCAGAGAGTTAAAGCGTAGAGTTCAAAATAGAAAGAAGAGGTCAAGCATGCACCATATTGCTCCCTGCAGATACAGACACTGAGTCTTTCATGGGTATGTATAGAAAAATATATATTTCATCAGGGAAGATACAGTTTGCATGATATAGTGAAGAAACAGTATGTAGTCTCTGGAACACCTAAAAGAATACTATGTGCGAAGGGGGATAAATAACTATTGAGGGATTAATTTGTCCACTACCTCCTTCTTTTTACCTTCATTTCTCTCTAGTAATTTTTATTTACATTTGGTCTTACAAAATTAATATTTTATATATTAATGCAAAAACTTGTGCCTCAAAAAAACCCAGAAATTATATGTTCTATTCTAAGTACTATTATGTTTCTTCTAAAGATCTGTGATTAATCTTCATCTTTCAGTGGATACCTTAGTTGCTTTTCTATTGCTGTGAGAAAGCACTATGACCAAGACAACTTATAAAAGAAAACATTTAGTTGGGGAATTGCTTACAGTTTGAGAGGATGAGTCGATGACCATCACGGTGGGGAGCAAGGCAGCAGGCAGACAGGCAAGGTGCTGGAACATCAGCTGAGAGCAGAGCCGTTGAGACAAGAGCAGCAAGTCAGAGAGAAAGAGGGAGACAAAGAAGGCTAACTGGGAATGCTATGGGGTTTTGACACTTCACACCTAGCACCAGTGACACACCTCATCTAACAAGGACATACCTCCCAATTCTTCCCAGATAGTTCTACCACTTGGGGACCAATCATTCAAATACGAGAGGCCACGGGAGGCCATTCTCACTTAAACCACTACAGTTGCCAATCTGAAAGAACTCTTCTTTACTTTCTTAAGAATCGGAGTATGAAAACCTTAGTGTCTGACAGCCGGGGCTTCATTTCTTTCTATAATAGAGAATAATCTATTTCCCTTCTCATGTTACTAAGTAAAGAGAACATCACTGCCATTGTGAGATTCTGCATTTCTGTTTCCACTCCAGACACCTGCCCATGGGTGGATACGATTTGAATATCCCAAGGAATGGGATACTGTAGGCCCTGCAGTGTCTGGGGCAGGCATCTATAACAAAGAATTACTAATTCCAAATACCAGTAGTGTGGAGGTGAAGAAACTTGTTCTGACAGCGTGGTCCGCATTCACATTTATTGTACCTCCTTTCTCTCTATCAAAAGGGAAACAGCTTATTTCGTTTGCAAGTATAACTCAGGCTCGCCAGCTGCAGTTTGGCCTTTTGCTTTTCTCCAATGAACTGTACAACCCACAGAGAAGGTGGATTCCCACCTGCTGTCAGCCATGTGATAAAGTTGGTCTAGTGGCTGCACCCCCACCACTGTGGTCTGCAGGGGTTTTGTTTGTTGTCTGTTTGCTAGTGATGGGAAAGGGGGCAACTTCAATTCAGAGGCGCCTTAGCCAGCGTATTAGGACTTATCTAGGCTATGTCCTTCACTATTGCTTTTATCAGTAATAAAGCTGACATTTTGATCTCTAACTGTCTGCCTCTGTATCATTCTCTGTAAATTGGTTCTGATCTCAGGTTGGGAGCTGGGGCATTATTTTTGACCCCTCCCTAGAAACCCAAAATCTGTTACTGTCTGATGGTACAGGATCTTAATGGCTTACCTCCAGGATTCTTAGCTTTTTGTGTCAGAGAATTTCACTCAAAGACTGCCAAAATATAGTGCTAACTAATCAACAATAGAAAGCTCACCTTTTGGGCTTAAAAACGGCAAAAATCAGATGTCAATTTTCATATCTAGTTAAATATCAAGACTTCCATATTTTCAAAAATAAGAAATAGAAATGAGATTTTATTCCAAAAATGTGCTTAGCTGTTTCCCCCAAATATAGATTAATTCCTTTCTCAGTAAGCATTAAAAAATATCCTAATGAAACTCTAAGTATTTTATTACCAATTCCATGAGTTTTCTTCACTTGTGATAGATGGACACTGAACACTGGGCAACATGAAGAAAAGTGAAGGAGAATTTTATAGTTTGTGGCTAAAAGAAGAAGGGATGAGCTCCAGCACACGGCTGCAAAAGTGTGGTACAAAAGATGCTGGAGTCTAAAGTGATGCAAAGTAAGGCAGCTGATGAAGCCATGGAAAACTTCGCTGTTTTCCATCTTGCAGAGAAGAGTCCACTGTTCTCCCAAGGCTTCAGAGGTTATTTTAAGTGACACAACAGAAGAAGATTGTACCTACAACTTCACCAAGCCAGCTTCTTCCTGGAGGATGTGCACTTGTGAGTTAAGGGCCACAAAGTCAGAGGGGATAGAAAACCATCCAGTTGTTTTAAACTTTCCCGCCTGAATGAGCCGCATGTGTCCGCAGGCAAATCAAGGCCATGCTTAAACTCCAAGGCGTTGGGAACCCACCTTGGTGGAAGGAGAGATAAGCTGGAAGTCCATAGCTGTTGTCAAGCCCCCAACTCACTATGACAGGTGTGGTCTGACCAAAACTCTAGGGCAAAACAGCTTTGCACTTAATAATGAAACTTTAGACAGATTTTCCTCCAATGGCTACTCTATAACGTATATTGAACTTTCAGAATAGTCAGGATATCAAAAAGGTTTTGGCTTAGGCATTATTTCCTCTTTGCTTGGTGCAGCATTTAACATTCCTGTTCATGTCAGGCAGCGCTTTGTGCTAACATGGCAGCATTCAGCAAGTCCTGAGTGCAGTAAGCCCAAATTCTCCAATGTCCAGATTCAGTCTCAGTGCTGTCCTAGTGTCACTTTCCCAAGAACACCTTAAAGGGACACACGCACTTCTAGCTAGAGCTTTGAACTTGTATCTTTGCTTTCAGTGTAATAAATTGAGAGTAAATGGTGTGGGAAATGACAGCTGCAGCAAGATAACTGAAGGGAAATGAATTATTATTATTATTTTTCTTCTGCTTTCAAGCTTGTTAGAAAACCTCCTGCTCAAGCCAAATTTCCAAGTCAATTTAAAGAATATTGAATATTTAAGAAGAGTGCTTAGGGGAACTGGTTCTGCTTTATACCATGAGTCCCTTGGACATGTCTTTGAACATTCCCGAACCTCACCTCCTTTCTCATTTAAATAAAAGGAGCGCTAATCCATGCTGTTTTCATAAATCTCTAGTGCTGTTTCTGTGGAGGATTTTAGGCAGAATAAAGACAATAAATGAGGAAGTGTTGGTGAATAATAATAAGAGGAGTTAAAGTTAAACTGAAAAATAAAACAGAAAAACACACAGAGAAGGTATAATTGGAAAATAAGAAGCAGGTTACAGAAAGAAAGTTGACAGTGAGAAAAGGAATTTAAAAAATGTGTGCCAATAGAGCTTAGGAGCCAACATACAAGCAAAGTGAACTCTAAAACAATAGAGTGTGATTTCCTGACTGTACCCAAGCTTGAAAGTGAGAAAGGAACATACATTTCTGAACACTCTTTGAGAATGCAAAGGTTATGATTATTTTAATACTATGTTCTAAATCATAACTTTCTACCATTAAGCAAATGATCCATAATAACATGTGAGTTTATACCCTTCTCGTTTAATCATGTACAGCTAGACAATCTTAACCATCTCTAGGTTTGTGAGGTAGACCACTCTACAAGGTCTATAGATAAGCTGGACGCAGAACACACTAATCCTTCCTTTGTTCTTTAACAGTGATATTAGAGCCATTGGAAGCGATGGGATCAGGGGAATTAGAGGAAATGCTCATTAAAATAATTTAAAAGGTCTAATGATTAAAATATTGATTAATTAGTAGAACATTGATCAGCAGTCACACTTTATCAACTACAAAGTTTCTAATTACTGCACCATTATTCCATAGATTGACCTGTTCTTTTCTGTCACTTATGATGAAGAACAATTTTTATTAAGTGGGTTTTAGATTTTTGACCTGTGAAATTTTAATAGGAAGTGCAGAGTGGGTATTGTGTGTGGTTTGGCATTTTATCCACCAAGGGGACAGATAGTTACTGTCTCTGCTTAGCAAGAAGCACAAAAGTGCAGGAGAGACATGGATACTTATTAGAGTCTCAGCATCTTCCTAGCCAAAGGGGCATGAGCTAGTATTCATCCATGGCATGGGAGACGACAAGCTTTGCCTCTCTAGTTGCTATATAGAGAATGGACCACAGTGAAGCTCTCTGCACTTGATAATCAGTTACCTATTGTCCAGAAACTAGGAGACATTCTGAACTTGATGAAATGAAGAACTGTTGTAGAGTTCGTTTATATAATTTGGGGGTAGCTGAGCTAGCTATGCTTATAGGCTTTTGCTCTGGCAGGTGACACAGGACATGATTGTCAGCTGGCCAGAAAGCTGGGTGGTAATCGCGCACAGGATGCAGAGGAGGGTGAGGACCTACTGGAACTTACATGTGTCTTCCTGGGTCTAACTTTAGTAGCGCAGGTGACTTGCAACCTGAGCTAAGCTTAGGGTCCCTGTGGCTGTGCCTACACAGAGGTGGGGAGTTAGAAGACCAAGGAGAAACAACTGTAGAAAAGGTACGTGTTGCTGGCCTAAGAACTGTCCCACACCAGAAAAACTGAGTCAGGAGATCAGATATTACACTAAAACCAGTATGAGAATAGACCTGGTTCTGTCTTTATTTTTGTTTTTTCAAGACTGGATTTCTCTTTGGAACAGCCCCAACTGTCCTGCACCTCACTTTGTAGACCACACTGGCCTGAAACTCAGAGATACTATTACCTCTGCCTCCCAAGTGCTGGGATTGAAAGTGTGACCACCATGTCCAATTTGACCTGATCCCTTCTTTACTGCAACTGTAGAGACCTCATATGAAAACTTCTCGAAATTACATCTGCATCAGGAATGGCAAATTACAGACAGCCAAGTTCAAGCTTCACTGTGTTGGCACAGTACAATGCCAAATGTAAAACAAGGTGTTACACCATCTCTGTTGTCCACCACGAGGAAGGCAAGAGCATGCAAATGAGGGCTCATGAAAGAGCAAAATGTTTTATTATTCACTCCTCATAAACAGGGCCGCTGATTGATCAGGGCCACCAGACAAGAACTTGGGAAGCCTGATTCTCCTGGGAGCCCTGATCAGACACTGAGTCTGGTTTTCTAAACATAAAAACCATATGCACCCATGCCAAGTTATAGTTCCAATTCTCACCAATGAGGATTCAGGAATTAGGGACTTTCCCTATGTGGTTCATGGTTGTCCAAGGAAGAAAATGTAAGTTTTTCAGTTCAGCGAATCATATTTGTTTGTTCTTTTGTTGGTTAGGAATGGACATTATGTTTTGGGGAACTATTGTTGCTTAAAGAGGAAGTTGGTCAGCTTCTGGGAAGTCCCCAGCTCCCCTACGGCTTGGGAACTTGAACTTTGTTTTGCTCTACAAGTAAAATGGAGTTTGAAGTCAAAATGGCAGTACTAAGGACAAATTTCTTTGCCGGTTCTCAACAAAGGAATTCTAACCTGTCGTACTGCACTTGTCCACAGAGTATTATACCGAATTGACATTAGAGCCAATCTACCACTTTGAAAGAGGTCCACTTCCAAACCAACTGTGTCTTCACTTATAGAGAGAAACCTTTCTTACAGGTGTCAAGGAAGCCCACAATGAATCAAACCAGGCCAATGAACTACTCCATTTTGAGTTAATACATTTGAAATATTCTGGGAACCTTTGAAAGATCTTGTTGATCTCAATGAGCACATTTAAATCTGGGGAGACAGTACTTCTTCCCCAAGCCTCCAAAAAATAGGCCAAGAAGTCATGCAAGGTTGCAGTCTCTCTATAGCCACCTGCAAAGGCTGCCTTTCGTTTCCCCTGATGAAATTAGCTAGTGGACAGAAAGCAGATTTAAAAACAAACTGAGATATAACACTTAATGTCCATTTAATGTTGCTCATTGATTCATATATTTATATCTAACTGCTTAGAATTTAATAACCTACCAGGGGGCTCATCTCCAGAAAAAGCCCTGATTCTCACTCCCTCAACAGCTATTGACTAACTATAGATCGTCATGTAGGATCAGATCCTGTGGATTTCCCCTCATCCTTTTTGGCATGTTAAATGGAGTTGTCACTATTTAGGTTTTTTTAGACAGTCACCTTGATGAGATTTCATGAGTACAGCACTGTGTGTCTTACCTTTTTAAGTTCTGATCTTATTAAACATCTTGCAACAAACATGTTTCAGAATCTGCTTGGGAAACAGTCTGTGACTTACTATTCAAATTACCAAGTGAGCTGGGCCCTTTATTGCTGTTATTAGTTCTTGATGAAGTATCCAGGCAGATGTTTTTGCAACTTCTTACTTATTATCATGCATATATATGACTGTCTGTGTTTAGGTACGTGCCCATAAGTACAGGTACCTGCAGAATCCACAAGAGAGCATTGGATACACTGGAGCTGGAATTATAGGTGTTGTAAGCCACATTAACTGGTGACTATAGTTTTTTTTCTTTGTTTTTTTTTTTTTTTTTTTGTCTAGGATTGTGGGGAGTTGCAATAGAAATTTATCTCTGTGTGTGTGAGAAAGAGAGAAAAAGAGAGGGAGGGAGAGAGAGAGAGAGAGAGAGAGAATGCAGTTGTCATCTTCAGGAACATCATCCACATCTTCTGAAACATGGTTTCACACTGGCTTAAAGCCCACCTAAGTAGGCAAGGTTTGCTGGCCAGTGAGCCCCAAGGATCCTCTTGTCTCTACCTAAGAATTGGAATTGTAAGTAAATACACACTAGTCCACCTGGTATTTTTACCTGAGTGCTGGTTATTAAACTTAGGTGATGCTTACAATAAAAGCACTTTATCAACTGTGCCATTCTCCCATTATAGCCTTTAGTTTTTTTTTTTTTTCTTTATTAATTACACTTTACTCACTTTGTATCCCCCCCTGTGGTTCCCTCCCTCCTCCTGTCCCAATCCCTCCCTTCCTCCACCCTCTGCCTGCATGTGCCTCCCCAAGTCCACTGATAGGGGAGGACTTCTTTTCTTTCCTTCTGATCCTAGTCAATTAGGTCTCATCAGGAGTGGCTGCCTTGTCTTCTTCTGTGGCCTGGTAATGCTGCTTCTCCCTCAGGGGGAGGTAATTAAAGAGCAGGCCAATCAGTTCATGTCAGAGACAGCCCCTGTTCCTATTACAATGGAACCCGCTTGGATACTGAACTGCCATGGGCTACAGCTAATTCTTAAAACAAAACAAAACAAAACAAAACAAAACAAAACAAAAAACACTGACTCCCCATAACACAAGAATGACTTAACTTCACAATGGTGACATCCCCAATAAGTAGATATTATCTTCATACCTTTCCCTCTGAGGAGGAAAATGATGTAGCTTTACCTAAGTAGCTCATTATATTCATTAGGACCTTTTATTTGGAAAGGATGGACAACTCAGGTTATACTGGGCTACCCAGAAAGGGGAATGTGGCACATCCTTATTTTAACTTGCTTTCCCCCTGCTCTTTTGTGTAATGTATTTTCTTTTCTTGCCCAATACCCACTCTACCCCATATTTCCGATCTCTGTCTATTCAATACTTTGCACTCCCAGTATTCCTGCATCTACTTTCATACCACATGTGTTCTCCTCATCCAAGAGTCATTTTTATTTCTTCTTAATGGACTCTTTTCTAGTCTCCCAGGCTCTACAATACCCCCACATAAGCACACTTGTATGAAGATTAGAAGGTAGGATCCAACCATGAGCAAGAACATGTTGTATTTATGTTTCTGAGACTGTGTTATCACACTTGATATAACATGACCTACTTCCATCTTGTTTTCTGCAAATTTCATAATTGCATTTTACTTTGTGGCTGGATAAAATTCCATTGTGAATATGTATCACATTTTCATTATTTATTCATCAGTTGAACAACTAGGTGGATCGCATTTTCTTGCTATTGTAAACAGCAGAAATAAACACGGGTGTGCATGAAAGGACGCTTGGACAGAGGTGCTTTGGGTATCAGTCTAGAAAGTGGGTTATATGGAAATCCTATTTTCAGTCTTCTGAGAAACCACCATGCTGACTCTCATGTTGGCTAGACCAGTCTGTCCTCCCATGAACAGCAAATAACAATTTCCCTTTCGCCACACTCTTGCTAGCCTTTGTTGTTGTTTTCTTCATGATAGCCATTCTAACTGGGATAAAACACAAACTAAACCTAGCTCTAATCTGCATTTTCCTGAGGGTTAAGGATATTGAACACTGGTAAAAACAATTATTGGTCATCTATATTTGTTATTTTGAGAATTCTTCGTTGAACCCCTTAGAGCATTGATTGATTGGCTGGTTGGTTATTTTATTTTTGAGATTATAATGTAATTCTATAATTTTACTTTTCCCTTTCTTCCCTCCAAATCCTTTCACATAACTCTCATTGCTCTCTTTCAAACTCATGGGTTTTTTATGCATTATTGATATTACATATATAGGTGTGTATTATACATACAAATTCCACATATAATACACACATATGTATAACATGTATTTCTAATTATAACCATTTCAGTCTGAATAATGTCACTTATGTTAATGTTTTCAAAGGCTGGCCATTTGGTATAGGATAACCTATTGGTGTGGTCTTCTCTGGGGAAGACTATTTCTCGCACTTTCAGCATTCTTTAGTCACTTTTGTGAAGGACTGTCCACTTTGTCATGTTTGCTGTTATTGTCCTGGTTTACCTTATTCTTAGGCAGTCATTGTGATGAGATTCATTCACAATTTTATGTTTTGATTGGTTGATGTTTTCTGTAAAGGTCTCCAACTGTTACAAAGAAATCTTTCCTTTTTGTGGGAATAAGGACAAATATTTAGAATATAGTTTGGAAGTATGTTAGTTTAGCAAATTAGTGGTTGTATTTTTTTCTCCAATATCTATTGACTATCCTAGCCCTTGGTAGGGGCTAGGATTCTAGTACCAGGCATGGTTTACCTTCTGTTGAGCTGGTCTTAAGTTCAATTAGAGAGATGTTGGTTACTGCCAACGTATGTATGTCACTACATAACCCTTAGGGTTTTGGTGCCATGCTGGTCATTGTTATGGTTCATGGGCATCACAGCTGGTTAGAACTATAGGTTGTTTTCCTCATTTCTAAGCTTGCCTGGTGCCCTGCGGTATCATGAAAGCTAGCTCTTAGAGAGGAAGGCATTCAGATCAGTTCCAACTCCAGGGCCTCTGGGCCTTCTGTCTGAAGTTCAGGGACTTCAGAAGTAGGGAATTAACCTTCTACTTCTGTGAGGCAGCAAGGGCAACTACCATAGTCTGTAATGTTTTTGGAGTCTCCTGGGCAACCCTGACCAACTACACCAAAGTGGACTCCTTGTCCTTAGTGTTTGTTATTTTTAAAGACAGTCTTTGGTTTTTTGAGGGAGCATTGTTAGTTAAAATTTCATTTAATTATTTAATATTTATTTATATTCCCACCAGCAGTGGAGGAGGGTTTCCCTTTCTCCACAACCTCTCCAGCATGTGTTATCGCTTGAGTTTTTCATCTTGGCCATTCTCATGGGTGTAAGGTGATATCTCAGGGTCGTTTTGATTTGCATTTCCCTGATGGCTAATGAGGATGAGCATTTCTTTAAGTGTTTTTCTGCCATTCGATATTCCTCTGTCGAGAATTCTCTGTTTAGCTCTGTTCCCCATTTTTTAATTGGATTATTTGGTTTGCTGCTTTTCAGCTTCTTTAGTTCTTTGTATATACTGGATATTAGTCCTCTGTCAGATAAAGGGTTAGTGAAGATTCTTTCCCAATCTGTAGGCAGTTGTTTTGTTTTGATGACGGTATCCTTTGCTTTACAGAGACTTCTCAATTTCATGAGGTCACTCTGGAATGCTATCTGGCACTTTCTAAGACAAATAGGAATAGTGCTTCCTCAAGACCCAGCTATACCACTGTTAGGTATATACCCAAAGTTTGTTCAAGTACACAAAAGGGATACTTGCTCAACCATGTTTATAGCAGCTCTATTTGTAATAGCCAGAACCTAGAAACAACCCAGATGTCCATCAACGGAGGAATGGGTACAGAAATTGTGGTATTTTTATACAATGGAATACTACTCAGCAATCAAAAAGGAGGAAATCATGAAATTTGCAGGCAAATGGTGGGATCTAGAAAAGATCATTCTGAGTGAAATATCCCAGAAGGAGAAAGACAAACATGGGATATACTCACTTATATAGACCTATAAGATATGATAAACATAATGAAATCTATACACCTAAAAAAGATAATCAATAGAGCGGACATGGGGTATGATGATCAATCCTCATTTAGAAAGACAGATGGGATGCGCATTGAACGTATGACAGGAGTCTACTGAGCGCATCTGAAAGACTCTAACTAGCAGTGTTTTCAAAGCAAAGACTCATGACCAAACCTTTGGCAGAGTACAGGGAATCATAAGAAAGAAGGGTTTGCCTGTGGTATATATGCAAGATTAGAGTCTCACAACAGTGTGATGCAGCCATGATCATTCAGGCCTTTACAGCCATTGAAGTAGGACATTCTCCCCAAGCATGGTTGGATACCATAAAAAGCTAAAATGATACGCTCAGGATGCGAGGCTAAGCACTGCACTCAGGGTCAGCCGCTTTGGACCCAGAGAAGAGCATGTCTGATTGCATGCGGGTTGATGCCCCAGGTCCCGCCTCTGAGAAAAAGGTATCAGACGGGTCTGATGCTCTTTGGATGGATGACACCTAAATGAACATCTGTACAAAGTCCCAATTTATTTCTAATATCAGAGATCAGACCTCTACTCTTGCCTGATGCGTCCAAAACAAAAAGGGGGAACTGTAGAGAGCTGCGGAATGCTATGCCTTAAAGATGGAGCTGGTTTCCGCCTTCCACCTTCCCGATGGTGAGTGCTCTCTGTCACGAACAACTCCACATTTGGCTAAGGCCGAGGATCTGGCTTGCTTCCATGTATGTGGACCTATCTGCATTGCCCACGTGGCACGCCTGGGTTGGCTACCCAGAGGCTATTTAAGCTGTGGGCTGGCTTTCCCCGGGGTCCGAGGATTGTTCAATGTTCCTGAATAAACTGCATTGAAAAAAAAAAAAAGAAAGAAAGAAGGGGAGTTAATCTGATGGGGAAAGGATAGGAAGGATAGGAGCTCCACAAGGACCAAATATATCTGGGCACAGGGTCTTTTCTGAGACTGACATTCAACCAAGGACCATGTATGGATATAACCTAGAACCTCCACTCAGATGTAGCCTGTGGTAGCTCAGTAACCAATTGGTTTCCCAAAGTGAGGGGAACAAGGACTATTTCTAACAGGAACTCAATGACTGGCTCTTTGGCCTCCCACCCCCCAAGGGAGGAGCAGTCCTGTTAGGCCACAGAGGAGGGCTTTGCAGCCAGTCCTGAAGATACCTGATAAAACAGGATCAGATGAATGGGGAGGAGGTCCCCCCATCAGTGGACTTGGAAAGGGGCACGGTGGAGATGAGGGAGGGAGGGAGGGAGGGACTAGGAGGGAATGAGGGATCGGGACATGGCTGGGATACAGAGTTAATAAAATGTAACTGATAAAAAAAATAATAATAAAATAAAAAAAATATTTATTTATTCACAGACTTAGATTTATTATAGGGGTTTTGAGATAGATATTTGATAGTATTATACTTATGTTTTCAAATATCCTTGCTGGTATGTTACTATCCTTCTATATTTAGGCCCCTCCCCCTCCCTAATTACTATACTCCCTTTTCCTCATTCTCCTAATCAGATGGCTTGTATTCTGTTATGCCCCTCTCTTCTTCGCTCTCCCACACTCACAAGGTGTTTCCTTTGTACTTTCTTAGTTTCTGCTGTTACTGTCGGGTGTGTGCTAACATCTGAAGATTTGAAGCTAGGTCCTTTTAAAGAGGAAAATTATGAAATATTTGTCTTTTGGGGTCTAGGTTACTTCACTATACATGATCTCTTCTTGTTCCATCCACTTACCTATAAAGTTCAGGAGTTCAGTTTTCTTTCCATCTGAATACTATTCCATAATGTATCTGTATTTTCATTATCCATTCATGGATTGAAGTATACTTCAGTTCTCTCCATTCTCTAGCTATTGTGAAAAGAGCAGCAATAAACATGTGAGAAAGTATCTGAAGAAGAGGATAACAAGTCTTTTGGGAACATGGCAAAGAGTAGTATAGAAGGGTAATATGGTAGATTTATTTTTGGCTTTTTGAGAATTCTTAGCACCAACAGTGGCTGCCCAGTTTGCAACAAAAGTGAGTAAAGGTCCCCTTTTCTCCATACCCACTTCCAGCATTTGTTGTCAGTTATTTTGTTAATATGTTTCAGTCTGACTGCAGTAAAATGAAATCTCAAACTGTTTTTGATTGGCGTTTCCCTAATTTCTACAGACAATAAACTTTTTGTGATATTTCTTAGCCATTTTCCTTCACTTGTGATAAGTTAATGGCAGAGTGAATACCTTGTAATGGATTTCAGGAAAGAGTTTCTATGATAAAAACAAATAAGTAAATATCAGGATATAAGTATTCAGTGTAACTCCTTACTGCATCTGTCCTGTTAAAAAAATGCTTTCAAAAAAATGTTGAGAAATTCATCAAGATCAATGATCAGCTCTAAATGCGGGTGAGGTTTCCACAGAGCACACACTGGCATGCCTTTGGTTTTACTTCAGCACTTATAGATATGCAACTGGAAGAGCCCAGACAGTCAGGGGCTGAATCATTCTTCTGGTCTCTACTCAACAAGTACCACTTGTGATAGAAAGCTCAATCAACAAAGGATAAAGAATATGATAATGAAGAAACTGATACTAGCCAAGTGATTGGCATGCTGAAACATAAACATTAAAGTTGTAGACATAATATTATGTCTAATAAGGATAGTACGTGCTATAAAATGGGCAATCAGTGTCCTTACTCAGGAAATACTATTTCATTGTCTTTATTTGTTTTTAGCTAGATTAAATCAAATTAGAAATGCTTTTTCAGCTGTGACCACCATCCACCAGATGCCTACATTTGGCATTACGGATTTGTTTATGCCCTGCTTTAGGCCCAGCCTGTAAATTCTTTATGTCTGTGCATCTTAGAGTTGGAAGAGAGGTTGGGGTTAAGGCTTTTTTAACTACAGATTTATACTGAGTGATGAATAAGCTAGTATTATATGCCAATAGCCTTTAGCTTTAGAGCTACAATGGGCAGTGTAAGACTGAGCCTCTCATATTGTCTGAAATAAAATCCAACTATCTGTCTTTAAAACTACAAATACATATAATGTGTTCAGAACAAAGCCATTCTTGCCAACATCAGTGCAAGGCATTCTGAAGAGACTTGGCATTTCACTGAATACAACTAAATGATTTCAGGTGTCGATTTGTAAACTAACAACATTTTAAAAAGCTCTTTGTTGCTTTACAAACTTGAAGTGTTGTGATTCCTGTGGGAATTCTGAACAAGCAAATATTTTTGTTAGACATGGCAGTATTTTCCAGGCGTATGTTATTATCACTGAATTTACTGCAAGTACTGAGATCTGTTTTGTTTGTTTTGTTTTGTTTTGTTCACCTAAGAATGTAAAGGGCCAGATAAAGCACCCTATATAGGTTATAGGAGTCTATCCTATTAATATGAGAATTACATACAAATCACCTAAGGCACAGGTGCAGAGCCACACTCTGCATATGCACCAGTTTTATTAACATGATAGATTTTCAATGCTCTACAGGATCCATTACCATGTTTTGGGCCAATAGTCCATGAATTTGAAGGATTTATACAATGGACCATAACAGCTTCTTAGGAAAGGTTATATCCCATCAGATGAAGAAAAAAAGTTTCTTTAAAACCTCCCTATTAACCTGTTTGGCTCTATAGACCATAATCCTTTGTAGGTTAAATTATATACATAGCAAAATGGGCAAAATCACCTCGTTTTGTGAGTTAAAATGTATTTATGGTGGAAAAAGCTCCAAAATGGGAGACCAGAAACTAGACCCAAGGGCATCATCAAATCAAGGTGATTACTCAGTGCGAGCAAGAGGCACTGTGTATAATTTCTGCTAAGGAAAGACATCTTAATAATCTAGATATACTATCTCTTTAACTACCATTTACATTCATAATTTTTCAGGACAGGTCAAGCTACTGCAAACATCCGTAAGAGACAAATACCATGAGGCAATAGCTCTCAACATATAAACAGACAGGAAGAGTCATAATATGTACTGAAGGCACCAAGAAAAAAGTAAGTAGGAATAATTCGTAGACTAAATGGTTACCGAAATGCTAGCATAGAATGCCAGGTAACTTGATGTTCTTTAAATAATTTATTGAATTTAAATGTTTTTGCACAAAAATTCTTATACCTAGTATTTTATTGTATGCATGGCATTTTATATATTTTGATTAAATTAACAATGGTCTCTAAATTATTACCTCAAAATCTTTTCAACTCATAGAATTTTTCTGGTCACACTGATTTCAAACTTAAAATCAACAGTGTAGGGAGTTTTTGGAAAGAGGTGATAAGGAATCAAGGCATGTAGAATCCCTAATGGTGAATACAAAATCTCTATCTACTCAAGACAAATTCAAATAGAGATATTGTCATTTAATGTTAATTGCTTTTGATATAGAAATATGTAAGATTTGGAATATGAAGACTATATAAACAAATAGTACAGTTTTTGAGAGAAGAAGAGTTCAATTCAGAGAGAAGATTACTATTTTTAGTCAGGTGCTTTGGTGACTATCTCTTTGTGCTCCTCATACATCCTGTCCTCTTTCCTTTGAATATCTGTTACTAAGGCTCATTATTTTCCAGTAAGTTTTTGGAGGAGTACTGCCTTGGTTTCTTTTCTTATTGCTGTGATAAAATACACTGACAAAAGTCAACTTAAGGGGAGAGAGGGTTTATCTTAGCTCACGCTCCGAGGAGCAATAGCTTGAAGTAGCAGCAGCTTGAAGCAGCTGGTCACATGATGTCTAAACCCAGAAGGAAACAATGAATATATGCATGCTGCTTCTCAGCTTGCTTTGTTCTGCCAGGGAATGGTCCTATCTAGTTAAGATGTGTTTTCCCAGGTCAACCAGTGTAATCAATATAATTTCTCATAGGTATGACCAAAAGCCTGTATCACAGGTGATTCTGATTCTGTCAAGTTGTCAATTAGCAAAACCTGTGACATCTCTATCCCTTGGCAACTTGACACTCAGTCACATTACTTTTAAGCAATAACCTTCCACCCTATGTCCCAGAAGTTTTACATTTGTCCATATACTATCTACTATTATACAATATAGAATATAGTCTAACTTTAAATGTACCCATAGACTATAAAAATTCTAATATTTTATTGTCTAAAATTTCTTAATTGTGAACTTTTATAGATTAAAAAAAAATTACAAACTACCAATATGCATGAACCAGGAAGAGCAAGGAATAATCACACCAAAGCAAAACCCAAATCCATCAAAGTAAACATAAAATCCTCCCATTTTTTGCCTGCAATCTTCAATGTAACCTACTACATTCCAACAGATTTACACAGCCCTATCCCTCCCATTCTCCTTTTAACATACACTGACTTTCTACAGGGCCAGCTCTAATCCATGTCTGCAACATCCCTTGACGAATAGCAAATGATCCTGGCATCTCCAGCACCCTGGCGTCCACATTGCATCTTGGGCTTCACCTTCACAGAATTATGCAATGTTCTTTCATGGCCTGTTGGTGGGAACTCAGACCTTGTACATACTGTCTGACTGCCACTGTTCTCCATGATACCCTCAATCTAGTAACATCCATAGCTTCAAAACTAGTACTACATGGATGACAGTGCCAAGTTTTGTCATTATCTTGAGGTAGCTGTATCTCTTCCAGAGTGTTGACCTTAAGGAAACACTGTACTGCTTATATATATATGAAACTTTATATATATATGAAACTTCCAGTGGCTGATGTTTGACCCCAAGTATAGTTTGACTGTCATCCCAGTTCAGCTCACCAGTGTAGCTCTTTCTAACTACAACTTATTCCTTAAAACCAACTAGAATGCAATTCTACCTTTAAATTTATTTTGCCAAAAAAAAAAAAAAAAAGCAATTCAGACTCATGGCTGAAATATGGCCCAAATGGTCCTTAGTCTGGCTTTTCATTGGTCCTTCGTCCCCTCTAAATCCTCATAGCCCAGGTGCCAACTGTGTTTCTCTCAAAATGCATGACCTCCACACTCCCACAAGACTGGCACATCCAGCTGTGTTTAGACCTGTCAAAACTTCTCTACTTCAGCATTCCCAACTCTTCCAGCACTCTTTCCACAGGGCATTTCTGAAGGCCTTGAATCATGTGCTTGATGTCACCACAGGAATGGTGCCACCTCTCTGTACCAATTTCTGACCTAGTTCCTTTTGCTGTTGTGATAACTATTGTGACCAAAAAAAAAAACTTATGTGAAAAAGGATTCATTTGGCTCATAGCCTCAGGATCCCAGGTTAGGTAATGGTGCTCTCTACAATTGGCAGGTCTTCCCACATAAATTATGATCAAGATAGACAGTTCCCTACGAGCATGCCCAGAGGTCTGTATGTCAGGTGATTCTAGATTCTGCCAAGCTGACAATGAACACTAATCTTAATAGCTATCTTGATGACTTAGAAGAAGATAACAGCAGAAGTCTGAGGATGAGAACAAAGTAAATGGGTGATTCTCCTGACATATTTTTTTTTATCCTAAACTAATTTATAAACTCAAAGCAAAAGTAGACAGAAAGAATGGGCAAGTCAAGGAAAAAATGTCCTCTAGAAAGGAAATATTCTATTCTTACTGCAGACCAATTTGAATCCCTATTAGCTGAAGCACTGGCCATTATGAATCTCTCAGATAGAGATCTGTAAATAGGCTTCATTACCATATGGATCTCTTCTAATCTGCATGCTATGCCAGCTCATTTGGGGGCCTATGAATTATTAAATGTTCCATGATAATTAGGATGGCTGCACTTTTAAAGCAGCACTTACATAACCTAAATACAAACAAGCAGTATAGGTCCCATGTGTCTAGAGAGATTTCCCTCCAATGATAGAGAGATTAAAACTAGAAAAAAAATTAAAACTGCATCCCTCCCTTTTTCTTTGCCTATTTTGAGTACTTTGAGTATTTTGAGCCTTAGGGAGGAGCGAGGTTTAATCACTTGTTGAAAAGACTTGTAAGATTTCAACATGCCTCTTTGTCTTCTTTGCAACTGAGAGTTGGTATCACAGCTTCATAGGATGATACTCTTAAACTTTCCATCCATGTATATTTTAGCTGCTCTCAGGAATCACCCTTGAGGTATGAACAGCCAGAGTAGAGGTGTTTGACTGAAATACTGTGGTGGCCTCCTCTGACTCCCAAGTTGTAGACTGTACAAAGACTGCAGAAAAAGAGTATGTCGCTTTGACAGAGAAGCAGCACAAATCCTGCCAGTCTTTTAATTTGGAGGCCCATGGCTATCTTCCAACGGTAACACTTAAATTAGGCATTTATTCAATTCAGCATCAAGAAACTGAAGTTATGTTCATTTCTTCTCCAAAAGGACTACTCAGGTGATTAGACAAGACTTTTTAAAAACCTAGTTGTGAATATTTAACAATGGAAATGCCAATGGACACAAATTAATGAATATAAAATTGGATCTTTTGACATTAGGCCTGACACAGCCTGCAAGGGGAAAGCTCCTGCTAAAGGGATTTTAATTTATTTTATCCATTAATAATTCACTAATGGCAACAATTTTAATGGACTAATCTTCTAAAAGATACAGCTAATGTAGTTGGATACTTTATTTCTTATTATAAAATTTGGCTATTATTTTACTTTTAAAATTCAAGTTTATTAAAGATAGTAATACTGATAGTTTAATACATAAAACACTCTCAGCTTGGTATTCAAGGCATTAATGACCGTGACCTAATTTGAGCTTTGTGAACCAAGCCAACATATGGGCTGTGCCTAGCACAACAAGGATTATCTTATCAAGAGGTAAAGTTAATCTTTCTCATCTCTCTTCTCCAAGGAAAGAGCATACATTGGTCATACTACTGAGCATTGGGCAAGTCTAATATTGCCCTTCATGAGAAAAAGACTCTTAAACTCATTAATATGGTAAATATTATAATGACTTGAAAATATAACATGTCAACCATGCATTAGAAACATTTGTTTTTAAAGTCTTTCTCAGAAGTTACTCAACTGTTATTTAGGGAATACTATCAAACTCAGACATCAACAAAACTCACTAGAGCAATCACCTATGCATGAATGACTTCAACTTTGTGGAAAGCAGTAAAGTTAAATGATGAGAAAAAGCCAGTTCAAAGTTCACAGAGATGTAGAGATTAAGAGCTAAGCATGCTAGAAACCTGTCATAAGGGTCCATGTAAGATCATGTGCCAATCACAGTAATTTCTGATGAATTAAAGAAAAACAAGAAGAAAAAAACAATAAAAGAAAATGACAGAGGACACTTTTCTTGATGGCAGATATCATTGCATTGATCTAGGTGATTTTTAAGTAAAGATTGCTTGCACATTTTAGAATTAGATTGCAGATATGACACAAAGCTAAGTAGCACAAAGCTAAGTTCTCTGCTTAGAACTGTTTTTTTGAGTAGAGTCTAAGGACTCTCAGCCTCATAAATATCAGAAGGTCAAATCTTCCACATACCAGGCATAGAACCACCATCTTTTGAGCCATGGCCTTCTTCTCCTTCTTTCTCAACTATATAGAGCTATCATCTTTTGATTTAGACTAGTAAGTGATACAGCCTGGTGACATAAAAGGAAATAGGGGACTGAACCATTTTGAGAACAAGTTATGCAAATAGTCTATGTTAACATTCCCATTTGCATAACTCAGATTTTCTCTGTGTGGCTGTTATTGGTCATGGTGCAAGTCACTGTATAAGGGATGGACCATTACAAAATACAAAATAATGTTGAACCTGGAAGCCAATTAATAAGTATCTCATACCGTGGGTGTGGGTAGGTAGTTATAACCATTTGGAAATAGAGATATTATGACTTTATGTTGATCTTTTGCAAAGGCTTACATGCGGTCAGTTTTTTGAATGCTGCTCTCTGTGTTAATTCCAAGACATGTCAATCAGTATGTTACATCAAATCACATTACAGAACGAGTTAGGATACTCTGTAATTAAGGCTGATTGGGAAACATGTCTTTCATTTATTCCCTCTTACTCCTGCTAGATCAGCTCTTCAAAGGAGAGAAGGACATGACCTCTGAGGGCCATTGTTCTCACTCCTACCCCTGTGTAAGATGGCCTCCTATATTCCCCAGGGATGCATTCAACACTCTTCCTCATAGTCTACCTCTTCCCACCCTCTATCCCCCATCCTCTTGCCATGCTTTATTTTCCTGCCCACCACCTACCAGAATTTCTCTGGCTCACCTATTGTATACTTGAAAAATACTCTATATCAGCAGAGCTTTGTCTTTCTCAGTCATTGTTTTCATAACTCTGGTTGTGGCACATAAGGGACAGGCAATCCATAAATGGAGAATGAATGAATTAGCTTATTATTCATGAACAGAAACGATTTAGCCACCACCTATTGATTCGATGACTATTTGTCTTGAGCGTAGATCTAAAATCTTTGCACAGTTGTAATTCTACCAACAATCTTATGGCGATGAACTACACACACTTTCCTCACACACAGGCAGAATGCTATCTAACACTGGGTATGCAAATACCCAAGAAATACTAAGCCAACAGGAAACCATATAAGATACAAATCATAACGCTGTGCCATGTACTTGGCTGGTATCGATCCCACTGAAACCCTTCCTTACCAGAGCTGTCTTCTAGCCTCACGTCTGTAAAATTTTTAACACGTTTGTTTATTCAAACAATATGTGGACTGAAGAGTGTCTTACCTTCAAATTTTACCAGTTAGGGTCTTAACCTCCATGTTACCTAAAGCTATCCCTTTAGTGAAATCTATTTAAAATAAAAACAATTTAAGAATACTGCTTATATTTTGGAATTTGGGGGATGTAAGCAGAGTAGATGGCTTATACTTTGCTACAAAACAGAATGTGGAATTTCAGAAATCCTCCTTGCATTAAAAATGAATTAACCGTATGATTATTAATTGTGCATATTCCAATCCCTTTGTGCTGTTCTGCATGTTTCTTGAATCTCATTTGAATCCTTTGGCTAAGTAATGTGTCAAGGGGGGTATGAGCCTGAATGCCTGAGTTATTTAAAAGGCAGGACAGCACTTCCAGATTAGAATACCAATGAGTGGGGTTAAAAAGGCTCTACTGTAGTCGGAGGGCAGCTCTCAGGCTGAGGAGTACCTGAAAAGGACCTCTATGGACTAATTTTCAGAATCACATTGTAATGTAGGCTCTTGTCAATCATCAGAACAGACAGCTTCATCCCATGATATAAACTAGTTATACATTCAGGAGCTGCGAGAAGATCTTCATTAAAAAGGGACTTAGCATTAAAGGAAGGAGGTTGTTCTATTATAACACTTCAAACACAGTTTTTGTTTTATATGTTCTCAGAATTCTTTTTTTGTTCTTTGCTACAGTATCAAAAAAAGTACCATGGAAGAGGAAAAACATTAAATATTCTATTTTTTTAATAGGAAGCAAGAAGGCTTTCTGGTTTAAGGCATTAAAATCATATACATTTTTTTCTTAAATTTATTCATGGCTTTGAATAACAAAAAGAAATCTCTAGATGTAATAGGAGGATGTTTTTAATCTTTTGTGGGAAGGGATTTGCAGGGCTGACTACTCAAGGTAAAATATCTGCTGGCAAACTATATCAGTGAAGGCTTTATACATATAAATTTGTATAAAACCTTTGGGCTCTCCACAAGCTTACAGATACCAGTTAGATATTACAATTGAGGTCATTAAATTTTAATATAGTTAAGAGAAAAACAGAAACAATATCCATGTAAGTAAATCATTGACACTATAATATAATGTTTGAAGAAAATTAAAGAGGGGTTCAATAAAATAGATAAAGGTATCATTTTAGCTATATCAAAGTGTTTATGAAAGCCTTGATTTAAGCATATCTGTACATCAGGTAATGTCTTCAAGACATCTGGCATACATACTTATTTGTCTAAATCACCCGGTTTCTACTATGAAAAATGTCAAATCAAATTGCTTGGCAAATAGAATTCAAACAATTGCATTATAAAATTATCATTGTCCTTGGATCACATACTCTGTATGTAGAATCCCCAAGAGACACCACTCAAAAAATACACTGAGAGAAGTAAACACGCACAGTAAAGTCCCAGGATACAACATGCAAAAAGCAATTGAGTCTAAAAACAATTAAAACGGTTTTTATGAAAAGTTCAAAAAGTAATTCTACTTTTATAGCATTAAAAATAATATGATACTTTGGAATAAACAATCATGGAGGTGAAGGACTTGAAGAGGACTTGTCAAATTCCAGTGACATATCACACACAAATAGAAAAAATATTCTAATAATTGTATGGAACCACAAAGAACTGCCTTATCTTGCAAATAGCTGCATCACATGGTATGACTGAATCTATAAAGCTGGACAGTGGTGGTATACACCTTTAATCCCAGGTCTCAGAAGACAGAGGCAGGCAGATCTCACAGTTCAAGGCCAGTGTGGTCCATAGAATAAGTTTCAGAACAATCATGACTTCCCAGAGATTCTTTTCCCAAAAAACAAACCAAAACAACAACAAATTGGAGCTGGGGAGATGGCTCAGCAAATGAGAGACTTGACTACTGTTCTGAAGAGCCCAGGTTCAATTCCCAGCACCCACATGGCGGTTCATACCTGTCTGTAACTCCTGGTCTAGGTCTTCTGACAACCCCACACAGACATAGATGCATGCAAAACATCATTGAACATAAAATTAAAATAAATTATATGTATACATATATATAATTTATACTGTAACCTTTATATATTAGAAAGCTATACTTACTTAAACATTATGTTACTTATATAAGGCCAGATGTACAGACCAACGAAACAGAATAGAAATCCCAGAGTAACCTGAAACATATCTAACCTATAACTCAACAGTGATCTCAGTATCATACAAAGGAGATCATGTTTCCAACAAACAACATTAGGAAAATCTGTGTTCACACAGAAAATACTGAAATAGGATCTGTTTTCTTTAATATATACAAAGATCAACTCAAAAATATATGAAAGACCCAATGCTGTCAAGCTCCTTGAAGAAAGCAGAGGAGAAAAAAAAATCTTTTCAAAATTGGCTTTAGCATTGACTTCTCAAATTGATGCCCAGACAAAAGCACAGACATCAAAAGCACAAACAGATAGTTAGAGAGTTGACCAAAGTATAAAGCAGGAGAAGTATTCATAATATTTGGTAAGTTATCAGTATGCCAAATATACAAGGAACTCATAACACTCTGACAAAAATCCAACAGACTGATTTTAAAATAGAATTAGAGATTAAAGTACATGTCAGCAAAGAAGACATGCGAATGGCTGACAAGTATATAGAAAAGCACTAAACATAAAAAATTAACAGAAATGAAAATTAAAAGTACAAGATTTTATATCATTTGTTTGAAAGACTACCATGAAAAAGGAGGTGACGTGTCAGCTAGGATGTGAAGAAATTGGACCCTTTATATTATTCTTATTGACTAGTGACAAAATGGTACAGAAATGATAAAAAAAAAATCCATGGAACTTTCTCAAAAAAATGATCATATGATCTAGATATGCTAAGTCTGGATATATAGCAGAGGAATTTGAAAACCCTATATGGAAGACTTTTCTACATTCCTCTGTTGGTTGTATTCCTACTCATCATATTGGAACAGTGTAGATTTTCACAAGGAATGGATATTGAAAATGGTTCATAAAGGTTGAATAGGATTTGATAAGAAAATCTCATCAAAGGTGATAATATCGATGAAACCATATGAACATTGTGAACTTTGTCACAGAAGTCACAGAAGCCCAAACACTAATTCCAAATACATGAGCTCTCCTAAACAACCAAACATCCCAGAAGCAGAGAGAGAAAGATGTTTTCCAGGAGCTGAAAAGAAATGAAATTAGAGTTGTCATATGATGCTTTTAAAGTGTCAGTTGTGAACAAGAAATCATTTATAGGATATGCTCTGCACATTTATGCTTATACTGTTTATACTGTTTTTAGTAGGCTGAAACTTTCATTTGATTGTTCCGTCTTGGGTTTTGAGAAAGGACCTCGTGTAGCCCAGGCTGGCCCCAGTCTGCTTGCAGTCAAGACTAACCTAAAAGAGTCCAGTCTTCATGCCTCCACTGGGTTACAGATATCTGCTACCATGCCTGGAACTAAAAATTCTAAGAGGGAAGATTTCAGTGGAAAGTGTTGTTGACATGATTTAAAAAACAAACAACAACAACAACAAAAAAAAAACAGAAGTAAATAATGCAGTTAAATAGTGTCTTGCAAAATTTTGCCATGTCAGCAGCAATGCATTGGTTTCTGCTAGCCACTTACTGTGAAAGGGATGGAACCCCATGAATAATTTCCTCTCTTCAAACTGAAACCACCAGTTACAAAATACGTGATCTCAAACTGGGCTCATTATCTAAAAGATTCTTGTATTTAATTGCAGGTAAGATTAAAAGCCAAGATTTCTAAGAATTCCTTGGGACATCAGCAAACCATATATTAATCTCCTGTGTTTTCCCTAAGGACTCTGCCTGGAAGCTGAACCGTTAAAATTGTGAAAACTGGGGAACTCTGCTAGTGGGGAAGTTCTCCCGTCGTCAGGAGGCAGAGAGCTTGGTTAACGGTGGGGTGTTCTCCACCACTCTCACACACACAGACTTGAGAGTCCATCTTCCTTCATGTTTAACCATTCCTAGCGCTCAAAGCAGTGCAGGTGCTACAACCATGTTATCAGGGTGATAAGATACTGCTAGTAACACACAAAACTGAGCTGTACGCAAACTGTCCCTGAGTCTGCTCTTCCTTACTACAACATTTTTGGGTGAGAGATGGTTAGCTCAATTCGTCCTTGATCATTCATAATGCTTCAGTACATAAATCATTAAACAGATTAGATCCTGGTAAATGTCTGGTTTTCATGACTAATACCTAGGAGTGGTGAATCTCTAATTAAATTAAATTTTATTTTAATTAGCTCAGAGAGAACAGAGGAAAAGCTTATATGTTTGCAGTTCCAGTTTGATTTCCTACCCCTGCCATCCAAAAATACATTTTAGGATTTTAAAAATTGCCTTGATAGTTAAGTATAAAATTTGCCTTTATAGTTAAGTGTCTTTTGTTGTGCACTTTTCATTGATAAACTCATTTTAAGTTTATATATATATATTGCTCTCTTCAAATTCCTAGGAAAGCAAATTTAAGGGATAATGTGGTGTGATGCTGTTAATTTTGCTTGGTGGATCTGTTCTGTAACCAGGCAATGCATAAGCTGTACCACCTAAACTTTTTATTCTGAACATGAGTCTGAGAGCCAAGCTTTTGTCACTGGGTGACAATGTTTCTTAAAGACCATAGCTTTTCCATCAAGAATGCATGTGTTATTCCATCAGGCATTCTAAAAGAAATAGTTAAAAGTAGTGTGTTAGCATAAGAAATGAACAAACACCTTGCTAACATGAACGCTAATGTCTTTGTTTATAGGGGAACATCTTAGAAGAAAGCCTGAGTGCATGCTGTTATTTCTCTGTTTTCTATGGCCTGTCTTTTCCTTGTGAAACACTGCTATGAACAAAAGCTGTGAAAGGAATGAATTTTTCCACTCTCTGATTACTTAAGTAATGTTGCCAAAATAGAGCTGAGAGAAAGTAATGTAGCTTTGTTTATAAACATTTGGGGTGATGTTGCAAGGCCAAGTCTGATTCCATTTAGATTATAAAATGAACTCAATAGATTTGCAGATTTTATACAAATATACTGAAACACATTATTAGGTAAAGAAGAAAATATACACAACAGAAACAAAGCAACTCAATGTCTTTTCTGAAGATGCTTTTCATATAAATATATTAATAAATATGACAGTATAATATCATGGCATATGGCACCATATGTACTAACGCCTTTGAATGGTTGATAGAATTATTTCATATGCTTTGTATGTACTATTCCATGCTCTGTTTTCTGAAGACATTTCTAGATATTTAGCAGAAATGCCAAATTTTAAATAAACTTATATTATGCCTACAAGGAAAGATAGAAACATACACACACACAATTTTCTTTTAGAGGAGATATATACATGTATCTACACATGTTTATATATGTGTCACAAAACATAAATTTTATTTTTGAAGTAATAGAATGTTTGAAGATAGTGGTCAAAATAGCAGTAATATAGTAATATACAAATTAGAAGGGAGAATCGAACCAAGATGCCTTCGGATCTATTCAAACGTGTCCTTGTATGCTTTCTACAAAAGTTATACTGACAATCTCACAAAACAGACACAGAGGCAGAGAAACACAAACATTGCCAACATAGAGTGACAATACTTTCCTGAGCTTAGGGGAGCCTTAGATGATAATGCTACAAAAAAAAAAGAAGAAAAAAAAAAAAAAGGATTCCATGTAGGCACAGCAAAGACACCGTCTGCAGCCACTTCAGAGGCAGCAGATAGAGCCTTCCTCTGCGGATGGAGAGGAGTGATAAGTGGAGGGCTGCTGCAAGCATCGCCTCACAGAGGCTTCTCTACTTTAGATATTGATGGCCAAGTTGAAAGAATGTGCAGTAAGGTAAGAATCTCGCTGGTAAAACAAAACGCCCAGGAAAGGCAGTCAATGAAAAGGTGGGTGGGTGGCAGTGCAGCAGCGTGATTACTAACCTTGACATTAAATAGCATTTCAAAATTCACTGTGAAACAAAGGCTGGAAAAAAAAAAAAACCTAAAAAAACTGAAACTGAAACTGAACAAGAAGAATCTCAGATGAATTTTTCGCTTACAAATGTGGCCACAAAAAACGTCTGACCACGTAAAGGGTAGCCACCTTCAGATCTATTATACTTCATCACAGCCTCCAGACAAAAGGTGAGGCATCGTTTAATCTTCTGTGGGTATTGTTAGGGTGAGCATATGAACAAAGTTGAGAGCAGTTAACCATTCTTAAAACCTAAGCATCTGTGTACAGTTGATTTGCCATTTACTGACTAGCACAATTAATAATACTAAGAAAGCATTGCAGAATTACCATCTTTGCAGATAACATACCTAAACCTAGAAACTGATGAAGCAACATTTCTATAATTCTCCTCTTTGCTAAAAATGACAAAAATAAGCTGGAACGTATTTTTATTTACTTATAAATTGTGTATATTTAGTTATGCGAAATATTTAAGCAGAATACTCTTTAAAATATTTATGTATTATGAACATAAATTTTAATTTAAATAATTATTGTATATTTAATGATGATGGTCATGAAAAAAACAATAATTTACATAAATTAGAATGCAGCAACAAATCCAACACACGTTCAGGTTTTTATTTCTTAATGTACCTGACATTTTCAGCTTGATTTTCTTTTTCTTTCTGCATCTTTCAAGATGACCAACTATGCTCTGTATTCCAATGATTTGAGTAATACTATCAACTAACCAATGGAATTGGAATAAAAATTCCCTATTGCCTTTTCTATTTCATTGAATAAACAAGGTTGTTTTAACAGTGAAATACAATATGATATGTCTCAAATATTCAAGTCAATTAGGACAGTGCACTTTGAGCAGGAGATCCTTTAAATTATAGCATTACGATTTCCACATCATCCTCCTGGGACAGGGCTGCTATTTAAAGGAACTCTGTGGTTTGAGAAATGACGCTATGACAAAGAAATGTACACAATCCTGAAGGGAAAGGAAAGGACAGATGCTGCAGGCGATGTGAGCTTCTGTTAAGCAGGAGAACCAAGGGCATGAACTTGCGCTGGAGAATAGCCTGTGCTAAAAAGTGCTTCCAACTCTTCTGCAATTGCTCTTTGCAGAATAAACAGCCCAGAAAAAAAAAAAAAAATAACAAGCAACATAAGCAGCAAGAAGGTAGCAAGCAGCCCTGCACAGAGCAATGGGCAAGTTAATGACAAGATAAACCTGGGTGCTCCATTTTTCAGGTTAAGCAATGCCCAGTGATGACTCCTAAAAATGTTGTTTTTATAACAGGAGAGACTGTATCAATAGTTTTAGGACTTTAAGATAATACTGCCTACTGCCGGGGAATCCACAGTGGCAAACATCTGTAATCAAACACTTGAGTCTTGGAGGTAGATGATTCCTGACTTGAAAGTCACTTATCAAGTAATTTAACCCTAGCCCCAAAATAGATAGGTAGATGAATAAATAGATGGCTAGATGGTAGGTAGGAAGGTAGATAGATAGATAGATAGATAGATAGATAGATAGATAATAAAATCATGAAATTAAGGGACAAATAGATTATCACCACTTAAAATTTTGTGGCAAAATATTTACCTTTTTGGAATGATCAGGAAATTAAAAATGTTTTTTTTTATTTTGAAAATGTCTTGATATTAGTTTGATTTTGTAACTTATGTATAAATGGCTTATATTTTATATGTATATATATATATATTTAACTCAATACATCTATCCATTAAAAATATTTTGTCAATAAGTAGCCAATCCCTTTTCCACTTTGTAGGTTTCTATAGAGCAAAAGACTCTCAGAAAGTGAAGGAGTAAATACTGCTTTGCCCTTTCAAAACAAAGAAAGGCATTAAGAATCAGAGCTTTATAGAAATTTTTTGGAAATGTCCTTAGGAAGAACTATCAAATTTTGCACATTTGAAGATAGAAATCCAACATATTTCATTTCTAGTTTTATGGTTGAAGCTTCCAGATTCCTAGTAGTATATCATAATTATTTTTATCAAATATAATGGGAAATTTAAAATGTCCAATGAATTGTCTCACAGAAACATGACGTCGATAGTTATTGTAAAGCCATACAATAGGAAGCAGGAAAGATCTGTGTGCACAAACATGTGTACACATTAATGCACACATGAGTTGTGACAGAAAGAATAGGTACAGAGCAGAGACATGTGAGGCAGGGTTAATGACTTTGGCACTGCTTTCAAAAGGATTTAGACTTCTTAATCTTAAGCAATCATGCAGATGATTTTTGTGGTTGCTCAGGACCAAGCCAGCTTGCAGCGCTTCTACTCTTACAGGTTGTTGACAGCAGAATTGCTTCAAAACCAACGTTCTCTACTTCAGACCGAGTGTAGCCTAGAGAAGACAATGTCGCTGATCTTTGCACACCAACCACCTTTCACATAATAGGTCCTCAGCAAAATAAAAAGAAAAAACACTTCATGATGAATATATAAACTTATATAAGTAATCACAAAAGGACATGAAAATTCTAACAGAAATAAAATGTGGATGATTAAGCTGTGCTTTCCCTGGTTTTCACGCGTAAATGTGTATCACACACCAGGCTCTTCTACATGCGCTTTACTCACAGTTAAGGAAATGGATGTGTTATTTCTGAAAGTTTCAGGGACCAAAACATATCTTCCAGCATAAATGAACATATCTGTATTCAGGTTCTCCCTGGTCTCTCATTAGTTGTCAAGAGTGACCTAGAGGTTTTTAACCTTAAGGACAGAGTCTTTCATTTACATGGTTTTCGCGTGATCTCTGTCCTGATAGACTTTGCCTTGTTTGACTAACCAGCCCAGCTTGCCTGCCCTTTGAGTATAGATGAGCAGGGAAAAAGACCTAATTAAGCTAGTTTATACACGTTAACATGTCTGGAAAGCGTATAGGTAATGGCTGCAAACCATGTTTAATACTTTATTGAAGGGACCCTTTTTCTCCCCATTTGTAAAACGTGCCTATGGGAAGGAGAAGAAGGAAGAAGGCTGTGATTTCAGCCCTCATATCCCTTTGCAGTAGCTGTTAAGCTCCTGCATCAGCGAGGAGGAAGCAAGGATAATAAGAGCGGTAATTGGCAGGGCTGTCCACTCTCCCCCACGACCTGGCCCAGCCCAATTTATCTCTTCCATACCCCATGATGCCTTGTCTCTCCACCAAACTTTTTAAAAGTTGCCCCCTGTATCTGGTGCCTTGTTATGTAAGGATTTTTTTTTCATCAAAGCTTCAACCTTGAATGTTCTTCTACTTGTTAAACCAATATTAAAACAAGAAAGAATCCTTAGTTTAAAGCATCCATGTTGCTAGTCCCCCAGCTGGACAGCTCCTGCCCATGGTAAGTGGGAAGAGGAAAGTATAATTAAAACTTAACTTTCAAATGGATTTCATAGTTTATACCCAGTAAGACACTCTTCTCTCCATGTGAACTTTCAGGTACCTGTTCTGAACAAAATAGGTTCTGGTTTCTTTTATGTAAAACTCTTAAGATAACTGTAACATGGTCCTTTGCAGTTTAATTTATCATAAATTCTGGCACCATTTATTACTAAATGCAAAATGATGAAGACATGGCTCTATTAAATCTCAATAACTGCTGAATTAAAAAGCCGTTAAATGAGTTGAAGCACACGGTGCTGTTAAAAAAAAAATATGTGGAAGTGTGTTTGGCTGGAATAAATTGCTTTCACAGTCATCATTTGAAGAGTCTACATTTAGGGAAATACATTGAAAATTTTACACGATTCCCTAACTAAACCCACAGGCACTGCTAATGTCCTTGTAAATTTTCTTCACAGAGAACGTAAGGAAATGCCTGGCTTGAGATTCTCGGGCATCAAAACAAAATTCCTTTATAAAAAAAAAATGGAAAAAGGAATATTTTAATAGAGACATGTAAAATAGGACACCAGATCCCAATTAAGATATGTTTTATTTTCTAAATTTAATCTTTCTGGAAATTGCTTTGCAGTACTTTTGTGGAATCTAGAGTGCAAACATTTCCACGAATGCTCTCCCTGAACAGATATATGGTACTTTAAAAATTTGAGGACTACTGGCTTAAATAGCTAAAATGTTGCTTTATTTTTGTTTGTTTCTTTTAAGGAAATGGTCACTAATTATAAAACAGGAATATTGTTCCAAAGAAGAGTCTTTGGAAATCTGTACGCAGAGCGCTCTGAATAAGAGCATTAACAAAAACGTTTGCCACAAAATCCATTTGTATGTTTTAGAATAAAACATCTGAAATCTGTAGACCCTAGGCTTTCACTTGAAAAGCGATGTCTAGGCCATGTGCTACCGGAGCGCTGTCCCCCACATGTCCCTTCGCAGTGTTTCAGCAGATAGTGGAGATGTGCTTAATCCGTACTCTCGCGAGGGTGCTTTGTACTGTCTTTAATTATCACCCTGGTATTGTGATTAGAAACAAAGACTTTTCAATAATAGTGTCCTGTTGCATGTTTAGAGATATTTCTGTGTGAGATCTTTAATAAAGAGGATTTGTGAATGAACTTAATTAGCCCTGTTAAAAGCACCCAGCAGATAGTAATCTCCCGTCCACGGAGAGGGCTCTGCCACTGCGTGGGGGCAGGCTCCTTGGAATGGCTCACTCCCCACACAAAGCAAAGTGGATTTGTTGAACAAAGCAAGAGCCTCGTTTAGGCACTGAATAAATGCAACGTCCGGTTTTCAGAAAGAAGTTTATTAAACCATTCTCAAACACGCCCTGTTTATTTATATTTTTACTGTACTTAGGAAAATAGTTCCTACATCACAAGGGTCATTTTAAAATTTCAAGGTGATGTCTATGTAATTGGTGTTTCCCTCCCCACCCTCTTCATTCCCTCTCCTTCTGTTCCTTTCTAGCTTTCTTAGCTAACTTTCTTATACAACCCTAGGATAATGCTGCCCACAGTGGCCTGGGAGCTCCCTGGCAAATCATCAGTCATTACAATCTCTGGATGTCATAGCCGGAGGCCAATTTGATTAAAGCAATTCCTCATTTGAGGTGACTCTAGTGTGTGTCTGTAGACACTAAAAGTTAACCAACCAACATGCCACTCAAACCAGACTATTATGATATCTCTGCTTTTCTTTTTTTCTTTTATAATTCTTTTTGGAACTTGGAAAAGTCTAGAAAGCTGCTCTAGACTCCTGATTATTCAGTGAAATATTGATGTAAGATAAGAAAGCACCAGGGTGATTTGTCAGCTGATCTGAAGACAGAAAGATTACCATTGGTCAACCACACAGAGCCAACACAGTCACAGAATCCTCATGACCAGTGCTAAAACGTAGTAGAGGACTTAGCAGAGAGATGAAGCAGGGTAAAACAAAATGGTTGTATATTTCCTGGTTCTGAGATATTTGAACTATGTATAAGGACAAGAGAAAGACTGATGGGAGGTCAGGGAATTCCCCACATGATGGCCAGCAAGAAAGAAGAGATCTGAGTACGAAAGCCAGGCAAGACTGAATTGAGTTGAGTATCTAATTGAGCCTGGAGATGATTTTCTTTTAGGGCCTTCTGTGCCATCATGATTTTGGCCCTGTGAAACCCAGCCTTCCGACATGCAGAATAGTGGGATAAAAAAATATAGATTAAAAAACCAACCAACCAACCAACAACAACAACAACTAAAACAGGCATTTCTCCAGTAGCTACACATGTGGTAATTCATTAAGGCAACAATAACAAACCAGGGCACCACTCCCTCCTGCTTGTCATTAGTTTCCCAATATCCAGGCTCAGTCTTTCCTCTGCTGATTGCCACTTTAGCAAGTATCCTTCAGAATCCCCCCCCCCCCCGAATAGCTTTCTCTTTCTTATCTCCCTTTATAATCTTTTTTGTGGTGCCAGGATCATCTTTTTGACACAAATGTATGGAATTGGGGTGGGGTACTGAGACTCTATCTGAAGACTCACACATGTGATGCTAAGCTGATGCTATATCACCAAGCCACATCCTCAGCCTCCAATATATGGCTTTTATATTGGGTTATGATTTACCACACATGATTATCTCTCCACTTCTCAAAGATTCAATTAATACAATATTAAATAAATGTTTATTAGAATTAATGTATGTTATGTAAAAACAAAATATAAATCAAGCAGGAAAACACATAAAAATAATTTCACACATTTCTGGAAACTGGAAATCAGACAAGTGACCAACAATTTTTAAAGAGAACAAGTGAGGCTACTATTCATATTTGTGCGTGGGACAAGTCCCAAAAGAGGAGGAGCCAGTGAGCTCACTAAAACCCC
This sequence comes from Meriones unguiculatus, assembly GCF_030254825.1. Lineage (NCBI taxonomy): Eukaryota > Metazoa > Chordata > Mammalia > Rodentia > Muridae > Meriones > Meriones unguiculatus. The sequence goes on from NC_083356.1 coordinate 104,090,028, forward strand.
AGGGAGGATTAGAAATTAAAAGGACAAAGCACAACATGAACTAAAGTTAGCAAGGGGTTACAATGAAAAGGTCAGACTGTCTGAAGGGCAGAGGCTTTCAGAGGCCTTCTGTGGTAGGTTCCTAGGTTGTTTCCTGTTTTCTTCTTCTTCTGATGTCCATCCTCTTTGCCTTTCAGGATGGGGATTGGACATTTTAGTTAGGGTCCTCTCTCTTGCTTAATTTCTTTAGATGCACAGGTTTTAGTGCGTTTGTCCTATGTTGTATGTCTATATGAGTGAGTATATACCATGTGTGTCTTTTTGCTTCTGGGACAACTCATTCAGGATGATCCTTTCCAGATCCCACCATTTACCTGCGAATTTCATGATTTCCTTATTTTTCATTGCTGAGTAATATTCCATTGTGTAGATGTACCACAATTTCTGCATCCATTCTTCAGTTGAGGGGCATCTGGGTTGTTTCCAGCTTCTGGCTATTACAATAAAGCTGCTACAAACATGGTTGAGCAAAGCAGATGCTGAGCCTGATGGGCAACTGATGGGCAGAGTGAATGGAATTTTAGGTAAGAACTGGGAAATAGTAAGAGCTGGAGAGGACAGGGTCTCCACAAGGAGAGCAACAGAACAAGAAAATTTGAACATAGGGAACTTCCCAGAGACTCATACTCCAACCAAGGACTATTCATAGAGATAACCCAGAACTGCTGCACAGATGTAGCCCAGGGCAGGTCAGAGTCCAATTGGGTTACATAGTAATGTGAAGAGGGACTGCCTCTGACATAATCTGATTGGCCTGCTCTTTGATCACCTCCCCCTGGGGGGGAGCAGCCTTACCAGGCCATAGTAGAGGACAATGCAGCCACTTTTGATGTGAACTGACAGACTAAGATCAGAAAGGAGAGGAGAACCTCCCCTATTAGTGGACTTGGGGAGTGGCATGCAAGCAGAGGGAGGAGGGAGAGTGGGATTGGGAGGGGAGGATGGAGGGGCTTATGGGGAGGATGCAGAATGAATAAAGTGTAATTGATGAAAAATTAAAAAAAGGGAAAAAAATAAAAAAAAAAAACAAAAGAAAAAAAAAAGAAAGAAAAGGTCTGACTGGAAGTTAGTGAATACAACAGTTCAGTCCCCGCTTCTTCCCAAGAGCACAGAACTGAAGCATTGAGATGACTAAAAACAGCAGAAAAATAATATAATCCGAAAGCAAAAATTTCTGTTACCTAATAAGCTACCTGTAGAGGTGAGGTGAAGTTCAGCAGAACTGAAAAGCATAGGGCGAAGGGCTATCCATTCTGGAGTACAGACTCTGCCCCACAGAGGAATGGCTGGCTCACGAAGGACTCTCTCTCCATATGATCCCATTCATAGCTACTCTGGAACACTGATTTCCTCTGCCAGATGAATGTAGTTTTCTTCTTACATTTGGGTGATCCGCTAATGAGGAACTGAAGGTTGAAATAATTCTCATTCACTCTGTTCGCTCTGTGCCACATGAAAAAAATAAATAAATAAACCAGAGGAAACAAATTTAACTCAATAAACAAAAGACATTGACACAAATGATAATAAAGGAAGCCCTGGAAGGCCTCAGTTGTGGAATGTTCCCCAGACCATGCAAAGCTCTAGGACTGAGATATAAACAAGTATTAGAGAAGGAGAATAGGGGGGAGGAGGAAGGAAAGAGGAGGAAGAGTTCTAACTATAAAACCATGGCATTATAAAAATATGTAAAAAGTAAAGAAGAGACTTGATAGAATAAAATTCTGATATAAAAATAAATATCTTGTGGAAAGAATTGAAGAGATATTAGTGGCCAGGAAAACTGAATAAAAACAGAAAATATGAGAAAAATCATTTTAGCAATATAAATAAAGGAGTTTTCCAGAATTCTTTGATTATATTATTAGGAATTTCATAAGCTAATAACAGCACAAATAAAAAGTACTTAAGTAATGATTAGCAAATAATTATCCAGAATCAAATGATAGAAATGTTTAAATTGGGAAGGCTGACTAAATGCCAACTACAGCTAGCACATTAAGCGATAAATTTATATCCCCCATTTTTATTCATTATTAGCCAGATAGAGCCAAGTAATTGTGGTGATGATACTTGCTTTTTTTGCCCAATGCTGGAATGCTAGTGAATTTAGGTATGCCCTGGTTACTCGCATGCCTCGCTGGGTGCCTGTGCCCGCTGATGCCCCTCACTCTATGACTCTCTTCAGACAGAAAAAGGATCTTGGAACTACAGCCGCCATTGTTACTGTCATCTCATTGGTGGCTGTTGGAGCTACCACCATGGCATTAGCCATGAGTCATACTGGGCAGACTGCTCAGACCCTGAATAATCTTTTAGCCAATGTAGCTCATGCCTTAGATGTACAAAAAGGAATTAATGCTCAACTAAAAGGAGGCTTGATGGTGTTCAATCAGAGGATTGACCTCGTGCAGGAGCAAATTGATACCCTATGGCAAATCTCCCAACTTGACTGTCAATGAAAGTATGCTGGACTTTGAGTCACTAGCATACAACATGAGAATTTTTCCTGTGCTGCAAATCCGTCTAAACAATTGTCTAGCTATATTTTAGGTAATTGGACTGGAGAATTCGATACTATGATGGAGCAGCTGAGAGTGGCCATTATCACGGTAAATTCTACCAGAGTGGACACAGGACTAGCCACAGGATTATCATCATGGATTGCTGCAGCCATGAATCATCTGATGGAATGGGTGGGCATGGGAGCGTTAGCAGGCCTTCTGGTGTTGTTCTCCTTGGTTTGCCTGTGGTGTATATGCAAGATTAGTCTCACAACAGTGTGATGCAGCCATGATCATTCAGGCCTTTACAGCCATTGAAGCAGGACAGTCTCCCCAAGCATGGTTGGATACCATAAAAAGCTAAAATGATACGCTCAGGATGCGAGGCTAAGCACTGCACTCAGGGTCAGCCGCTTTTGACCCAGAGAAGAGCAAGTCTGATTGCATGCAGGTTGATACCCCAGGTCCCGCCTCTGAGAAAAAGGTATCGGACGGGTCTGATGCTCTTTGGGTGGATGACACCTAAATGAACATCTGTACAAAGTCCCAATTTATTTCTAATATCAGAGATCAGACCTCTACTCTTGCCTGATGCGTCCAAAACAAAAAGGGGGAACTGTAGAGAGCTGTGTAATGCCACGCCTGAAAGATGGAGCTGGTTTCTGCCTTCCACCTTCCTGATGGTGAGTGCTCTCTGTCACAAACAACTCCACATTTGGCTAAGGCTGAGGATCTGGCTTGCTTCCATGTATGTGGACCTATCTGCATTGCCCACGTGGCATGCTGGGGTCGGCTACCCAGAGGCTATTTAAGCTGTAGGCTGGCTTTCCCCAGGGTCAGATGATTGTTCAAGGTTCCTGAATAAACTGCATTGAAAAAAAAATAATCTAAGAAATGAAATGACAAATATTCTATGAAAACACATTATCCTATTGTTAGCCTCTCTTCTAAGGGGAGTCATCATGGACCAGCCAAGCTAGGTCTCTGTCCTGTCCCACTATACTAACCCCTAAGGGAGGAGACAAGATCATGGCATAAATTGATTCCATTCTTTACCCAGTGACTTCCCACACAATTGTAATTTATTACATAAAAACAAGAACATATATTTTGGAGGAAAATGGTGATATGGTACTTAGGTGTGCAGTGAATAAAAAATGCATAGTCAAGGCTTAGGTACCAGCAAATGGTAGAGGAACGCAGAACACTTAGGAATGTGGGCTGTGTGGTTATTTGCTTATATCAAAAACCATGCCACCTGAGGGAAGTCAGTATCAAACTGTCAACTCCAACTAGAACCAGTCATAGAAAACTGCCTACTACCTAGCATTGGAATTAGTCAAACGATTTACTGAAAATTTAAGCAATTAGAACAGAAGTGAAAATTTATGAGTGTGAGCATAGAGAAAAGAATGTTTACATTGTTTAAAGTGGTTGTGGCAAAATCAATGGCAATCTATTAGAGCGTCTAACCATGATTAATGCCTACAAGGGGGATGCAGCCTAGCAGGTTTTTGAGTTTTGTCTCACAGTTCCCTTAGGCCTCATGTAGGGAAAATACAAACAATGACATCATCTTGGACAAATTATGGTGGGTATGTTATATACAGCAGGCATGGATACCATCACCCAAAATGAATAAAGCTATGAGATTCAGAACTTGCTGATATCTCAATATGTAATTTGTGTAAAGCCAGTTGTTTTAATAGACTGAAAAATATAATATCTTGGAATGGACAAACTGTTTTTCACCACTGCCCCCCAAAAAACAAAGAAAACAACCTCCCAGTGAAGATTGCATAATGAAGCTTCTATAATGATTCTTAAATATGTAAATAGTCTAATGGCAGGAAGTCTGCAGTGATAGTGGAAAACTCAAAGGATTAACTGACACTCTTGCACTCTTGGGAATACCATGGCCTCCTATGGGATTTTTTTTTTTTTTTTACCATGAAACCATGAGCCTTTCTATTAATGAAATACTTAACTTGTAAGCTCTTCTGCCTCTGGGAATACCTGCTGGCTAGCACTTTCTTGCACCAAAACACACATTTCTATGCTGGTAGCTACAACACCATATTACCAAGACAAAGATAAGTCACTGTTCCACAATTAAATTATTCAACATTAGCATGATTATTGAAGAAATTGTTGAAATACTTCTCAGTAGGGAAGCTGTGTGAGTTATCTTTTTGCAACTAAGACAATTAAGTGAGAAAACTTATTTAAAGGAGGGAAGTTTTGCCTTTCATCTCACCATCCACAAATCTCAGTGAGTGAACCACCAGCTACTCTCTTGCTTAGGCTTATGGTATGAGGAATTGCCTGTGTGTTTTAGTCAGGGTTTCTATAGCTGTGATAAGACACAGTGGCCAAAACAATTTTAGGGAGGAAAGGATTTATTTGGCTTACATATTCTGGGTCACAGCACTTGAAGGAAGCCAAGGCAGGAACTGAAACTGGGCAGGAACCTGGAGGCAGGAGATGATGCAGAGAGAATGGAGAAATGCTGTTTCCTGGCTTTCTGCCATGGCATGACTTGCACAGCTTTTTTTTTTTCTTTTCTTTTTTTGAGGAAGACACAATCATCATTTTTATTGTCTGAAATTAGAATTCATACAAAGTGTAAAGCAAAACAAAAACAAAAACAAATCAGTAGTAATCTCATGCATACCAAAAAGAAAAATAAAAGATTATTGTGGAAAAGATTTTGAGATGGTATGGTAGTCTTTTAAATTCATTACAAATTTTTAATGGTATGACATTTTCAAGTGAATTCTAGTTCAATTAAAATTATCTGGTATGAAATATTTGATGATAAAACATTACTAAGATTATGATTAGTAACTATATAAAGGTTAAAATATTAGAATCCATGATCATCTGCCCAGAGATGATTTCACCTACAATGACCAAGGTCTTTTTACATCAATCACTAAAATGCCCTGTAGGCCTGCCTGCAATCTGACCTTATGGTGGTATTTTCTCAAATGAGGTTTCATTCTCTCTGATGACTCTAGCTTGTAGTGTCCAGTTTACACAGAACCAGCCGGCTAACAGTGGAAAGGAGAGAGCCTACACAAAACTCTTTATTTCATGGCAGTAGTATGCAATGGGGGCATTGAGGGCAGGATATCAGAGGCATGTCCCAAATTACTTTCTTTCTCCAAGTAGGTCCTATATTCCAATAGCCCATTTAGCTGGAAAAAACATGAGTGAGTTAATCCATTGCAGAGACTGATGCACCAACCAAGAGCAATGCATGGAGAGGACCTAGACCTCCTGCTCAGATATAGCCCATAGGCAGCTCAGTCTCCATGGGGGTCCCCAGTTAAGGACAGCAGGGAGTGCCTCTGTCCTGAACTCTTTGATCACTTGCCCCTGACATTCAGCCTTGTCAGGCCACAGAGTAAGAGGATCCAGGCAGCCCTGAGGAGACTTGATAAGCTTTGGGCAGATAAAAAAGGAAAACTCCCCCTTTCCGTGGACTAGGGGAAGAGGATAGGATGGAAGAAGAAGAGGGGTTGGGACTGGAAGGAGTAGAGGGAGAGGGATTCCATCAGAACATATAATGAATAAATTGCAAAAAGAATAAAAAATAAATAAATATGAAAAAAGATGTTGGATCTCTTTGATGCCACCACCTCTCAACAGCACCATCTGGCCTATGGCACGTTAGACCTTAGGAGAGACACTTATCCATATCACAACATTACTGTTATTTGGTCGTTCACATCTCTTTAAAGTAAGGTAACTTTTAAGTGTCTTTAAAAGTAACATGGGGAAGCACCAGATTGATTTCTGAAGTGGTTGTACAAGTTTGCATGCCCACCAGCAGTGAAGGAGGGTTCCCCTTTCTTCACACCCTCTCCAGCATGTGTTGTCACTTGAGTTTTTAACCTTAGCCATTCTGATGGGTGTAAGGTGAAATCTCAGGGTTATTTTGATTTGCATTTCCCTGATGACAGGCAAATGGTGAGAACTAGAAAAGATAATTTTGAGTGAGGCAACCCAAAACAGAAAGACACACATGGTATACATTCACTTATAAGTGGATATTAGCCATATAATATAGGATAAACATACTAAAATCTCTACTCCTAAAGAATCTAAACAACAAAGAGGACCCTGGGCAAATGTAATATACATCAGAAGTAGAAGATGAGAGGGAACAGGACAGGAACCTACCACAGAGGTCCTCTGAAATACTCTACTGATTGAGGTATCAAAGCAGAGGCTGAGACTCATAGCCAAACTTTGGGCAGGATGCATGGAATTTTATGAAAGAAGGGGGGGGATAGAAAGACCTGGAGGGGACAGGAGCTCCAAAAGGAGACCAATAGAGCCAAAAACAAAAACAAAAAACAAAAAACAAACAAAAAAAACAAAAACAAAAAACTGAGCTCTGGGGGCCCTGAAGAGAATGATACCCAACCAAGGACAATGCATGGAGAGGACCTGCTCAGATGTAGCCTATAGACTCAGTCTCCAAGTGGGGTCCCTGGTAAGTGGAACAGGGGCTTTCTCTGGTATGAACGCAGAAGCAGGCTCTTTGATCACCTTCCCCTGGGGGGTGCAGCCTTTTCAGGCCACAGAAGAAGACAATGCAACCAGTCCTGATGAGAGCTGATAGGCTAGGGTCAGATAAAAGGGGAGGAGGACTAAGGAAAGGGTTTAGGGGGAGAAGAGGAAGAGAGCATGGGATTAGGAGGAGAGGAGGGAGGAGGGCCACAGCTGGGATACAAATTAAATAAATCGTAATAAATGATAACAAAAAAACTGAAAAACAGTAACATGAGGAGACTTTCACTGCAAGTTTGGGAAGGTCAAATTGATTACAATTTGCAATGCAAGACACAAAAGCAAGAAGAGATACAGTGAGAGCTCCAGAAAGCCAGATAGCACATCCTCAAGTCTTGAGCTAGAAACAAAGAGGTACAATAAGTAAGGAAGCTTCTGAAAGCCCAAGAAAAACCATATAAAAGAAGGAGAAAGAAGAACAATAGGAGCTAACAAAGGACCTAAAGGCACTTCTGCCCCAACCAGCAAGAAAAAGAAACTCAACAAATAATGAACTTCACCAAAACACTGAGGAAATATTAGTTGTGGCTGTAGATTGCTGTGGTCTTGCCTACAAAAAATAGAGAAATAACATGTCTTGCTCTAAAACGTCAAAGGATATCTGCATTCTTTACAATAAAAGGCAACAAATCACCAGCAAGCAACTAATAACACAATTAAATGAACATAATAGTCAGACAAAACCTTCTCAAAAAAGTACATAGTAGAGAACATTCATAAGCATTTCTACATGTTAAAGTTATCTCAAATATTCAGTATGCTAAATGAGGATTGGCTGGCTAGAGACATGGTGACAGGAAAAAAACTAATAAAAATAAAAATTGCAAGCGAGTGTCATTCATATATATATATGTATATATATATATCACAAATATTTGTCATATATATGTATAAAATAGCTCATCAGAAATGGGTGGAGAAAAGTGAATTTCATGCAATGTGTCCTATCCAAAATAAAGCACAGAGAGGGAAAAAGACACAAGAACAAATCAGTTGTGATCTGTAGGATTATGGAGGGTAATTTGATTTTCAAATAATTATATGTTTCAAATGAGAGGAAGAGGGGAATAATAAAAATTTTAAGGACATAAAGGCAACATTGTTCTGAAATTAAAGCATAATCTCAAGAACCTCAATGAAATCCAAAGGAAAGAAAATTCTTGATGATCACATTGTTTAAAACTGCCCCTAATGACTTATTTTGTGCAGGAGAAACTGATCCTTCAGATGCTCATGGACTATGAAACAAGCAGATCTAATTTCAAAAATGATTTCTCGGTAGGTCATGTTTAGGAATATATACATATATGTCTGTACCTGCAATTAATGAAGAAAAAGAGACATGAACTTGAAAGAGCAAGAAACAGGTATATGCGAGGGCTTGAAGGGAAGAAAGAGAAAGGAGTAATGATGTAATTATAATTTCAAAAAGAAAAGAGAAAATGATTCCAGCTAGGAGACAGTAGAACAATAACTTCTGAATTAAAAAAAAAAAATAGGTTAGCCTCGGTTTCTGAAGGCCTTTTCAAGCATACACACAGACACACACACAGAGAGAGACATACATATACAAACACACACAAAGGAAAAAGATCACATTACCCCCTGGAAGCGTGCTGCTTGCTACATTTTGTAAACAGAAGGAAATTAAGACATGCGAGCTACACAGAAGTATAGAGGAAAAAGTAGATTCTCTGTGGGTACATATAATGTAGACAACATCTGCTTGATTATATTAAATGATATGTAGCTGAGCCAATAGTGATAATCTTCTTTGAGAACGAACATATGAATGTAAACTGTGGATGACAGCAGCTAAGAAGTGGTTGGATGGGTGGGGAGTTAATTGCTGAATGGGAGAATGCTGCAGTAAGAAAATAAAGACGACTGTGGTAAATTTCAGTTGTGCCATGGCCCATATCTTCTTTCTGTGAATTGCTGATTAAATGACACTGAATATTAAAGGGGTTAAAAAGTGAAAACAAAACCCACACCTCAATCATGATACACACTTGAAATATAAAGAAACAAGACAGAGGAGTGTTGCTGTCAATTAAATCAATATCTGAAGAAGCACATGTTGGACTAAGAAAAGCAGAGGCACCGATTAAAGAAAAGTGAGTGAGCACATGAGTTCTAAGCAGTTAAGCCGCTGTTAGTAACCACTCCATCAAAAGAGGTAGTTTTGCAACACAACTGTGGGAGAAATATTGACTAGTGAAGAAATACTAGGTCGCTTTTGCTAATATTTTAAAGTCACTTATTTTAAAAACATACCTACCATTCTTTGCATTTGCTCTAAGCCCTCAGACTTTGAAGCAAATATATTTGGTTCGGGTATGTGTACGTGTGTGTGTGCACATTTGATGTACTTGTGCATGTGTGTGCCTTTGATGTGTGCTCTGTGTGCATGTGTGCTTGCCTGTAGGTGCCCAAGGCAAACTTTTGATTGTCTTCTCCTGTTTCTCCTTATAATTTTATTTTGAGACAGCTGGAGCTCACCATTGGGCTAGACTGGCTTCCTAGTGATTGCACGCGATCCCCTCTCCATCTCGCCTTCTCCCACAGCAGTAGGATAGCAGATGGTTGCTTCCTCTCCTGAGCCTTGCAAGGGTATGAGATAGGGATCCAAAATCAACTCCTCAGAGTTGCACAAAAGGGCTCTACCCATGGAGACAACTTCCAACCCCTTGTACATATTATAAAGGAAAATAATTTTTTTATATAATTTAATCTTATCAAAAAAATCTGGGGTTAACTTCAAAAATGAACATGCAAAAAGGATTAATATTATATAAGGCTGAAAATTTAATATAGGACAAAACACAGAAGAGAAAATAAAATAATGCAAGAAAATGTATATTAATGATGTAATTTTGCATTAGTTTTTAATTTGAGATCTTTGGACACAAAGAAAAATGGATCTGTACTGGTTCTAGTTATCACAGAATTATGTTAAATTCAAAGACACAGTTATTTTTTTCTGTAAATATATCCTTGAATAAACTTGTTGCATTCTGCCTTACACATTAATAATAGCAATTGGCAGTGAAGAATACCTATTATTTTATTAATACGTGTCACAGAATTTAAATTAGGATTTAAGATGAACCTAGAAATAGATGTAATCTTCTTCCTTATTAAGAACCTCAATGGATGAAAATAAGACATTACAACTATGTGAAGCTATCAGTATGCTTGAGTAAATAAAAAAAATAATAATAATAAGTGCATAATAAGTGTGCAGGGTACACAGCACAGAGCAGCCTTTGCTCAAACCTCACAGTATCCTTCCTCTCTCACCTGACTTTCTCTCCATGCCCAGGACCCTGGCCAGTGCACAGAAAAAAAAGTAGTCTAACAGCTCTCATAGTCAGCAACCATGCCAATGTTCTTTTACATAATTTCCTTCAAATCAATGTTTGATTAATAGAAACATATTTACATATTATAATGTATAATACAAACAATATAAAATATATGCATATAAACTCTCTATATATTTATCTACATCCGGCATCTTGGTACTTACATTCCGTTCAACTCTTTGTGTAGCTTCAGAAGGTATTTCCTTTTTTTTCTTTCTTTAACATGAACAATTCTATCACCTGAAAATTTAGATAAATTAAGACAAATTATCCCAACGTCCAAATACTGTGTATAGTAGCATGCCTTTGCAAGTCAAGAACTTGGTAGATAGAGATAAAGGGATTTCTGAAGCTCAGGAACCCTTCCCATTGTAAATGTTATATGTCTTTTTTTCCAATTATGTCCTACAAAGCAACACTGGGCATTTCTAAATGCCCTGTGTAAGGGGAAAATAAACGGGCTCATACTCCCTGTAGGTATGGGCAATCAAACAGGATCAAATCCAAGTTCCTGAGCATAGGTACATGAAGTAAAATTATGTAAAATGACAAAATTTTCAGAATTAAAAGGTATCACCTAAGACTTTTATTAAATTTGATTTTGTGATACAGACATCAACATAACTATTGTATACACTATGTCAATTTAACTGCTCATAAAATCTAATAGATAAACATTCGATATAATTTGAAGTACTGTTTTTTATAATTTTGTCTCAGTTAATAACAAAAACCACATGAGTAGATTTCTATTCTTTGAATTCCCCTCATGCTAAAACATATTCCTACAATTGAAAAATGAACTATTACTAACATTAATAATCTTTCATTCACATAATATAAATGGAATGCAAAACAGCTATGGCATAAATTACAGACGTGTGTGATTCTTGAATAATGGAATTTAAATTGGAAGATGTGAATAACTCTTCTGTCTCTACTGCTGTATCTCTGTTTTTCTCTCCTTTTCCTCTTTTTGTCTCTAATCAAAAGGCATATTGAAGCCCTAAGAGACAGAAGTGCCACTAGGTGAAAACAGCCTAGAGCCATATAGCAGAGGTATTTGAACATATGCAAAAAAAAAAAAAAAAAAAAAAGCACACACTTAAGGATAGAAAGGAAAGTAAGAGTTGAAACAATGGAGATGAATTTTATTAAACATGGAAAAAAGATTAGGAAAAGTTCCCATGAAATCTAATTTGTCTGCTGTTTTCATAGATCTGTTGCTCCTTGGCTTCAATATAGACACAGATAAGATCATGGTTAACTGAAAATAGGTCATTCAAGGTCATGAACACTCTAAGCCTTTTCTAGATCAACGATTATATGACGACCATGACATAGGGTTAATAGAACTTCTTAGGAAATTTTACAAATGCTCAGTATCCAACAGAAATTTTAAAGAAAAAAATTCAGATTTCAGAAATGAAAGTTTTTACCATGCTAATAGATAGTACTTGTCTATGTCAATAATAAAAGAGCCCACAAATGATTCAATATCAAATATATTTAAATTATTATAATTAAATACCCTTTTTGCTGCTATAGAGCTACTAAAAATCATGCAGTGTATGTGTTTTTTTATTAGTTTGGAATTTGGCCACAGTTCTTACTTTAAACTTTTAACAGCTGTGGTTTAACCCTTTCTCAGGGTCTAAAGAACTCACACTGTCTGTATCAAGAGGGGGGCCTCTATGAATAAACTAGGAGATAAATATTTGGCAAATTCCATGGTGGGTGAGGATTGCTTTCTGATAATTTAGTCTTCCCTTGGTTTTGCTATTACAGATGGAGTAAAAGAACACATTAATAACTTTGGAATTACTGAGAAAGAACTGTTCTTTTAAATATGAAATTATTGTTAGACAATATATAAATTCCCTTCCATGTACTATTGGACTCATGACTTGATGGTTAGTCTTCTTTGTCAACTAGAATTTTTTTTTTGCCAGTTAATGCTGTCATTTATTTAGTATAAATTTACAATAACAGGAAAATACATTCATAGAAATACAATATCACCTAAAGGATATCATCATAAAGAAATGAAAACAATTCCCATTTTTTTTGTTGTAGTTGTTTGGCCTTACTGTCCTTTGAAAATCAAACAAACCTGTTTATCACTTTGTGATAGGAAACAATGAACATGTTGCTACAGGGAAAAAAAAAAGTAAGCTTAAGTAAAAATAATAAATAACTATCATCTTGGATGAAAAGGCTTTGCTAAAAAGAGTTTTGTTTGGTTCTTGAAATAGTCTTTTGAAGAAAGACATACGTCTTGAGGGCTAATTGATGAATTAGATGCCAATGAACTATATCTCCCTGTACCTTCTACAAAAATAACATCCAAATCCATAGTTATGGTGCTCTAGAATGACGTTCACCCAGTTGAATTTGATTTCTTTTTACATCTCCTGTGAAGACAGTTGTTCCTGTATGGCAGACTGAGCTATTGGTCCCCCTACATCTTGTTTTACATTAATCACAGTTTATTCAGTTTGTACCCCAGCTGTAGCCCCCCCCATTTCCTCCCAATCCTATCCTCCCTCCCTCATCTCTTCCCATGCCCCTCTCCAAGGAAACAGGACAGGAGTCTACCACAGAGGGCCTCTGAAAGACTCTGCCCAGCAGTGTAACAAAGCAGATACTGAGACTCATAACCAAACCTTGGGCAGAGTGCAGGGAATCTTATAAAAGAAGGGGGAAATAGTAATATCTGGAGAGGACAGGAGCTCCACAAGGAGAGCAACAGAACCAAAATATCTGGGCACAGGGGTCTTTTTCTGAGACTGATACTCCAACCAAGGACCATTCATGGATACAACCTAGAACCTCTGCTCAGATGTAGCCCATGGCAGCTCAGTCTCCAAGTGGGTTCCCTAGTAGTGGGAACAGGGACTGTCTCTGAAATAGGTGGATCTAGGAAGAGTGGGGCCCATGTAAATATGATCAGCGTATGTGTATAAAATTTTCACATATTTAATAAAAGTGACCTGTTACTTCAAAAAGTAAGTTGTTTATTGAAGGGAATGTCAAGGCAGCATAACATTCAGGCTGTGGTTTGATTGTTTCTTATTGCTTTCTAGGTATAGAATGAAAGACAGAATAAAGACAGGAACAGAAAGACAAAAAAAATATGAGTCCAGGCAAAGAAAAGAAAGGGTGTGGGTGAGTTTAAAAACTCCCACAAGGCAGTTGCAGATAAAGAAGCAGTAATTGTTGAAGAGATATGTCCCACCAAAAAGAAATCATTTGTTCCTCACTGAGACACTATGAAGGGCACCCCAAGGCAAGACTCAGTCTGTTTAAGGCACCCACTTTTTTAAACGTAAAATCATTGAAAAGATAATGTTGAAAATAAGAATATCACTGAATGTGTGTGACATTTGTGAACTTGTGCCTTCTCTTGGGCATTTTTCTTGTTTGTTTGTATTGTCCAATTCTGCTGTTAGTTTTTGTTTTATATTATTATAATATATTTTATCCTTATTCCTAAGAAACCTGTTTGTTTTCTAATGAGAGGTAGAAAGAGAGTGTCATTGTGGAGGGGAAACAGGGTGAACTGGGAACAACAGAGAGAGGAAAAATTAAAATTACGTGAGGAAAACAATTTCTATTTTTAAAAATTGGGAAAAAATAAGAGGATAAAGGAAAGAACGAAGGAAGGGAAAGAGAGACTGGCAAGGATCTTTTTGCCATGTGCTGTTCTCTGTTTTCCTACAGACAGCTCCAGCAGTTTTACTACCCAATAAGACTTCTTTACACACACACATACACACACACACACGATCCAGATTAAAGGTGGGCCTTTCCTCTTCAAGAGATTTAATTAATTAAAATCCCTTACAGGTGTATCCAGCTGCTTGTATTTTAGTTAACTTCAGGTGTAGTCTAATTGACAACCAAGGATAACCATCACAGCAGGTCTAGAAAAATGATTGTGTTCGGTAATGACATTAAGGCCAATAAGGAACTAATTCCATAGTTTACACTGCAGCAGTTCAAAATGCACGGGGAGGCAAGCCCCCAACCATGTGCTCATCTTGTTAACATTCACATTCCTTTGACAGGAGAGAGCCTCACTTGAGGATAAAGGAAATATCCTGCCCCTGGGGTCTCCTGCTCAAAGCCAACTACTTAGGGAAATGGTTTCTTGGGTTCAGCAGGAAGAGTCTGCTACATTTGTTGTGAAAGGGGAGGGGCCAGATACATCATAAACTGGCAGCAGAAACTGATAACATTGCCCATGTAGTACTTGTTTTGCAGACATGAATGCTGAATGGCCTCAGCAGCTTTCTAGAATCTTAGGGCAAGCCTCTATAAACATCTTTCATGCCCGCAAAATAAGTACCACATGAGCAATGGTACCCTTCATGGAGGCTCATAGGGGCCACTGAGTCAACAAATTGGAATAAGGGAGACCTAAGTTTGAAGAGAAACAGATGTCCGCCATGGAAAGCTGCAGGCATGGATTGGAGCTGGCTCAACAGAAAGGCTATTTGTACCAATGGTGGCTGAACTAGAAAGTCTAGATGATGCCACCAAGAGTTTTATAAATCCAACCTGGTGATAACAAATTTGGTCTTTGCATTGGGTTTCAGTTTTGCATTTATCCAGTCTTTTGATGTCCTGATTCCTCCCTTTTGGAATGGGATATCTACTCTGTGTCATGCTTATTATGATACTTGAGTTGTTTATCATCATTATCGTTATTACTATTACTACTACTATTTTATATGAGTTCATAGTTAAGAGATTGCTTTAGTCTTCATAGAATTTCTACAATTTGAGTTTTTGAACAATTTTGACCAAAACTGTTTACTTTTAGAGGGCTCTTGGAGATAAAGTAAATGCATTTTGACCTACCCATAAGAACTACCCACTCTTAGTGGGCTAGGGGTGAAATATTATGGATTAAAGTGATGTATCTGGTTATGAAGTGGAAAAGGGATAGCCTTGTGGCAGTTCATCTTACAACCAAATTGATTAGATTAGAGCAATCTGTGAGGCAAACATCTACCTGTATCTTTTGAGAGTGTTTCCAGCAGTTTAACAAAAAGAAGAAACCCCAGCCTGCACATGAGAAGCACAATCGCAGCAAAAGAGATTCTGGACTGAATAAACAGAGAAAATGGAGAAAATGAACGAGAGTAGTAGCATCCATCCCAGCTGGTGATAGGATCCGGCCAACTGCCTTGTGCTCCCACAGTCAAACCTCACACTGTTATGGTGAAGTGTATCCTTAGACCGTGGGACAAAAACCAAAAACAAAAAAACAAACAAACAAAAACTCTTCCTTAGGCTTCTTTTGTCAGGTTTTGCTAACAGCAATGAGAAAAGTAATGAATATACATGCTATTGAACATATACTAAAATATACTACATGTGGCTAGAAAAGCATACATAGTAATACAAAAATAAAATGAGAAGGTAGCCCATGAGCACTCACAACCATGATCTCATATGAAGAAAGCATTCCTAAAAATGGTTTATGTAAAGATAAAGAAATAAGTTCACCAACAATCTAAGAAAATGGAACATTAATAACAAGCACTTATTAATCCACTACAATATATCAAAATTGTGCAAAGTGCTGAAATACAGAGATAAATAATATTTAGCCCTTTTCTTTCTAGAACGCACATCCTAGTCAGAGTACTTAGCCAAATGATAATGCTACGGTGTACTAAATGCCTCGTAAGAGTTTTTCGCAAAATCATAAGGATAAGGATCCCCGTCTTCCTCCCTTCAAGCATGACTGGATTCCAACCTTATATGACTAATGGCAGGCTTGCTTCTTTTTTTTTTTTTTTTGCATTAGCATCATTTTTTATTATTATTATTAATTACACTTTATTCATTTTGTATCCCCCCATAAGCCCCTCCCTCCTCCCCTCCCAATCCCACCTTTCCTCCCCTTTCTGCATGCATGCTCCTCCCCACATCCACTGATAGGGGAGGTCCTCCTCTTCTTCCTTCTGATCTTAGTCTATCAGATCACATCAGGAATGGCTGCATTGTCTTCTTCTATGGCCTGGTAAGGCGGCTCCCTCCTCAGGGGGAGGTGATCAAAGAGCAGGCCAATCAGTTTATGTCAGAAGCAGTCCCTCTTCCCATCACTATGTAAGCCACTTGGACACTAAACTGCCATGGGCTACATCTGTGCAGGGGTTCTAGGTTATCTCCATGAATAGTCCTTGGTTGAAGTATGAATCTCTGGGAAGTTCCCTGTGTTCAAATTTTCTTGTTCTGTTGCTCTCCTTGTGGAGTTCCTGTCCTCTCGAGCTCTTGCTATTTCCGACTTCTTACATAAAATTCCATTCAATCTGCCCGCCAGTTGGCCATCAGGCTCAGCATCTGCTTTGATAGTCTGCAGGGCAGAGGCTTTCAGAGGCCCTCTGTAGCAGGTTCCTAGGTTGTTTCCTGTTTTCTTCTTCTTCTGATGTCCATCCTCTTTGCCTTTCAGGATGGGGATTGAGCGTTTTAGTTAGGGTCCTCTCTTTTGCTTAGTTTGTTTAGATGTACCGATTTTAGTGGGTTTATCCAATGTTGTATGTTTATATGAGTGAGTATATACCATGTGCATCTTTTTGCTTCTGGGACAACTCACTCAGGATGATCCTTTCCAGGTCCCACCATTTACCTGCAAATTTCATGATTTCCTTATTTTTCATTGATGAGTACCCATTGTATAGATGTACCACAATTTCTGCATCCATTCTTCAGTTGAGGGGCATCTGGGCTGTTTCCAGCTTCTGGCTATTACAAATAAAGCTGCTACAAACATGGTTGAGCAAATGTCCTTTTTGTGTACTTGAGCCTCTTTTGGATATATGCCTAGGAGTGGTATGGCTGGATCTTGAGGAAGCGCTATTCCTAGTTGTCTGAGAAAGCACCAGATTGATTTCCAGAGTGGTTGTACAAGTTTACATTCCCACCAGCAGTGGAGGAGGGTTCCCTTTTCTCCACAACCTCTCCAGCATGTGTTGTCACTTGAGTTTTTCATCTTGGCCATTCTGATGGGTGTAAGGTGAAATCTCAGGGTTGTTTTGATTTGCATTTCCCTAATGGCTAATGAGGTTGAACACTTCTTTAAATGCTTCTCTGCCATTCGATATTCCTCTACAGAGAGTTCTCTGTTTAGTTCTGTTCCCCATTTTTTAAGTGGATTACTTGGTTTGCTGCTTTTCAGCTTCTTTAGTTCTTTATATATATTGGATATGAGTCCTGTGTCAGATAAAGGGTTGGTAAAGATTCTTTCCCAATCTGTAGGCAGTCTCTTTGTTTTGATGACAGTATCCTTTGCTTTACAGAAGCTTTTCAGTTTCAGGAGGTCCCATTTATTGATTGTTGCTCTCAGAGCCTGTGCTCTTGGTGTTCTGTTTAGGAAGTTCTCTCCTGTACCAATGAGTTCTAGGGTATTCCCCATTTTTTTTCTAGCCGATTTAATGTGTCTGGTTTTATGTTGAGGTCTTTGATCCACTTGGACTTCAGTTTTGTGCAGGGTGATAAGTATGGATCTATTTTCATTTTTCTACATGTAGACATCCAGTTAGACCAGCACCATTTGTTGAAGATGCTATTTTTTTTTCCATTGTATGGTTTTGGCATCTTTGTAAAAAATCAGGTGTCCATAAGTGTGTGGGTTCATTTCTGGATCTTCTGTTCAGTTCCATTGATCCACCATTCTGTTTCTATGCCAGTACCATGCAGTTTTTATAACTGTTGCTCTATAGTACAGCTTGATATCAGGGATGGAGATACCTCCAGAAGATCTTTTATTGTAGAGGATTGTTTTAGCAATTCTGGGTTTCTTGTTATTCCATACGAAGTTGAGAATATTTCTTTCCAGGTCTGTAAAGAATTGTGGCAGGCTTGCTTCTAAGGGATCTCTTGAGAAATGGAATGAGGATGGGGCTTTATTCCCCTAGGAAATGGTGTTGTCCCTGGTATAAGTGTGTTCACTGACAAGTTAGTTTTCTTTGTATTCTTGAAGGATCATTTTCTTTCTCAACAGGAAAGTTGATTCAATGATCTAATTAATAGCACATTTTTTCATGTTGGAGTCGATAAGGACAATGGTTGCCAAACTAAGAGATGTAATTTGGCAGCAGTGCACAAGAGATCATGATCTTCAAATTATGCTACTTTTTTTGAATTAGTGAGAAGACAATGGTAATAAATGAAGGTCTAGTATAAGGCCTAAATGCCATCTCTAAGATTGCAAAATTAAACCCACAACCTAGGTTGTTATTTTCTCTCACACATAGCAGAACTGGGTTAATTGAACAATTTATTTTTCATGTTTAAACATTGTAAATAAGATCCCAAATTAGAGTTATAGTGCAACATTTACTAACTAATTTGTAGTGAAATTACTCAACACTGAATTTATTTTAAAAGTTTGGAAAACAAAACTTTAAGACTATATACTGCTAGGACCTACTAAAATTTTCTCCCAGCTATGTATAGTATTCCTTTCTCTTATTGCTCATGTCTTTATCTTGATAACTAATCCAAGAGAGGCTGTTCTCAACTTCCCACTCTGCACTGCCAAATAAAGTCTCATGGGTTAATGTATCACTTCCTTTACAATGAATCACTTCCTTTACTTCCTGGTGTGTCACTGTCCAACTGATGACTTCTCTTCAAATATATTAAATGGTGTCAGCAAAGTAAAACAATCTAAAATTAAATGTTATCTTCCTCTTTCATAATATGATGTTGTACTTATTCAACAAAATGGCAGTTTAACTGATAATTCCGGAAATAAAAAACATGTCTCCCCTCAGCCAAACAGATGCTGTGCTGGTTTTCTATTAACAAGAGACATTTCATTGATGGCTGCAGTTATTTGAATGTGTTCAGTTGTTAGTTAATACGCAATAAAAGTTCCCAACTCCCTAAATAACAAGCTCTTTCAAGACAGGATTTGTGCTTTAGAATCAGCACTACTTTACCCATATGTTTATACACAGTCTGTACTAAAGCAAATATTCTGTGATGACAGTAAGTAGAAAGAAGTTGCGATTACTGTGAATATGATATTATAAGAAACAGACGAGGCAGTAGACAAGTCCAGATGTGTTTATTATAAACAGAATTGGGTTGTTAATCTAAAGATCTCTAACCAATAATATTAATTAAGTTTCTAAACATCTTGCTGAAGTATAATTACCCACACTTTATAGAGTAGGGAAAGAGGCAGATGGCAATAATGTACTGGGCTACTGAGATGCTTTCATTACACTGTAATAAAATGGAAATCAAGCATCCTGTCTGCAAGAAAACGTTTCCATCAGCTATTTTAGGTTGTCTTTTTTAGTTGAGTGAAACATTCCCCTGAGAAAACAGTTCCCCAGGACAGACTTTTTTTTTTATCTTATATTGTAGAATATTGGTGATCTGAGTCAAGCAGCTTAATATATATACATATATGTACATATATATGTATATATACCTCCTATTCTACTTTTCATATGTAAGAACTTGAAGAAATCCTTAGACACCTTTGAATTTTGCTTCATATGTAAAATGGGAGTAAATTTGAACCGCAGCTGTATCAATGGATCATTACAATGATCAGAGGAAGTTATATGCAAAATGGAACCTGGAACATTCTACATAATCAAGGAATGACAAGACTTCCAAGAACATACCCAGATTTCCTGTATATGTACAATAATTTCTAAGCCAAAAACACACCTCTAGCTATGCAGGGACTTTAGAAAGACTTGCTTCTTCTGAAGTCGGTCTGTGATGTCCCTGTCAGTGAGTGAGCTGTGGTACCCAGCAACAGGGTACAGGCTGCACATTTCTCTGGTTCGTATTTTTCTTACCTGTACAAAGAAGTTGTTAATCATGGCAATCTCAAAGATAACATCTCCGAATATTTTATGAACTCAGAGTGGTCAAGTTTTATCTTAGTGTCTTTTCAGTCATTTTTTTATTGAGTATTTATTTAATCTTTTTAAAATATTGGGGTAGACACTTTACACAGACTTCCATTTTGTCTTTCTAATTAGCTTATCTCAGGAAACAGGGAGTACAGCCTCTGGAACATTATTTATTAACTCATTGTCAAATGTGTGAGAGGAATGCAGATCAGAAAAAAATAATCTTGTAGACCTAAATTCATTACACTCCCACTGTATAAAGTAGCACTCACTGTCTCATTCAAATGTTCTCATACTGAACTTCTGAACATTAATTCTTCCTGTGTCACACTTCAAGAACATTCTTCCCCCCTCATAGTTCCAATTATAGTTTCTTAAAATTATAATGTAACACTCTTAGGTTTGGAAACATGAAGATCCAGTTCCAACTGCTGAAAAGCGCAATAGCACTAGCATCTACTCAACAAAGACCACGTGCAATACATCAAAAGGCAAAAGTGAAACCCAGCTCAGCTGGTAAGGTGGAATGACTTCCAAGTTGAGTGGTTTATTTTTTAAATGGGATATCTTTGTTTTAAAATTTTACTTTTACTTTTTGGTATGTGTGGGTATTTCTATGGATGATTCTTGTACATTCAGGGCAGGTGCCCCTTGAAACCAGAGGTGTCCGGTCCCTTATTGGAGTTAACAGCCGTGTGTGTGTGTGTGTGTGTGTGTGTGTGTGTGTGTGTGCTGCTGCTGGACAGGTGTGGGTGTACCGGAACTAAAACCCAAATCCTCTGCAAGGGCAGCATATGGTTTTACCTGCTGAGCCATTTCTTTGGCCCTTAGTATGATTTACAAATTTCAAATGTCTTTTCTAAGCTTTCACTTGCTGTGGCAATCTAATGGGCCTTACACTTTAGAGAGTAATCAAAGCTTATTTTCTATTTATTTTCATTTTCATTCCTGAAGTGATAAATTCCCTAACATTTCTCACAAGCAATTGTTCATAGGTTCTTTTTCCTTTTCTGGACTTATTTCTCTTTAACTTCGAGTAGGTGCACTCCTCCTTCTCTCCTGCCCTATGTGATGCTGAAGATGACCCTATCTGGTCTCAGCTGAGCCTCACCAGTCTGGCTCTCTTGACATATTTCAGCAGTTTCTAGGACTACTTCAACT
Organism: Meriones unguiculatus; assembly: GCF_030254825.1. Classification (NCBI taxonomy): domain Eukaryota; kingdom Metazoa; phylum Chordata; class Mammalia; order Rodentia; family Muridae; genus Meriones; species Meriones unguiculatus. The sequence continues at coordinate 104,111,577 of NC_083356.1, forward strand.
GCTAAAGTACCAACCTCTTACACAAGCTGGACGGCCTGTTTTATTTGATTTTGTAATTCCTTGTAATAAACAACCCCCTTTTTTATTATATCCAACATGCCACTGTACTTTTTTAATCACAGCAGGGCATTACATTTGATTAAGATAGTTATAATTCCTGTTTGCTAATGCCTTAGTTTTGACAAAGGATTTCCCTCTATAGACTGTGTAGGCCAGGAGCTCACTATGAAGTCCGGATTGGCTTAGAACTCTCAGACCTCTAGTCTCAACCTCAGGTCCTGGGATTATATGTACACAGCACCACACCCAAATCAGAATTTCAATAAGTCTTGAGGATCATTAGGAGTCAGAGTCCTGTAATTATAGTATTGATTACTCTTAAAAGTCTCGCCTTGCGTTTGTTAATATAGAATGCTTTTGGCATCTTACAGTTTACCTTGACATTCTTGTAAGTCTTAGTAGTTTGCCCAGTTTCACCTATTGTATAAAATCCTTCTGTCAGATCACATTAAATCGTTAACAACACTTTTTCTTGCTTTTATTCTTTGACAATTCCAAGCATGTATTTAGTACATTCAGGTCCCTCTCATCTCCCCACCCTCTGGCTCCTACTTTCACTCTTCCTCTTCCCAGCAATTTCCATTCCTACTCTCAGGCCTTTGCTTTGTCTCTGGTTTTGGTTGTGACCCCTCTGGGGCCTCTTGCCTGGCCTAGATGTGAAGTGTTCCATTGTACCACGAGCAACTCACTGCTAGCTACATTACTGAAGACAAAGATTGCCTCTTCCCTAGCAAGCCTGGACTGTCCTTAGCTGCCTGGGCAGAGCTGAATCCGATGAGTCCCTCTAGCCTGACCCCATCTAAGCCATACTTATGCCCATCTGACCTATGTATTTTAAATACCAACAGATCTATTTCATTAATTTCCCAAGACTTTTGAACACAGCACAAGATGGCCAGGAAATCAGAGACAAGCTGTTAACATATTCCACATTTTCTGCCTGTCCATTTTACTTTTTGTTTACATACAAATGGAATTTGGAAGCGGAAAGCTTTTGAAACTATCAAAAAATTCCCCAACCCAGACTTGTTCAAGAGCTTGAGAGCATAATATTATTAAAGGGTTATGAATCAGCTTAGACTTTCTCCACAATGACCCTTGCTTACCCTCTGCCCTTTACTTCTGGGCAAAGATAAATTCTGTTTTTCACATAACATTTTATTATTTGTAATAACAACAATATTGTCACAAAATATTAAATCATAGTAGCTAGGGTTATTTTCATGTTTGGCCCTACAGCCTATTAGCTGGGAAAGAAGAAAGAGAACCAAACACGGATGCTGAAAAATTAATTTGTAACAATTACACTGTTCGTTTTTAAAGCTCTTTACATTTCATGAAACGCTTTCCTAGAAATAATCTTTGGTGGACCAGAAAACAAGAATTACAGGTTTCAGGGGGCTCCAGGACTGGAGTTTCCTCGTCTATATAAATTGACTCTGATAAAAACTATACGTGGCTCAAAGGGTTATATAACAGATTAAATGAGTTAATGCTTATTAAATGCTTCTGACAGTTTCTGGCATGTGGCAAGTGCTAATGAGTATATTTTTAAACTCAAAGGAATAACACTTTTATTAACACACTTTAAGGCAGAACTTCTCACCTTTGCAGAGCCAAGGTAATGAAGCCCACAGCTGAGGGAGATAAAGGATGAGCCTGCTGGAGATTATCATAACTGATTCAAATCCAGCCCTTGTGCTTCAGCTGCAGCTCCCTTTTTTTTCTTTGCTGGCATTAATGTCTGTAAATTGAGTCTTCAAATTATGTATACCTAATCACTTACTTATGTCCTTTGTACAATATGCAGTCAGTAATTGCGATTTGCGCTGTTTCTGTATAATGAGATACCTCATTCAGCAATCCCCCATAAACACTTTAGCCAGTGTAAGATCCCATACATTTAATGCATTAGAGACCTCACATCCAGGTTCTGAACCCACTTTATCAATGACACTTAAAAACTGTTCTCAGACAAGATTTTCCACTAATGAGAGCCAGGAAGACAGTTAAAAGCCAGTATTATTATAACTGTACCTTTTATGGTCTGGAAGAAAATGAGGACTGGCTACTGGTCATTCTGCAATAGTTCCAAAATGACTTCTACACGATCGAAATCTAACTTCCCAGTTTGGCAGGTTTGTTCTCATCACCAAGCATCTATTTGGTTTTCGCATATGGTGTTAGGGACTGGGAAAACTTCAAAGGTACACCCTACTCTCTACATAGAAAGGGGGTGACTGCGCACCATAAGAAGTGTACACAAAGAATGGATACATCCAGCTAGTACCAGTCTTCAGGAGTTCGTGGTACGTTTCAAGAATTCTGCAAGCAGAATGGGAAGACTTACCCCATAGTCACTATTCTGTTATCAATCAGGACTTTCTCTTCTAATTACCCGCTTCATTGGAAATGTCTGTATCTCATAGAACTCACATGTGATAGATAAATGAGAATTCCATCCACTACACTGTAGATAGGATACATGACCTTTAACTACATTTCATACAAAAGGGGTTATGGAGAATAATATAGAACAAGATGTGATCAAGACCTGAGGAAAGCTGTGTGTTCAGAGTGCTGAGGAGAGACTGAGAATGGTGTGAAGCAGAGTGAATAGGGCAGGCAGTAGACCTGATAGGAAGGCAGGCAGCCGCAGGGTGAAGGCAGAAGATGATATCCATGAGAGAAATGGCCAGGATTTGAAAGGGAAACACTCCTTCAGCTAGTTTTTTTTTTTTTTTTTTTTTTTTTTTTTTTTTTTTTTTTTTTTTTTATGTTTTGTGCTGCATGATATTGGAAGAATGAGGAGCACAATGACATAAGCTATCCACAGTACCTGTCATGTGGTCCTTTCACTTAACATCCACATCTTGGTCCAAAACTGAATGGTGCCTGAATTTTGCTGAATGGCATCTTTGTTCTATGACATTAATAAATTAAAATGTTAGACCTTCATGATTTGCTTACACAAACTGATTCTCATCACCCCTTACTCCTCCTCCTGAAAAGACAAAGTTGATCAACACTGGATCACATTCTCCTTTTGAGAGATCTTCCACTCTGGGCTGTACACAAACATTGCTTTACATGCTTTCCAGACTCATTGATATCCCCCCTAAGTTAGAGGGAGCCACTTACATTCACCTCCATGCTTCATAGCATGAAACTCAGCGTTAAACCATCAATCATGAGGTCTGCATGAGGTCTTTTGTACCTCCTCCCAACAAACTGCATCATCCTAAATTTGTATGTATACACACTGATCTTATAAATAAATTTTTTTAAATTAATTTTTTATATTTTTTATTAATTACAGTTTATTCACTTTGTATCCCAGCTGTAGCCCCTCTCTCATTCCCTCCCAATTCTACCTTCCCTCCCTCATCTCCTCCCATGCCCCTCCCCAAGTCCAGTGATAGGGGTGGTCCTCTTCCCCTTCCCTCTGTACCTAGCCTATCAGGTCTCATCAGGACTGGCTGCATTGTCCTCCTCTGTGGTCTGGCAAGGCTGCTCCCCCCTTGGGGGGTAGGGCTGTGGATCAAAGAGCCAGCCACTGAGTTGATGTCAGAGACAGTCCCTGTTCCCATATTTCCTTGATTTTTCAGAACAATCTGAAATATCACAATCCCAATGGGGTAAATTATAGTATATATATATATATATATATATATATCACAAATAATCTTTAAATTGTGTATGTGTATCTGAGAGTATATATGTGTATTCTGGGTATGCAGGCATCCACAGAGGCCAGAAGAGGGAGTCTAATCTTTCTAAATTATGTTGCATGTATTCACAAGCTGACATGAGTGCTGGGAACTGAACCTTGGTCCTCTGCAAGAACAAGTGCTCTTAGTGGCTGGGCCAAATTTTCAGTCCCACAGATTAAAATTTAAACCTTGTAAATGGATAAGTCTTTTCTCATCTTCATAAAAGAGTGAGGTCCAATGGTGCTAGAAAACATGATGAAAATGTAGTCAGAAACTAGCAGGTTTCATGGAAGCTGCTGTGTGCTCCGCAACAGAGCCAACAGCTAGTTCAGAATACAGAGACAGTAAGAGTAAAATCTACATAATTTCACACAGAGGGAGCAGGTTCTTGGTTATTCCTCTACCTTTCTATGCACCATACCACAGGAGTTATAAGAAAGATCAAAACATATCATAAGTATGTATGAAATTCTCAAACAGTTAAAAGAAAAAGGGAAAAGAAAAAGAAAGAACGCCCAATATGGAAACGAATGCTTTGTTTTGCAACTGTGTATTTTCTCCCACTTGGGAGTAAGTGACAAAAAATTTCCTCGGCCCTTGATTACTCAGCATTGTTCTTCATGAGGCACTGAAATAAAAATCATAATATGTCTCAAAGACTTTGTCTACACTGTTAGTATATTTAGGTGCAAATTTATGAAACCATTTTACACCACTGTTCAGTTGTGAAAATATACTTTAATACCTGTAAGACATTTCTCTGGGGTTACTGTTTTTTCATCTTATTTCTGAGACTGTGTGGGTAAGCTGAATAAATGAGTCACTTTATTTCAGTCAATAGTGTATTATTAACAAGCTGAATTTTCATTATTTATCATCTAGTTCCTGGTCTCTCTAGTGTAACACAAGTTCAGTTATTAAAATGTAAGGGTGGATATATTTTTACAAGACAGATAGCACACTGGCATTCTTTCTGAGTTCTGTACAGCACAATAAAAGGATGAAATAGTTAACAAATGTGATTTGGGGACATCTTAAGGTGCAGATTATTGATGGCATGCAACATCAATAGAATGAATATATGCCACTTTCTCTTCACTCTTTTCAATTCTTTGCTAGGTGTAACAGCGATCAATAGAGTAAGACTCAGCACTTTCCATCAAATTTGTATTTCACACAAGCACTGAAAAATAATACCTCTGACTTGTCTGACACAGGGAAATGCGTAACATGAATTCCAGTCATTGCACTGATGTGGTATACTGTACATTTGCACATCGGTGAGAAAGTTAACATGTTGAAAGTAAGTCGTGCTTATTATGCTTCTTCTGTGCATTGATGCAATGGAGTGTGTGTGTGTGTGTGTGTGTGTGTGTGTGTGTGTGTGTGTGAAAATCATAAAGCAAACTAGAAAATGGAATACTTTTATGAAACTGTGTAAAATATTTCTTTAAAATGATTAGTGGAATCGAGACGTTATTGGCTCGTTGGTATGGTAAAAAGCCACAAAGCTGACAAAGCACTTTATATGCAAGACTGTTTTCCTAAAACTCACATTAAAATAATTTATAAATTATCAAACATCTCTGAAAACCGGGAGCAGCTTTTGTACAATTTTTATGAGAAAAAAAAATCAACCCCACGTAGCCCATGTTTTGAAAACAGTATTCATTTGATATCAATTTTTCATTTGTTTCCAGTAGAATTATCAATTAACAGAAGTTAAAATACCCACAAAATGAACCCAGACTTCAAATCATTATAGAAGCTGATGGTTATTCAGGTTCTTTATCTAAGCAGCCACAGCCTTGTAATAGTTAAATTTCATCCATTTAATATCACTAATTATTTTTCCTGTGCAGCTTTGATGGGTTAGTTATAGCCTGGAATAAAAAACACTGTGGTAAGGACAACTGTACAGCAAGGTTAAGTGCCTCCTTGTCTTCAGCACCAATAATTACCTTTAAACAAAAAAAGGCTGTTTTCAGATTTGACAGTTAATTTACTAATGAGTATGTGGACCCAATTTATAATAAAGTAATATTGACCAGAAATAATCCTGCATTGGTACTCATCTGAATTATTTTATTGTCCATGTCCCCTATTAAATAAATTGGAAAGGATTAATTTTGCAAGATGGGATTGTCAGAGACGGCTGCATAAACTAGATGCATGTCAGCACTAAATTTAATTATTGATCACAATACAATAGTGCTGAGTGTTCCAATCCCCAAACAGCTTCCAGTAACTATCAGCAGAATCCAGATATAGAGAGTGAGCGAAATGTTTGATTGCAGATGACTACATTTTTAATAAATAAATATTTCATTCACACTAAATAAAAATTTAATTTTACAGGACTATTTAGAGAACTGCTTGAACTCTGGAGCAAATGAAGGATGAATGAGGGTGACTTCTTTAAGACACACATATTATTTTGATGGCTTAATGTTCACAGTAAGTATCCAGGCAATAACTTTGATCCCATCATTCTGGTATGGAAATAAGACGCATAAAGAGAAAGTCATTTGGACATAGGCTTTATGTACAAAAAAAAAAAAAAAAAAAAAAAAAAAAAGCATAAGGTGGCTTCTGAATGTCAGGGAGGCATAGCTATGATTTGAGACCATGTTTCCTGCTACACAGGGTAGATCGGGAAAGCCTGGAGATTAATATTGATTTCAAAATTAGACTGTGAGAAAATGGAATTAGTTGAAAGTTGGGAAACTGAACCAATTAATTGGCAATACAATCTGAAATACATAAGGTTTTCCAACTGAAAATAATTCTATGAGCCTGAAGTGGTTGGATTGTTGAGCAAACGACTGTTCACAGGGAACATTACCTCAGCTGATTTATCACATTGAGACAATGTATAAGCTTCCTTAAAAATATGTGAATCAGATTAATTTATAGTTATTTTCCCTAGAATTATAATTAGAATTGATGAGTCTATAGATACACCTACAATAATCAAATTAGATGATGATTCGTGCTGTCAAGAATATAGAAAGGATTGTAATCTCATGACTGTTATAGCCTACAGACTGTGAAAGGATCTTCACCAACCCTATATTAGACAGAGGGCTAAAATTCAGAATATATAAATAACTCAAGAAGTTAAAAAGCAACAAATCAAATAATCCAATTAAAAATGGGGTACAGAGATAAACAGAGAATTCTCAATAGAGGAATATTGAATGGAAGAGAAACACTTAAAGAAATGCTCAATGTCCTTAGTCATCAGGGAAATGAAAATCAAAATGACCCTATGATTTCACCTTACACCCATCAGAATGGCCAAGATCAAAAACTCAAGTGACAATACATGCTGGAGAGGATGTGGAGAAAGGAGAACCCTGCTCCATTGCTGGTGGGAATGTAAACTTTTCCAACCACTTTGGAAATCAATCTGGAGCTTTCTCAGACAATTAGGAATAGTGGTACCTCAAGATCCAGCTATACCACTCTAGGCATATAGCCAAAAGATGCTCAAGTATACAACAAGGACATTTGCTCAACCATGATCATAGTAGCTTTATTCATAATAGCGAAAATCTGTAAACAACCCAGGTGTCCCTCAGCTGAAGAATGGGTAGAAATTGTGGTACATTTACATAATGGAATAGTACTCAGCAATTAAAAACAAGGAAATCATAAAATTTGCATGCAAATGGTAGAAACTAGAAAGATCATCCTGAATGAGCTTTCCCAGAAACATAAAGACACACATAGTATGTCCTCACTTATAATTGGATATCAGACATATAACATAGGATAAACATACTAAAATCTGTACACCTAAAGAAGCTAAGCAAGAAGAGGGACCCTGAATAAAATGATAAATCTTCAATCAGAAAGACAGATTGGATGGAAATCGGAAGAGAGAGAAAACAGGAAACAGGACAGAAGCCTACCACAGAGGGCCTCTGAAAGATTCTACCCAGCAGTGTATCAAAGCAGATGCTGAGGCTCATAACCAAACTTTGGGCAGAGTACAAGGAATCTTATGAATTAAAGGGGAGTTAGAAAGACCTGGAGGAAACATGAGCTCCAAAAGAAGAGCAACAGAACCAAAAAAAAAAAAAATCTGCCTAGGGGTCTTTTGTGAGACTGATACTCCAAACAAGGACCATGCATGGAAATAACCTATAACTCTTGCACAGATGTAGTCTATGGCAGCTTGGTATCCAAGTGGGTACCCTAGTAAGGGGAACAGTAATTGCCTCTGATGAACTCAATGGCTGGCTCTTTGATCACCTCCCCCTGTGGGGGAAGCAGCCTTACCAGGCCACAGACAATGTAGCCAGTCTTGATGAGACCTGATACACTAGGGTAAGATGGAAAGGGAGAGGCATGGAAGGAGATGAGGGAGGGTGGGATTGGGAGGGAATGAGGGAAGGGGCTAAAGCTGGGATACAAAATGAATAAACTGTAATTAATACAAAACTAAAAATTAAAAAAATTAAAAAGTAAAAACCAAAAAAGAAAACTTCAGATGGTGATCACAGTGTTTATTATATAACCTTAAATTTTGAATTGAAAATTGGAAAGGAAACAAGTATGCTCATATTCATATCAGAATTTGTGAGTTTGGGTATTTATCATGTGGTTAATGTTCTAAGAGAAATGTAAAAATAGTTAGGATTATGTAAAATTCATTGTGGGAGTAGAAATCATTTGCTCTTAAACCCACATAAAAAGCAGCAAAATAAATCTTAAAGGAAAAAAAAGTTACTGCTTTTACCAAGAATTTATCGAGGGAAAATGGTGCAACTGTTGATTAGATCATTCTGACTTCTTCAACCCATTCTTCATTTGATATGAAACTTTGGAAATGAATATATTGCTTTAATTTTGATAAGCACTGTGTAGGAAGAAAGCTATCATTATTCTAATAAATTTTTAGTATGTGTCTTGACAATTTTCCAATTTCCTCTAACCTTTGGAACAATAGTTCTACAAATAATTCTTTACTCTGAAATTCATCTCTTTGGTTCAAAGTGGATCTTATTCTTCTTTATCTTGTATTTGAATTCATTTGTTGAATATTTTGTATTTCTGTTGTAATTACCAAATTAAAAATTCAAAGATTTAGACCTATCTCAGAATTTCTAGCTAGTTTTGTGACAGTAAATTAAAAAATCCAAGCTTCAAATCTAAGCATGCTAGTTCCATTTCAAGCAATAACCTCCTATCAAGTCACTCAATTAAAGTTTCAGTTTGTTAAGTTTTTATTTAAAACTGTTTTAAATGTAACAATCTACTCTGAGATATATATCATTTAAACGCTGGCTAGTTTATTAGTCAGTATAACCATGATTTCAATTTTCTTCAAAAACAACTGACATGTCCCACAACCATGACATACTATTTCATACTAAACTGTAAAATATGTAGAGAAATTTTAATCCAGCAACATCATTGCTCTGGCAAGGGATCACGTCTAAAGACCTTCTTGGTCTTCAGCTGTAATGCAAACATACCACACACCTTTAATCCCATGGCTGGGATTTAGGCATGCCCTGTCCTTAGTGCACACCTTTAATCCCAAACAATGTAGGTAAGGTCAATTTGTAGGAAGAAGCATCCATATTTGAAAGTGACCTATAATTGAAGAGCAGACAAAGGTGATGAATCAGAGAATAGATTTGACAGAATGAGTCAGAGAAAGGATATGTTCAGGATAGAGAGGCAACTAAGGGAAGCAGCAGGAGAGAGACAGAGACAGAGACAGAGACAGAGAGAGCAAAAGAGCAGTTCAGTGAGTGCAGTTCAGTTGAGTTGAAGTCAGTCAGCTGGAAAGCAGTGTAGTGGAGTTTCTGGTAGTTCAGTTGGTGGCAGTTCAGTTTCTGGAGTTCAGGGGCAGTTTTACGAGGACAGTTTTACAGGGAAAGGTTGCAGGTGAAAGAATGTGCCAGAAGATTAGAACAGATTGCCAGGGTTACTTTGAGGCCAAGGAAAGCAAATCAGTCAGAAACCAAGAGAGAAGCCAGATGGAGTCAGTCAGCTTGGAGAAGAGTTTGAGCAGGACAGCTGAGTTGAAACAGCCAGGCAGAATTCAGAAAGAACTAGAATGGGTGAGCATATTCAGCAGTAAGACTCAGAGTCTGAAAATATTTTAGGCCTAGATTAGATTTTATGGAGGCTAGAAGCTTCCAGAACTAGGCCTAGATTATCAGGGGGACAGAATAAGCCTCAGGAGAATAAAAGTTACTTTCACGCAGCAGTGTGCCACCTAAATGACAATTACAAAAGACCAATAAGAGATACTTTTACAGAATGCTTATTGGATGGCTTGGAAGCAGCAAAAACACTCTCAGAATGTTAAGTGTGCAGTGTAGAATTGGATTCATTAAAGTCAGTGTCTGTCCTATTTCAGAACTTTACAGGGAGTAAAAATATAGGGCATTATTTTGTGTAAAACAGGACTCTTTGTCTTACAAGCCACAGAAAATTTATAATGAAGGGTATTTACCGACTATAAGGAAAATGGCACCAAGACACACTTCAATACACTTCTAAGTCATCTGTCTTCAAGTACCTTGGCCTGGTCCATTTTCAAATGTGATCTTCATCCTAATGTTACCTTTTCTCATGATTGCTTTATATTTGTTTACTTGTTCGGATCTAAGGCAATGGAACAGGGCTCTGCAAATCAGACCTGTCAGTTGAGAATTATCAGCTGCCATTTTTCTTATGGCCTATGAGTTAAGAAGAATATTGTTAAAGATGAGAGAGGTGGTGCATGCCTTTAAACCCAACACTTGGGGTGGCAGAGGTAGAACTATTTCTGTGAGTTTGAGGGCAGCACACACACACACACACACACACACACACACACACACACACACGGAGATAGAGAGAGTTAAATTTGTTGGTATTTTAAATTTCTCAACAGTTGAGGGGACAATTGTCAAAAATAAATAGATAAAAGAAAAGAAGACTTTTGTGGCATGTAAAAATCATATGACGTTCGAAGTTCCAATGTCCATAGATAGATTTAATTGGAGCTCAGATATTCTCAATCACATGTATGCCATATGTGACTGACTCAGGGAAGACTGGTCTTGGGATCCAATTCAGAAGTCACCAGTACTTGTAGCACACATAAAGCTGAGCAATTGAACATTGCTTTATTTCATATTATTATTTTAACTTAAAATGGTACTAAATTCACTGTAGTTTTAAGCATATTTGCATCAATCTATTTATAGAAATTTATATTAACAAGAAACTTCATGAAATCCAAACACATTTAAATTATTGCAGTTAAAAACTTAACACTTCTCAGCATCTGCTTTGATCCTCTGTTGGATGAATCCTTTCAGAAGACCCTCTATAGAAGGCTCCCATACTGTTTCCTCTCTTCCATTGCTTCTGGTTTCCCTCCTGTTTTCCATTCTGAATGGGGTGATATGATAGACTAAGATCAGAAGGAAGGAGAAGAGGACCTCCCCTATCAGTGGACTTGGGGAGGGGCATGCATGAGGAAGGGGGAGGGAGGGTGGGATCAGGAGGGGAAGAGGAAGGGGCTTATGGGGGAATACAAAATGAATAAAGTGTAATTAATAGTAAAAAAAAATAAAAAAAATTAAAAATGTATTTTGAAGGCTTACTACCAAAACTATATATAAAACATTGCATTTATTACCATAACAGACATAAAATATTTCATTAATTTTCCCTATATCTTGAAATTGTTTTAGTTTAATATTTTAAAGGATCCTAGTGTTTCCCTAATTTTCAAATATGTTTAGCCAAACATATTTGAAATTACACACACACACACACACACACACACACACACATTATAATGTTTTGGATGCCACTTGGACAATAAAAATGTTACCTATTAAAGTAACTACAAAAATGAAGAAAACATTTGATATATATATGCATATATACATTTGTTTATTTGAGACAAGGTTTCTTTGTATAGCTTTGGCTATCCTGGACTCACTTTGTAAACCAAAATGGCCTCAAACTCACAGAGATCTGCCTGCTTCAGCCTCCCAGAGTTCTGGGATTATAGGTGTGTGTCACCAATTCTGGCTTAAAAGTTATATTTTAAGAGATGCTAAATAGTACTTAAACTCTTCTCAATATTTAAAAAAATTTCCACATGTTCAGTAAAGAACAATCTGGTTTAAACAGCTTACGAAACATGGGAACAGGTTGTTTGTTTGTTTGTTTGTTTGTTTTCTGTTTGACCAGTTTAATGTAATAGAAAGTATATATGGTGCACCCAAAAGTTACTATTACAGAACATTCCCAAAGTCTACCTCTTTTATAAATGAAAAAAAAAAAATTGTTGGAACAAAGCAATTAGGAAGAACATGCTTCAGATGAGGAGGTTGCTTTTCTCCTGTTGTTAATTAGCAGATCAATAAAACCCTTCCTAAAGCTTTCATGGAGTTCCTCACAGGTCCTGTAGCAAGAAGCAGAGTGACGGACAGCTGCAGCTGACAACTGTCTGGTTCCCAGTCTACAGCGCGCCAGATGCCATCACTCAGTGAGTGTATGACAGAGACACTGGTGTCATGCCTTGTTGCAGAACCAGGTGGACCAGGTGGCTTCAGCAAGAGCCTTCCTTGTCAACCATGTTGAGACTTTCTAATAACAAGTTGTCCACTGTCCAATACTGCTTCCTTCTCTCACTTTGGCAAGTGACAAATTCCATGGTCTTCTAAAGATGACACTTACCTACTCCCTACTCGTCACCCATATCCCTTGAAAATCTCCCCGCTACACACACAGCTAAATCTCTTGCATGCACAGTTCCACTTAGATGACTACTTTTAGAAAGACATATGCTACCATTCCTTTATTCTGTTTCTGCCCCAGCACCTAGTTATATTTGCCTGCCTGGTCAAACTCAGATGACATATATCCCACCCATAGTCCAGTCTTCAGGATGAGGGGGAAGAATAAAGAGTGTCCACACCCTTGTTGTTTTAAATGTTGGTCCAGGAGTCTCAAAAATCTCTTCCATTCAGTTCCCAGCTGTGTACGTACTCAAAGAAGCAAAGTCTATATTCTATTTGAGTAATGTATCTTCCTAAACATCAGCAGGAATGGATTTATTTTCTGTTACTAGTTAGGGATTTTAATGTCCCCATCCCACAACAACAACCAAAAAATTGCATGTGAGCTTGAATCCAGAAAAAAATTTAGATGGTATCAAATTATTTGAGAGGAAGTCAGTGTCAAGAGCTGATGTACTCAGAGGCACACAGTCACGTACTGGCATGCACACATGTGTGGACATGGTTTTGACCTCTTGTCTTCTCTGTTAAAGAGGGAAGCACAGCCTCACGGAGTCCAGCAGGCGGCTTAGCGTCCATTTATCACTGAAGATGATTTGATGACCACAGCATGGCACTGACTCTCCCGGACGTCATCTTAGAAAGAGACTTTCCCAGTAAATCTAGCAACAATAGAGGAGTTGACATTCAGCATGGAGAGACTGATAGCAGAACTCTTCAAAATTACTGTTAGGAACATGTGTGTGAATATTGATTCAAAAGAGTTGAAGATATTAATTGTGATGTGATAATTTGATACAACTAAGGGACAACATTTACAATAGCCTGGGATTAGTTGAAAGTAGTGACTCTGTTAAGGAGTAGGTTTACAATGCCCTTTTCAACTCCTTCAGCTCTAAAGAATCACATCTCTACCCTTGGTTGTCTCAACTAACTCTAACTCAAACTCAAACTCTAACTCTATTCCTCCTTATTAATACATTATATCCACATTTGCATAACCCCTCTTTATGTCAAAACACTGTGACCAAATATTATAGCTGAGTATAGCATAAGACTTCTGCTCAGACTCTGACTGATGAAGCAAGTAGAACCACAAATACTGAAAATGTTTAAATATATGGTAAAGAAATGGTGCAGTTTGGATCCGAAATGTCCCCCAAAGGCTTTTGTCCTGAAGTCTCAGTCCTGTGCAGAAGTGTTCAGAGTGAGATTTCTGGAAGTTGACTGGACAGTGAAGACTCTGACTTCATTAGTATGTTAACCACAAATGGATTCATAATTGATAGCATTGCTGGGTGATGAAGAGGAGATTTTAGGAGGTAGGGCAAAATTATAGGGCATAAGTCATTAATGTACGTTCTCTCTCTTTCACACACACAAACTCTCTCCTGGCTGGATGAGGTGAGCATCTTTGCTTCTCACAAATATGTGACACAGAGCATCCCACAAATAACCAAGCCCAGTGACCATGGACTTAAACTATCAAAATTATGAGCCAGGCATTTTGTTACAGTGACAGAAATATGACAAACAGAAAGATCTAGAATTAAATACCTTCCCTGTATGGATGCTTTGCTCTCTAGCCAGCTGTTGTACACGAAAAAAAAAAAAAAAAAAAAAAAAAAGTGAAGGGAAGTGGGTGTTCTTTCTGGCTATAGGATGAGGAGCTGGTGTCAGTTGAGTTTCTCGCTGGAGATCATGACATCTTTTCTTCTGTCAGGAGATGCCATTATACAAAATTTGGTAACCATGTCCCTTATTTATTCCTTTAGGTTCCTGATTATGGCTCCCACTGTTGCTATGATCCAGCCCTCCTATCTCTGTCTTTATGGAGTTTCTTTTTTGCTACTTCTACAGTCACCTTGATTGACAATCTCCTGAAAGGTTTACACGTGACTCAAATCCACAAACCCAAGAAGATCACTTCTGAACATCGAAACTGAACAAAAAAAAATTCCTTGTCCTCAAATTAATTCATACATTTATTACTAACTATATTAGGATTTCCAGGTTTTGAACATTTTAACATTAAGGTCGAATTCCCAATGGAGCTAAAATATATCTTAAAATACCTTAATTTTTTTCTAAAATAATGTTGATAATAAGGGACTTGCAGAGGAAAACAAAGACATAAAACCATCAAAAAACATTTCTGCATCAAAAATGGACAGAAGAAATGTGGAAGACAAAACAGCTGTGTAATTAGCTGTTTCTGTAGCGAAAATCATAAAATAAAATAATTGTGTCATCTTACACTAGAAAATATAAGGGATTAATCACCAGAGATAATTACTGAAACATTTAAAAATGAAATATACCACTTAAAGCTAAATAAATCTCGCAAACCAAGATAACTACAGTTATTCAAAATGATGAAAGCAAGAATAAGCTCAAAGTGAAGAAAAGTATTACTTCTGACCTCTAAAAAGTTCCCCAAATAATAAGAAAAGCATTTAATTAACTGGAAAACGTGTGTAATGAGCATGTGTGAACAGAGAATTAGAAAAACTCAAGTTTAAAGCAGTAAGAAAAAAAAAAAAAGCAGAAGAGCCCCAACCTATAAGAGCCAAGCAAAATAATACATTTTCAAAAGTGGTTTATTAATTTATTTATGAATATATGAAAATTTGACTCACATATTTGTTTGAACAATATGTATGTCACAAAAAAATATTGTATGGATACACACATACACATTCATTTTATAAAAAAGCTATTAATCCCCAAAGAAGACATTAAAACCTTCAAATACTCAAATGGACAATGGAGGACAATGTGGTTGTCTGCAATATAATGGCAAACAGAAGTTAGCTATATCCTGAGACAGGATTATTTTTAATGCCTTTCTGATATTTCTCAGTTAATATCAAATTATTTTTAAAACATAGAGCACATTTGAAACTTGCTAATCTCTTGAAGAACTAGTAATACATAGCTTGTTAACTTAGACTTAGGTTTATTTACGAGCATATCAATGATTTTATTTACAGTAATAAATGTGAGAGAAACAACATAGATTTCATTAAATTACAAATTATCCCTAAGATATAATAATACAGAGCTGTAAAATATTCCAAAACATTCAGTTTTATAAAAGCACTTTAAACATGAATTGGAGCAAATTCTCAATAATTATGACCTCTC
This sequence comes from Meriones unguiculatus, assembly GCF_030254825.1. Classification (NCBI taxonomy): domain Eukaryota; kingdom Metazoa; phylum Chordata; class Mammalia; order Rodentia; family Muridae; genus Meriones; species Meriones unguiculatus. The sequence goes on from NC_083356.1 coordinate 104,127,265, forward strand.
TTTTATAAAAAAAAATATTGATTTATTTACTTTACATCTTTACTGCAGCCCCTCTCTTTTCATCTCATTCCTTCCCCTCACACCCCTCCCCCATCCTCCCTACTCCTTCTCCTCAGAGAAGGGGGAGGTCCCCCACCGGTACCAGCCCACTCTGGCACACTAAGACCCTGCAGAACTAGGTGCATCCTCTCCCACTGAGGCCAGACAAGAAACCCTGTTAGGAGAATGGGATCCAAAGGGAGACATCAGAGCCTGGGAGCCCACCCCACCTCCACCCCACATGAAGACCAAGCTGCACCCCTGCTACATATATGCAGGGGGCCTACGGCCACAACTCACAGTGGTTTTTGAAAACACCTGAAACAGTTAGCACACATGTTGGGCTGCTGACCATAGCCTCTACCAAGGAGCTCCAAGGGATCCACTGACCTCTTCTGGCCCCCTTGAATACCTGTAGGCATGTGTGTGTACCTACACATACACACACATACACACACATTTAAGAAATCATTTTAGGAATACTCAAAGCAGTATTAAATTTAAAAGAAGACAGATAAAATATGATTTTATCAGCATATGAAGCCCCAGTCCTGTATGTATGAAGATTATGTGTGTGTCTGGGTATGCATTTTGTGTGTTTTTGTATGTGTGTGTGAAACAAAAGAAGTTCTCTATGCATGAATGTAGTATTCACACTAGTTGCCTGTTCTTGTTTGCTTTTCTGCTGTTATGGTAAAAACACTGACCAAAAGCCATTCACGGGAGAAAAGGAGCTTTTGGCTTATAGGTTACAGGCCACCACTGAGGTAAGGCAAGACAGGAACTCAAGACAGAAGCTGAAGCATAGACCACAGAGAAATGCTGTTTGCTGCTCGCTTTCTCTGGCTCATTCAGCTCTTTCTTATACAACCCAGGCCCACCTGCCTATTGATGACACCTCCCACAGTGATCACAACTCTACTACATTGATTGGAAATGAAGAAAAACGCCCCAGGGACGCTCTGTGTGCCAATCTGACATGGACAATTCCTCAACTGTGACTGCTGGAACAGTCCCAGGAGTGACCAGGTGTGTCTTGAGTTGACAATGCCCAAACTTAGGAATAAGTTTATCCCTAACCAATTCGGTTTTTGTAATTACATCATTTCAACTGATTGAAACCATTCATGCCTGTGTCAATCATCACCAAACATGGTAGCAAGAAAGAAAGACAGGACATTTCAGAGTCAAACTGTACAGCCACACTAAGAGGCAGAATCTGTTGATGCCGAGGAATAAGAGAAGTTATGATGGCTAAAATACAAGGGGTCTTAAGATAGTGCTATTCCCAGCTTTCTGAGAAAGCACCAGATTGATTTCCAAAGTGGTTGTCCAAGTTTACAGACCCACCAGCAATGGAAGTGTTCCCTTTTCCCCACATCTTCTCCAGCATGTGTTATCACTTAAGCCTTTGATCTTAGGCATTCTGATGGGTGTGAGATGGAATCTCAAATGTTCTGATTTGCATTTCCCTGATGGCCAAGGACATTGAGCAATTCTTTAAGTGTTTTTCCACCATTCAGTTGCCTGCTCCTTGATCACTTCTTCCTGGCAGGTCAGCCTTGCCAGCCTACAGAGGAAAAAGACACAGGCAGTCCTGATGGGACCTGAAAGGCTAGGATCATGATCAGACAGTAGGGTAGGAGGACTTAATTTATCAGTGGACTAGGGGAGAGGGATAGGGGATGAAGAGGGAGTGGGGGTGAGACTTGGAGGAGATGAGGAAGGAGGTTACCACCAGGATTCAAAGTGAATAAATTGTTAATAATAATAATAATAATAATAATAATAATAATAATGGGAAAGGAAAAGAATTCTTAAACATTTTATTAAAACATAGATGCTGGAATTATGTACCAATACATTATTTCATTATTTAAAAAAATAAGAGAAAATACAAAAGGAGTTTGATTAGATGTTTGCTTGCTTAAAGCTTGTGAAGACTTAGTTTAGTTTGCCTGAATAAAGATTAAATACTAATCCTCTACCTGCTTATATGACACAATATCATTTTTACCCAGCTCTTTAATATATTTAATGTGATTCTAGTCAAAGCAGTTTTCAGCATAGTAACTGATTTTTATTTAAAGCTTTTGACTTTTCTTTGTTTCACTTATTTCATACAGCTTGAGTTTCCTTAAGAATCTCTGAGAGTGGCCATTGTCACAGTACATTCTACCAGAGTGGACACAGGACTAGCCACAGGATTATCATCATGGATTGCTGCAGCCATGAATCATCTGAAGGAATGGGCGGGCATGGGAGCGTTAGCAGGCCTTCTGGTGTTGGTCTCCTTGGTTTGCCTGTGGTACATATGCAAGATTAGAGTCTCACAACAGTGTGATGCAGCCATGATCATTCAGGCCTTTACAGCCATTGAAGCAGGACATTCGCCCCAAGCATGGTTGGATACCATAAAAAGCTAAAATGTTACGCTCAGGATGCGAGGCTAAGCACTGCACTCAGGGTCAGCCGCTTTGGACCCAGAGAAGAGCATGTCTGATTGCATGCGGGTTGATGCCCCAGGTCCCGCCTCTGAGAAAAAGGTATCGGACGGGTCTGATGCTCTTTGGGTGGATGACACCTAAATGAACATCGGTACAAAGTCCCAATTTATTTCTAATATCAGAGATCAGACCTCTACTCTTGCCTGATGCATCTAAAACAAAAAGGGGGAACTGTAGAGAGCTGCGGAATGCTGTGCCTTAAAGATTGACTGGTTTCTGCCTTCCACCTTCCCGATGGTGAGTGCTCTCTGTCAGGAACAACTCCACATTTGGCTAAGGCTGAGGATCTGGCTTGCTTCCATGTATGTGGACCTATCTGCATTGCCCACGTGGCACGCCTGGGTTGGCTAGCCTCCAGAGGCTATTTAAGCTGTGGGCTGGCTTTCCCCAGGGTCAGATGATTGTTCAAGGTTCCTGAATAAACTGCATTGAAAAAAAAAAAAAAAAGAATCTCTATGAGGTGGTTTCATACAAGAACACATCATTTAGTAACTGCAGTAATATTCTATAAATTTATCTGATGATAGCCATGTTATTACTGAAATTAAATATTTATGTTGTTACCGAAAACAAATAACATTCAAGTGTATACTATTTATACATCCAAGTCTTCTACCTGAGTGGGCTGAGGCCCATCTCTTAAAGCCTCCATACCGCGTAGAAGTCTGCTGTATGGTGTATTAGAGCTGCTTTTACACTAGAATTTACTGAATCATTTTTAAATAGTTCAATTTATAAAGTTTTCACTGTTTATCAACATGAAGACACGTGTCAGCTACTACTCTCATTTTAATTTCTTCTAGTTCAGAAATTTCTGTTGTTTTCACTACTCTCCATTTTCCCATGAGTATTTAAAAAAAACAATGTATTTTCTCTCCTTGTACTATTTATATTCACTTATATTTAACTATAATATATTTCAATGTCATTTCAGCAAATGTTATGTAAACATGTTATTAACGTAAAAGAAAGAAAAAGTTTAATTGCTTTTATCTGGCTCTGTCATATGGAGGAGCCAAAGGAAATTACAATAAACATCAAGCCCAATTTCCTGAACACATCACCGTAAAAGTTTTAGTATTTTACACATAGAGTAATTTCTGCCATCCCTGGCAATCTGACTTCAGGTAACTGCAATCAGTTTAAAAAGAAAGACCCACAAGCCATAAAGAAATATGGCTGTAAAAAGCTCCCAGGCATCAGAGAAAGCCATTGTCACAAAGATCTGATAGTATAGATTAGGTCTAGAATTATCCTCCAGACAGAACAAATTGATTTAGTGTGCCTGTTTGAGTAAAGTAAACAGTAAAGGGTAAATAGCACAATCCAAGAGTCTGCAGATAGATTAGGAAAAACACTTCTCTCAACAAGAAGCTGACAACATAGAGGAATGCACAAAGGTCATTATTTACCCACGAACCCATCACATGCGAACTGTGCATTGCGTAGAGGCACTGCTCCAAGATCTGCGGATGGAACAGGGATGAAGCAGAGAAGCTTGGACCCAAGGGTCAGACATTCAACTTGTAAGAAGCCGAGAGATGGGCAACAAATGGACAAAGCGCTGTGTTCCAAGGCTGATGCGATGCACAGAAAGCCCAGTCTGTTGGGGGATTATCACGGAAGGAGAGTCTTAACTGGCGGTATTAGTCTCACGATAGTGAGGAAAGGATGCTGGCAGATAAGGAAACAAGCTTTGGTGGACGAGAGTAAGCCCAAAAGCTGAGCATGGTATCTCTAAAGAAGAGACACCGGGCCTGGGTGGTTGAATTAGAGTAGGAACGGATACCTCGTAGGCTGTTCAGTTGTAGACACACCGGCTAGCCATATTACACAGCTTTGTAGCCCCGGCCAAGGTTCTCCATTCACCAAAAAAGCCCTCGAGAGGGCAAACAGAAGACTGTATAACATGACATAACGTGTTTCACTTTTAAAAGATCACTCCGTCTTTTGGCAAGGCATGTAGAGTGTCAGCAAGAATGAGCTGAGGAGGCTTCAGTTGCGTGTCCAAGCTAAGATGTACAGACATCTGAACCAGGAGAGAAAGGATGGGAGCAACAGCATTCTGCTTGGACTTTTAAAATATAATTCTATGCCACTGCTTATTCGAGTTAAAAGGCTTAGGGAATGCGTGAAATAACATATATGTTTCTTGAACCGTTTAGGGAGGACCACCTAGAACAATAGCATAGTTGTTCTCTAAAATGAGGAAATTTTTCTAAACCAGGGAATTTCTAAGGTGGGGAAATATTTTCATGAAAGAAAATATTAAATTTGTTTTAGGACTTATTCAGAGTGCAGGGAGTCTTATGGAAGGAGTGGGGTAAAGAAGGACTCAGAGGGGAGCCCCACAAGGAGACCAACAAAGCCAAAATATCTGGGCCCTGTGGGGCTTGCAGAGGCTGATACATCAACTAAGGACCATGCACAGACAGGACCTAGACCCCTGCTTAGCTGTAGCTCATCGGCAGCTCAGTCTACACGGGAGTTCCCTAGTAAGGGGTGCAGGGATGTCTCTAACAAGAATTTGGTTGCCTGCTCTTTGATAACTTCCCCTTGGTGGGTAACCTTGGCAGTCCACAGAGGAAGAGGGTCCAGACAGTCCTGGTGAGACTTGATAGGCTAGGGTCATATAATAGGAGAGGAGGACTCCTCATTTCAGTGCACTAGGGGAGGAGTATGGAGGGAAAGGGAGAGTGAGGGTGAGACCAGGAGGAGATAGATGAGGGAGGTGGCTACAGTAGGGATACAGAATTAATAAATTGTAAAAAATAAAATAAAATAAAAAGCCTTATTCAAATTAAAGGTGCCTCAAGGCATCCAAACTGAAACAACAAATACTCCATTGATGTTCAGAACTAGAAATAGTTTTTTTAATATTTTTTTATTTTAATATTTATTAATTACACTTTATTCACTTTTAGAAATAGTTTTTAAGATAAGGATTCAGTAATCGTTGGTGTAAAAATATCAATTTATACTGTAAATAAGAACACTTGTACTTGGGAAGTCAATATGAAGAGAGGCCAAGCACTGTAAGAATGCCAAACCTGGAGGCAGAAGTGAAACCAGCAATGGAGACTCAGTGATAATGGTCCATTGAACAGGAAGACTATGAGAGCAACATTAGGACTTATAAGCTAAAAGAAGCATGAGGTTATCAACTCTACCACAAGCTGTCACCAGGACAAGTAAGATGAAGACTGAGAGTAGACCAATGGATTTAATAGTTGTCTTCAAAATCAGCAAAGCATTCATGGAAACCACCCTGCATAGGCTTTGTGGCTTCAGCTGATGGAAGGTAACTATACTAGTAGTTACATAGCCAGGAGGTGGTAGTTTAGTTGAACAGAACAATATCAGCTTACTGCCACTCTGACTAAATGCCTGAGATAATCAAACTTAAAAGAGAAAACCATGAATTTGGCTCAATTTCAGGGGTTTCATTTCATTTCATGACCACTTGGCCCTGTTTTTTTTTTTGTTTTTTTTTTTGCATTTTTTTATTTTTTATTTTTTTTATCAGTTACATTTTATTAACTCTGTATCCCAGCCGTGTCCCGATCCCTCATTCCCTCCCAGTCCCTCCCTCCCTCCCTCATCTCCACCGTGGCCCTGTTGCTTTGGGGTTGTGGTGTAGGAGCACATGACAGAGCAGGCTTGGAGTGGCTTGGATACAAAGGAGACAGATGATGCCAGGATGCAGCAATGACAGCAGTACTCCCCCAAAGATTACACTTTCAGTGGCCTAACATTCTTTCACTAGGGCTCTCATTAAACATTCCACCATCTCCAAAATGGTGCCACAGGCTGGTGACCAAGCCTTTAACTCAAGGTCTATTAGGAGACATTCGAAATCCAAAGCATAGCAAGAATCTAAATATGATTACAGTATATAATGTATGTTTGAATAATCTTGGGAAAATTGAAACTGTATATTGAAAATAAAATATATAATATGTAGGTTTGAAGAGTCAGGAAGCAGTTTGGAGTCACACACAGCAGAATTTATACAATGACAGAGAAAGAAGCTGTCCATAGCACTCAGTAAACAAAAGCATTGTTAGAATTTATCAGGGGTTAGAGAATCATATAGATCTTCTCAGTGTGTGTTGAGAACTACACCAATATTTTCTATGCCACGTATGTTCCATTTACTATTAATTAAATATTTTAGTGTAATTTTAAAAGCAGAATTTTAAAAAATATAATTTCAAGAGTGCTTGGGAAGGGAATCATGTCAGCTGTTAGGATTAAGCTGCCTGGGAGAATCTACATAACAAATACATTTATTCAGATGTTACAGGTGTAAAATTAAGATTATTGTTTTACTTTTAGTAAATGTGGTTGTTTGTGATCATAGCTGCTAAGGAGAAGTGACAGAAGAAAGGGGATAGAGAACAGAAGATTGAGCGGGGAAACACAGCAAGTTGAGTCAATTTGCTCTTAGGGACAGCCTGTTCTGTCTAATTTAACGGTCCCAGAGGCCTGTATTGTCTTGCTGTAAGCGCTATGATTAATGTGCATTATAATGGTCCTGACTCATCAGGAAATAGTTAAATTAGTTCAAGCATATTGTCTTATCTTCACCACATAATATAATTCTGTAAAGATATTTATCAAAACTAGGTAAAATAAAGAGTTTTGAGAGAATTGCTTCAGTTATTTGAGATATTCATTTAACTGAAAACACCCATTTGAAATCAGATATGTAAGGCCTTATCCAAAGCTGTGCAGGAGCTATCCATGATTACAAAACTCTTAAGTAAATAACTACATTATGAAAAGGCCACTATTTCATAAATTAGTAAAGTTGTTTAAAAAAAGAAAGAGTTATTAACTACAAATTCAGTTTTCTGGCTCTTGTAGAGCAGAATAAGTAAGGCTCATTCATCTCTTGGAGCTTAACCTCCAGAAGTCAGGAAAGGGTCCTCCATCAGAAAAGAGTCTGTCTTTTGAATATCTCAGTAATTTTTCAAGACAAATTGAAAGTGCTTACTCACAAAGTCACAATCAAGATATTAGAGGAAGAGAGGTTCCATTAATACAATAATACAAACCTAGGAGCTCCTACCTAAGAAGTAAACCTTTAATTCACATTAAGAACATTGATGCCACTTATTCCTAGAGTTATTTTCTAAATCATGCCTATTGAGTAAACCACATGAAGCTAAACATATTGAATAGAGTTGCCACATTGAACATGGATTCTGTACTGCATCTGAAAGAGAACACAACAACAAAAGATCAATTATCTGGGCCTATTAAAACGTGTGCAATTTCTATTGAAATTGAACAAAGAAGACCTCTGAGAATCACACAAGCCTCCAAGATGTTCAAGCCAAATTTATAGCTGTCTAGGTTTATCCTATTAATTTTGTTTGTTTGTTTGTTTTATTTTTTATATTTATTAATTAGTTTATTCACTTTGTATCCCAGATGTAGCCTCTTCTCCCATCCCCTCCCAACCCCACCCTTTCTCCCTCTTCTTCTGCTATGCTCCTCCCCTAGTCCAATGATCACCTCCACCTGAGGGGAGATCTGCCTTACCAGTCAACAGAGGAAGACAAATAAACCAGTCCTGATGCGACCTGATAGATTAGGGTCAGATGGAAGGAGAGGAGGACCTCCCCTATCATTTTGTTTTGTTTTCATTCAAGACAAGGTCTCTATGTGTATCCTTGGCTATCCTGGACGCACTTTGTAGACCTGGCTGGCCCCTGAATCCCAGAGTTCTAGAACAAAAGTCATGTGCCACGATGCCCAACTTGTCCTATTACTTTTAACTTGTAGTCATTTTCAATATCTCTTCATTTTTTTACATACAAAGAAAATAATAATGATAATATAATACAGATTCATGAATAGCACACACTTAACATATCGCTATGAAATTTAAATCTCTCATCATCTTCTCCCTCATTCCTAGAAGATATAGTTGACTCATTTTCCTAGCCTATTAAGGATGTCATAAATCTCTCATGTAAGAGTTGATGACATGAACAATCATACTGAATCTATAATCTGAAATTCAACAACAAGATCAATATATCCAGTTTTCAGCATTTGGCAGTATCAATTTCCAGGGTTTCCATGTTTCTGCAGGCATTCTACCTATACATGATTGTCCCAGTCTACAGTAAGGAGAGGTTGTGGAGAAAGGGGGAACCCTCCTCCATTGCTGGTGGGAATGTAACCTTGTGCAACCACTTTGGAAATCAATCTGGTGCTTTCTCAGAAAATTAGAAATAGTGCTACCTCAAGATCCAGCTATACCACTCCTGGGCATATATTCAAAAGATGCTCAAAAACACAACATGGACATTTGCTCAACTATGTTCATAGCTACTTTATTTATATTAGCCAGAATCTGAAAACAACCTAGATGTCCCTCAATAGAGAAATGGATACAGAAAGTATGGTGCATTTACACAGTGGAATACTACTCAGCAGTTAAAAACCAGGAAATCATGAAATTTTCAGAAAAAAAAAAAAAAAAGATGGAACTAGGAAAGATCGTCTTGAGTGAGGTAACCCAGAAACAGAAAGACACATATGTTGTATACTCACTTATAAGTGGATATTAACCATATAATATAGGATAAACATATAAATTCTATAATCTTAAAGAAGCTAAGCAACAAGGAGGACTCTATGAAAGAGACTGAAAATTCATTCAGAAGAGCAAACATCAGAAGTAGACATCAGAAGTAGGAGAAGACAGGGAACAGGACAGGAACCTTCTGCCGGGCGCCTCTGAAAGACTCTACTCATCAGGGTATTGAAGGAGATGCTGAAACTCTTAGCCAAACTTTGGGCAGAGTACAGGGAACCTTATGGAAGAAGAGGGAGATAAAAAGACCTGGAGGGGACAGAACATCCACAAGGAGAACAACAGAGACAAAAGTCCTGGACCCAGAAGGCCCTGCAGAGACTGATACTCCAACCAAAGGCCATATATGAAAAGGACCTAGGCCCCTGCTCAGATGACGCCCATAGGCTTCTCAGTTTCCAAGTGGGTTCCTAGTAAGGGGATCAGGGACTGTCTCTGACAGTAAGGATTACCTAATTTGTCACCATTACTCTATGATGCCCAGGCTCTCCTTATCAGCTGCAATTCTCCTTTAGTATAGTATCAAATAGCTCACCAAAGGCTCTCTCTAGAATCTTCAGTAAGTGGTGCTGGTCAGGCTGGATATCTGCATGTAGAAGAATGCAGATAGATCCACATTATCACCATGCACAACTTCAAAAGGAGCAAAGACCTCAACATGAGGCAACATGAGCCATCTTTCAGCCTGTCTTCTTAGCTTAAAAAAAAAAAACGCCTTATGAACTCTTTTTAATATATTCATAATCCATGCAGTCAAAAAAAAAGAGCCTAACAAAGTTGCTTTATCACAAATGATAAGTAGAAGAAATGGACATGATAAAAATGGCGGTAAATGAGTAGACGTGGGCTTATCTAAGAATCCCTTAACACATGGCAATAGCTTATACGGATGACATCAAGGGAAATCATGATTTAAGGCATGCACAGGGGCCAGAATAGCTATGTACCAAGTATCTCTTATGTTTGGTGCCTAGCTTTGTCAGCACATTTATTTATTTTTTCAAGTTCCATTAAATTCTGGCCAGAGTGCAAGCCTTTGTGCCCTGGTAATATTTGTAAAACAGTGTCCACAAAGATGTGATTGGTGCTTTTCTCTAGGTATGTTGAAAATTATTCATCAAATAATTCAAACTTAATCATAAAACCCAGGGGACTTGTGCCTGTAACCTCAAAGCCATGGTTTCTAACTTATCTGACTGGCAAGTTGTGTCTTCCTTCTGAAATGCACCCAAATCCATTATACTTGCTATTCCTCCATAGTTGTTTATGATTATTTAACATGAAATATCTCCCTCCACCAAAAAAAAAGTCACTACCTTATGCTGTAAGGGGCCAATTCTGTGATACTCTCCCATTTAGTCACAAGATTTCAAGGGATCTGAGGTCTTTTTTACAAGTTTCCATCAAATTTCTAGCTCCCCGGAAGTCATAAAAATGGAGTCCTTTGAGCTCATGAGCAATTGGGAGTTCTTCACACTATGTTATTGTTTCAGTGTTCAAGCAAGGCCTTTTATCCTTTGTTCCATATTTTTCAAAGGACAGAAATAAAACTGCCAAAACGGCACAAGGAAGGCCATTCTCATTGTCAGGTCAAACAGCAGTCCCATTAATAATGCTGGTGAAAGTAAGATATTCCATAAAATTTCGCCTGATTGTTCCCTTCCACTCTCTCTATGCCACATGAACATTTTTTTTCGTGTTTCATGTGAGTTTAATTTTTGGTTGCTTTGATTGTTTAATAATTTGCTAATGGTTTTCTATTTCCTCTACAGCAATATCCTTGTGTCAATGATCTCAATGGTAGGTCAACATATTCTATAATACATAAATCTACAGTTTCAGTCTAAGGTCTAGTTCATATTGTACTATCTGCTTAATTCTTCCAGTTCTAACTTAAAACATTCCCTATGTTCTTCTGTTACAGAGAAGAGAGGATGAGAGAAGTCCAATTTCTTCCTCATTCCTCTTGCATATCAGACAAGGAAAAACATTTTTATCAAAGATGCAGACACTAACTATTTTAGGCTTTGTGGGTTCCACAGTCTCTGTTGAAACTGCACAACATTTTCATTGAACAAACAAAATCACATGCAGGTTGCACTTTTGTCCTAGAAGAATTACCTTGTTAATTGATCAGAGAACACAGTTATAAACTGGAAAATCTAGCAGTAATTATATGCCTGGGCAGTCAAGATCCCACTTGGGCTCTCTTGCTTGTATCCAAATTATAATTCAACTCAGCTCTTGTTTCAAAGTGTATCTGCTTGGGAATGGGCTAAGTTTATGAGATGAAGGCATCAAAATAGCCTGAGTTAAATTACAGGGATATGTGTGTCGTTGTGATGTTACAGGACATGTATGTCTGTGCAGTTATACTCCGAATCATGTCTTCCCATAATATAGATTGAAGCTCTGTAATATATGACTTGATTTGAAAACAAGTTCATTGGAAATAAAAAGAACTAAAAGAAAGTCATCTATTTTAGCGGAGTAGCCCTTAATTCCGTTTGAGCTTAAGAGGTGAGTTTGGGAACAATGTTTCAGGTAGCAGAAACATCTAGAACAGCAGTCTTCAACCTGTGTGTCAAAACTCCTTTAGAGGTCAAAGGACCCTTTCACAAGGGTTGCCTAAAATCATCAGGAAACACAGACATTTGCATTGTTTTCCATTACAGTAACAAAATTACAACATTGAGTATCAATGAGAACAATTTTACAGTTAGGGTCACCACAACATGAGGAACTACATGTATTAAAGGATCTCAGCATTAGGACTGTTGATAACCACTGATCAAGGATTTAGTAGGAGCTAAAATATAAAAAGCCCCCTCCCACTCTCTACACGAGATATGTGGGCGAATAATTACTCTGTGGCCACTGTAAGAGGCAAGAACCAGGAAAGACAACCTTTTGCTGTTATGCTTTGTGCTGCTTCGTTACCACAGTAACAATAACACTAAGACCCTAATACGTGAAGCAACAACTTGCTTAGAACTGTCTAAAAACAAAATCAGGACCTCGGACTCTTGCCCCTTAACCATTTCGAATCATAAGTTCCTTTGGCTATAACCAAAGCTCTATCAATTCCTAATTTGGAGGTCTTTTTACTGCATGAAATAAGAATAAGAAGACTACACAGGAAATTAATTCACACAAGGACCATGTCCGAGCTCTCCCAGCCGGTTGTTGTGAAGATTGTGAACTTTAATGATGTGGAGCATGGCTGGGAGACAGAGATCTCTTGGTGACCATGTTTGCTTTGCCTTCTGGTCAATCACCACGAAAAAGACCTACCACGTGCTCCTACACCAGTGGACTCTGCCATGCTTACGGGGCCTAATGAGTGGAAACTTCTCAGAGATCATGAGCTAAAATAAACGTTTCACTTCTTAAGCTGTCTTGGTCAAGAATCTGGTTCCATCAATGTAAAAATAACTCATGTGAGCTGGAGAACACTCAAAAACAAATTTATGATATGGCGATACATTTTCATACTAATGTATTAAATGAAAAGTAATTGGTAACTACTATAATGTCTCCATGAAAATTAGCAGAAAAAAAAATTTATATTCCCAAGTATATCTAACTAGTAGAGTACCTATGCCTGCAATCCTCAGCTATTTGAGAGTTTTTGGAGAAAGGATCACTTGAACCTATGAGTTCGAAGCCAGCCTGGGTAGCACAAGGAGATCTTACCTCAAAAAGGAAATAAAAGAGAAGGAAATTATGTTAATTATTTCTATGGATAAAGAGGCCAGATATTGCTAGGATTGCAATGCTTTTTATAGTTGAAAGATATGCTATTTTTTCAGTTAGAGGCTTATACAAACTTAGACGTGTTTTCTTTCTAAACTTGTGACCCTCTAGGAGGGCTTGGTTCTTGACTTCAGGTTAACAATTCTTCTCAAGGTGTTCTTATCTGCATGGGCAGAGAGGCTAGAGGAACTGTGTATTGTCCTACCGTTTGTTCATCTTAATACTAGTATAAATAAAAATGTGAAAATATAAGGAGGGAACATTCGGAAACATCCAGTAGTCTGTGATCTAGGAAATGATTTTTCCCTCTCTATAGGCTTATTTCTAGAATTCTGGGGAAAAACTGTGAAAATGAACTTTAAATTAAAAATACTATGTGGTTAGAGTGTCTTCCTTAGGCAAAAGGATGAATTGAAAGAAAGTTTTCTTATACCAAGAAGTACAATCCTATAATCAAGAATTTTACAGCTGTTCTTAATGCTTTAACACAGACTTTTCATCAGGCTGTGCACCTCACTGTATGCCTGTTTCACAAGTGGACAAAAATAATTTCTGTCCCCTGGGTGACAAAAGCGAACAATTAGAATTGAGGGTGGTCTAGATCATTAACTGGCTTATCAATGGATTGCCACAGGATTTACCTGTGACAAAACACTCTCAATGATCCTAAATGTAATGAGATCCTGCTTTCATATAAACTTCTTGATCCAGACATGCATAAGACAAACCTATTGTCCATTTGCATAAGCCAATTAGTTATGCTTTCTTTTGGCTAGCTCTCTGCGAGTAGTTTATGAATTCCATGCACGGCTTTTGAAAAATGACTTTTAATACATTTAAAATTTGGAGACTGTGCAAATGTCCCCTGGAGACAGAATCTCACTAAGTTGCCTGGACTGATCTTGAATTTATTTGTCATTCTGTGCTTTCCATAATACATGGTCCTCCTGCCTCAGTGTCCTGAGCAGGAGGAACAACAAATATGAAACACCAGCTTCATCTTCCACTTCTTCTCGAGTCACAGTTATTACTTATTTAGTTTTTTTGTGTCAGACACAAGAGAAGTCACAGTGACCAGCCAGGTGGGGATCCTGCCTCCATGGAATTCAAACTCTCTGTAACAAAACATTAAACATATTTTGAAGTATGGGTAATGAGAAAAAAAAATCTGCCCAATTTTCTTAGGCAATTGTAGCTATTGAACTTAGCTAGAATAATAAGACTAAAATAAAGATTAAACACAAGCGTGAAAAGATAATTTACAATGAAAGAAAGGTAGCATCGGAATAACAAAATTCTTTGAAAATACAGGACACATGAATCAGTTCTGTGTTATTTCATTTGGGTGTTTTATTAACATTTAAACATTTATGATATCCAAAATATTAATTACAAAGTGTCCAGGGAAAGATTGTACACTGTAGACCTATGAACAACCAACCAGTAACCAGTGATGCTCTAAATAGACATGCTAACCACGCAGTAAGCAGCTAAAGGCTATTTCAGTACACACTTTTCCATTTGGGGGATAATTCCTTACCTAGCTCTACAGACAGTGAACACTTCAACGGATGTCTTATACACTTCTTACAATATTATTTCCTAAATATGAACAAGCACATCCAAATATATACAAATACCATCAAAAACATAACACCAACAAGGAAAGTTTACCAGTAACAAGTGAATTAATAAGTCTCAGGAAAAAACTGCATGACTTTTTCAGTTTGACAGTAGAGGATGAAGAAGACTATTCTCCGTATTCACAAAGCCCTCATTCAATGAAGACAGGAGGACTCCACAAGACGTTTCACACATTTAAACATACATTTTCATATTTATATGTAATATATGATCAGAAAGAAACCAAATAGCTTGATAGTGTCATAAAGAACTAAAAGCCTAAACTAACAACAACAACAACAAAAAAAAAAAACCCTCAAGTTCTGTATTTTAAATTCCTGTTCAAGCTATTCTTTCCAGTTATAAACAAGATCTAAAATCATAAAATAAAAATAGGAAGAAAATGATTTTCAAATTCTCTGATGATGAAAAAAAAAATCTGAATTGTGTGAATAAATGACCTTTCTTGGCCAAGGTAATCTGAATATATTTCCTACACATTTGTGGGTATTCTACAAGAAAGCAAATTATGTGAGATAAAATTGTTCAGGATAAAAAGTTAAATGAGACAAAATGTCACTTGATTTAAAATGTAATGCTACAGAAATAAATTAATGCGGTGTAACCTGCTATAAAAATGCAGAAAGGGTCTTTCTGTGCATCTCTCTCTCTCTCTCTCTCTCTCTCTCTCTCTCTCTCTTTTTTATGGCTATTAAGAAACAGGTAGAAGTGCTTGCTGTTGCACAAGATCCGCCAGCATCGTCGTATCTAAGACCTTCAGATTTAACCTGACCTCCTCAGAATGGATAGCCACACTCCTGTGTGTTGGGAGACCTTTGTGATTCCACTTTGATAATTCTTTGCACACCTCCATTAGAAACAGAGAAAAGCCACTTCAAGACAGTGCACTTACAGCTTAGTGTTTACCTATACACTCATAAGATCAAAACCCCTGGTCTTACTGTTTTTGTTAACAAGGAGCAGTAAAAGTCTTCCCACATACTGAGTTTGGGTTTCCATTTTACAACCTGAGATGACAGACGGCACAGAAATGATGAGAAAACTGTGGGGAGGCTTCCAGAAGATTGATTCTCTCATCAGCTGATTCCTTTCGAGTTAGTCTTTTATTGACTACAAAGGTACAGCCAATGCAGAAAAGGAAAACCAGACTGCCCTGTTTAATCCTGAGGGCATTGGCAAAAGGTGATCACTTTTTGCGAAAACAGAGGCCTACAAGGAAATCAGCTCACTGTATGAGCCGTTAAGCTGATTTAAACACACAAGGGATGCCTGGGGTTGAGCGCAAGATCTCTGAGGTGTGAGATGAGAATGAAACCATTCCACAGACTAATATTACTGGGCTTTAGTAGCAGGCGGTACAGTTGATCAGTCAGGAACCTGTCATTTGGAGAAGAGGCCAATATATCTGAGAGACATGAAAAAAATCTTTCATTTTTTTTCCCTCTCTTCACAAAGAGTAGAAATAATTTCAATTTCAAACTCTTGGACAATTATCAATTCCAAGTTATTACGATGCAGGCGCCAATTAGAAGTGAGTGAAACCAAAACCTAGGTACATTTTCTGATGCTTGTCCGTAATTGAAAACTGTAACTCATCATGGCTGAACCACATATTTGTTTCTGATCTGAGTCCATCTGGAATAAAACCTTTGCACACTGTCAGCACAACTTGCAATCCCCATAACCCAGAAAAGAGCCAAGTGGAAATTTCATAGCCAGAGAGACAAATAAAGATGCACACTCTCCATTTTGTTTTGCTGATGTTGTGGCCTGAATGTTATTGCTTAAACAACTATGGAAGAAAACTTTCAACTTGACAACTCCACTTGCTGTTTTGAGTCTTAAGGGAAGGTGACCGTGAGTGATTTATCTAACACATTATATTGGCGACAAACATAATCCTGTCATCTCTCTTGGCTAATTTCTAAAGGAAACCCAGCAGTATTTAATACTGAAGTAACAAATGTAATAAAACATACAAAATGTCACTCAAGAGACAAATTATTTTCACTACAGCCAGCTCAGCACCATGAAAACTGAAAATCAAAATGCATGGTAATGTGGGTGCTAGTGAAATATTTTATTCAAACAAATATACAAGTAATTGCCAAATGCACAAGCACAATGTTCTAAACTGGGATAATTGTTAGTTGGACTTGACCTTTGTTTGTAGTGGGCTAACCACGTAAAAATTGGAAGCATAAAATTATTCCCTTGCAGTAAGTTATAGGCTGATATTCTAAAATGATTTCCACTGACTGTTGTGTTGGCCTAGGCCACCAACAGTTTTCTTCATCATTCCGTCAATCATATCAACATTTAGCACTTCTTTAGAAGTGAACATTGTTGAAAAGACTTATGAAATTGTTTACTTTGCCTCAAGTTTGCTGCTAAAATTAAAACCAATCTTCTACCCAAGAACTTATGAACCTTAGGTAGCTCTCTACCAGCGTTCAATTTTACCCAGTGTTTAGGATCTAGCTTCAAATTACAGAGCCGTGATGAACTGTGTTAAGAATCTTTTTCTTGATCATTCCACACATACACTGAACATTATAAAAACAACTCTATTTTCAAAGAAATCTAGGAGAAAAAAACTATGTGCTGATTACTGTTACTGTCATTATGTTGTTCTGGTTTTTTTTAGGTTTCTGGAGGGGAATTTTTGGTAGTGAAAATCAAAAAGCTAATGGAATTTTGTTTTAACTACTGTTCTATCCTCCCATTTCCCAGAATACTCAGAAGATCTTACACTTACTACAATAAAAATTGCCTGAAGGAAATATATATCAGAAATAAGTTTGCAGAGTATAAATGCCAAGTGGGCTTTCAGCCTATCTGCTGTACAGATTTCTTTTAAAAAGTTACACTATCACAATATAATAAAGTGGCTTATAAACTTTGCCATGTTCCATTAATACTTCTATTCTCTTCATGGATCACAAAAAACTCACAAGAATCTCCTCAGAAACCAAATTCATGTTATGTCTTACAGAGCTTTAACTTTTCTTTAGTCCATTGAGAAGCACCTACTGTAAACAAACCCCCACAATCACTAACTAACCTTATCTCTTGTTATCCATCAGCATGGTCTATCAGTATCATACCAGCGACGATGTCTACAGGCTTTTTGCATTGTCTATATATGCCCAGTCTGCATATACACACTCTTAATGATAAAGGAACGCTCACAGAGGCGCACTCAACTAGGTGGAATCAAGGGTAGGTGGCGATGAGCCTGGTCACAATCATTTTATTTTGTCACAGGTATTGAGCTGTCTTTTCCTGACAGTTCCCACTGCTCTGACATCAACACGAGCCCAGAAAACAGCCACGTAGGCAACATGTTCATGGGAACTGTAATGCATCAGACGTCGCAGGACAGGAACCACCTATGAAGTTTCCATGCGAACTTCACCCATGGAAAATGTACTCTGTCACCTTCATGACTGGTTAAACACCAGTCATGACATGATAAGGGTTGGGATCTAAAGCCTCTTATTTCTCCAATCAGCTTCCTGAAATACTGGATTGTAGTTGGTTTCTACAGAACATTGGCTTTTCTAGCTGGCTGAGCTGCAGGTGTTAAACACGTAGATTCTTGGAAGTCAGTGGTTAAAGGCACTGGCAGCTCTTCTAGAGGACCTGGCTTCAATTCTCAGCACCCACATGGTAGCAAGCAGCTCTCTGTGAGTGAGTCCAGTTCCAAGGACTCTGATGTCCTCTTCTGGCATCCATAGGCACCATGCGTGCAGGTGGTGCAGGTGATATACATACATACATACATACATTTACATATGTAATATAGATTCACATATATGTGTGTGTGCAAGCAAACACCCATATATACAAAATTAAAATTTTAACTTTTGCATTTGTTAAATTTATCATAATCTTCAATAAGTATAATCCATCTCAGAAATTATGACATGAGACAACCTCTCTTTCATTGTAAATTACTTTTGCACATTTGTGTTTAATTTTTATTTTAGTCTTATTCCTCCAGCTATGTACAATAGCTACAATTAGCTGAGAAAATAAGGCAAAATATTTTTTCTCATTACCTCAGTAGGTTTAAATAAAGTATATTTAATAGATATTACATATCATTATACTTATCTATTTAATTAATTGATAGACTTAAACATCAAAAGAAATGGATTCTACTAGTGGATTTTTATACAGAAATGTTTATTTTACCTGTGATTCACCTATTTTCTAACCCTCGCTTAGTTGTGCCCATCTAACATCTAAGTGCTTGTTATTTTCTGTGACACACAAGTGGGAGATTTGCTAGACTATATTCAGAACTCTATTGTCAGTTGGATATTTAACTAACTATACCCTTTTCATCCACCCTTATTTAATTTCTATGCTATTTCTCACATTGATTACAAATGCATCTTATCTTGGAAAGCTCTACATTGTTTCAATATTACTATAAAAGATTCTGTACCTTGATGGTCACGGAATCCTACAAAATTTACAGCCTACATTTTCCTGTCATCTCCAGAAATGGATTTTATGTATTCCTTTGTTTTTCTTGTCATAAGATACATATTTTTATCTAGTTTATTTCTGGTAGATCTCATGCCTGTAATTCCTCATGAATATTATTTCTCCTTCACTCATGCTCATAGTTTAATGAGTCAGAAGCAGTAAATAGCACTCTCAGTATTTCTTCACTCTTTGTTTATGGCAAACTTCTTAAAAAATTCTCTATACTTTTAAAAACCATTTATTTATATTTTTCTTTCTGTTAACCATGTCCCCCTCCACTGGAAATGTTCTTTCTGAAATCTACAACATTAGTCACTAATGAGGGTGGGATCTGTTAAGAACTTTACAAACAAGAGTGATGATTCTTACTAAATATACTCAGATCTTCAATCTTCTTCCCCCCTCTGATTTCTCCTGCTGTATTAGCTTAACCTTGGCTTTGAGAAATTCTTCTATTAATATATTATTAACATATTTAGGTTGTTGTGTGACACTGTTTCTGACAGGGATGTGAACATTCATCTGTAGGTAGGGAGTTGATAACAGATAATGGAAGCAGTACCACCAAAGTCACGCTGGAGAACCAACAATTTGTTTGGATTACTTACAGAAAGATGCATGACTCAAAGGCAAGAATTGTCCACCCTGCTTTGGGTGATAACTGGTGAAAACTGGAATTCTGAGGCTCTCTGCATAGCTTGTGGACATTTTACAGGTCAGAGAATTTTTCTACCTTTGTAGCTTTTACTGCTCATGACCTCAGGGCAGGCGGGGCCTCAAAAATCTAATAAGTTTCAAAAACTTCCTAGCACTTTTAAATTTTTTACTTCCTGAGTCTAAAGGAGCCTCTCTTTAGAAATCCTGGAATTGTAAGGAGTCTCCCTCCAGGGCTGAATGCTTAAACTTGAAAGAGATTGCCATACAACACGCCTATCTCACCATGTTGTGACTGACTCGTGCTGAGCCAAATGTTGAAAGCATTAATAAGGATATAAGTGAATTACAGGACTAAAAATGATACTTCCTTTTGGTCACAGAAAACTGGCATGTACTTATATTTGAATTTTATGTCCTTTTTTTCTTAACCATTAAGTGTTTTTTTATGATATGTACAAATATTCCAATTTTTATCTATATCTGTATCTCTGTGTATTCACCTGACTTCCTATATAGAACTAAATGCCTAACATTAAGCTTTACCAAGTACAGATCTGCATTGCTTTGCATTAAGATTAATTCTTTATAGTTTTTCACTATTTGTCTATATACTGTTTGCATATGATTCGTCTCTGACAATGTAGCAGGTTTTGACTTCAGCTGTGCACATATTCTATAGGATATAATGTAAATCCCTCACATACAGAGGAAAAATCTTCTTACAATTTACCTCTTTACTTTCAGGGTTACTGAAGTACATTTTATTTCTTAAAACATTCACACAGATTAAAGACAAATGTATTTTTTAGTTGTCAACCTGAATACACTAATAAAGAAGGAAATACTAGCAAAAATAGACAAAGGAATTGAAAATGAAGTAATAAAGCATTAGGTTTCTATGCTCACAGTATTAAAAGATCGATTTTAATATTTCCAAACAGGAAAAAAATTTTAGAGGCAAAAGAATGTTTTTATTTATTTGATTCTAAAGATAAAAAGGAAAAACAGTCTGTGTGAGAATACATAAATTGTAAATGACACTTAACAGACATCAGACATAAAAGTGCCTTCAACACTCTGTTTCCAATTTGCTTAGACAACCTCAAAGTAAAACGTCAAGATAAGCGCTTGGAACTTGCCCCAGAATGGCCAAGCTTTGAAAGGAAACAGTATTTCCTGATTTAACTTGTTACTATTGATTCGCAAGGGAGAAGTTGCATTCAAATACACATTTTCAACATCATACATCACACCATGAAAAAAATATATATCAAAATATGTCTAAACAGAGTTTAAACAAAGACAGAAAACTCAGAGTAAAGCTATCATAATTCACATGCAAATGCATGCGTTTCTGTTCATTTTGACAGCCTAAAATAGTAATAATTTGCTCTTTTAATATATATTTGTTTAAATTCCAATTAAGTCAATCCTGAGAAGAAAAAAATCATATCAAATACTGTTTTCATACTGATTTGAAGGATATCACACAAGCGTAATTGCTGGTTTATCACACTGAATCTTTCTTTTCATGCCCTGCCTCAGTGCGGCTGGCACTGAACCATAGTGAGATGCCAAGAAATCTACCAGCTGCTGAGACTCTGTGTACAGCCCACAGGGAGTTTTTAACAGAGCCCTTATTTGCAATAGTTACAGTAGCATTGGCAAGCAGGTGCTTTCAGAATCTCCAAGATATTAGTAACATTTGCACATCCTGTATACGCAGGTGTATTATTGCTGCAAGAGGCGTAGACACTTTAAAATGCTAAAGTGGATCAAGCATAAAATAAAAACAAAGATACACTATAAATGCAAGCATGCTTAAGTGAGAAATTCAAGTAAAAGAAAGGCAGAGTAAGAGTACCAGGAACATTTAAACAAAACCTGTACAGCTATCTGAATATCTGATGCACACACATGTAGGACGAAATTCTGCACTAAAAAGATAAAAGGATTCTGTGTATGGTAAAAGGGACAACATAAACAGTAATACAGGATTATATAAACAGTGGTGGGTACAACTGTATACATTTATAATATATCAAGTACTTAAACTGCAATACAATCATTCTAGTTGGAGATTTTAGAACTTGTAAATCAAGGACGAAAAAGCAACCAGACAAAATAATGAACATTCATAATTTTTTAAGAAACAATAAGCTCATGATGAGAGACTATATGCAGAATTCTGCATTCATAAACTAAGCATAAATAATATTGGGGGCACTTGTATAATATCACTAAAAGGCAAATACACCTGTGGCTATGTAAGTAGCAACAAGAAACCCCAGAGAACAATATAAGACCTTCTCTGCTCAAAAGGCACCTTCATTAATAGAAATATCATTTTGATGTCTTACATAGCTACAGTTTAAATATCAGAATACTATTATCTGTGAATCTGAAGGAAAATAATAAGAGTAATCGGGAAAAACATAACTTAACGATGGTGTAAACTGCACATATTAAAATATGCAAGACAGCCAAAGCGACAGCTGAAATTCATATTTTAAATGGTTACATCAAGAGATAAAGATGGGTTCTGGGAGGCGTTCTAAGTCAGTAAAATGCCAGCTACACAGTCATGAGGACTTGAGTTCCAGTGCCCCAGATGCAAGAAAAAATTGTCAGACATGATCACACGCATGTAAAATGCCCTAGAGAATGTGTGTGTAGAGAGTATAGACTGAGATACATGGGTAGCTCCAGAGTCTAGCCAATCAGTGAGTGAGTTCTAGGCCCAGTGAGAGCCCCAGTCTAAGAGAAAAAGGTAGAGAACAAGAGGGCATTTTTCCATCAGCCTCTGGCTTCCACATGCTCACACATCCTCTACACACACACACACACACACACACACACACACACACACAGAAATAAAATACAGCTGAAAAGGGCATTGCCTCAGTAAAAGAAATAAGGTCAATTAAATATAAAGAGAGTTTGACTGAGGCAGATAACTATAAAGTCAGTTTGAAGGGCCAGCCAAATGGCTCAGCAGGTACCTTGCCTTCAGCCTGATGACTAATTTGATTCCCAGATCCACATAATGAAAGAAGAGGGCCTATGCCCACAAGATGTCCTCTAACCTAAACACATACTCTGTGGTACACACACACACACACACACACACACACACAGCACTATATATATCCGCATGTACATACATACATACATAGGTACATATACATGTATATATAACTTTAAAACTCTAAGGAATAAAGACAGTTTGATTAAAGAAGTTGTAAAATAGCAATGTTAAAACAACAATGGACATGAAGACAAAGAAAAATAATTGATACAACAAAATGAAGACATTCTTTAAAAATAGTAGAAAAGGAATTTGGAACCTATGATCCAAAAAGAAAGTGAAATATATAAATAAATCCAACACAGAAAGGAATTGTCAACCAGCCACAAAGAAGTTTTAAAACAATTAAATGAGTGAATAGCTAATTTTCACTGCATAGACACCATTACATGATTTTTTTTTCCAGAAAGTATAAAGATAGCAAACAAGTCAAAAGCTCATGGAGGTATGTCAGGCTAAGATAATAGAAATAAGTAAAACTATGTGGAAAATACACTGTAAAATAGAAAGCATGCCATGATCAAGCAGATTAGATTCTAGAAATAGAAGGATGTTTTAGTATTCATAATGTATAAATTGTAACATATTATTAAAGAAAAGCACACATGATTTTTAAATATGTAACCTTATTTATATATTTATTTGTTACAATTTATTCACTTTGTATGCCCACTGCAGCCCCCTCCCTCATCTCCTCCCAGTCCCACATACCCTTCCTTCTCTCCCTCTATTCCCTTAGTCTGCTGATAGGGGAGGACCTCCTCTGCTTCTATCTGACCCTAGCTAATCAGGTCTAATCAAGACTGGTTGCATCATCTTTCTATGTTGCTTGGCAAAGCTGCATCTCCCAGGGGGAGGTGATCAAAGAGCCTGCCACTGAGTTCATGTAAGAGACAGGCACTGACCCATCACTAGGGAACCTACTTGGAAACTGAACAGCCAATGAACTTCCTTTGAACGGGGGGTCTAGTCCTCTCCATGCATGGTCCTTGGTTGGAGTATCAGTCTCTGCAGGACCCTCTGTGCCCGAGTATTTTGGCTCTGTTGTTCTCTTTGTGGCAGTCCTGACCCCTCCAGGTCTTTCTATCTCCCTCTTCTTCCATAAGGATTCCAGCACTCCACCCAAAGTTTGGCTGTGAGTCTCAGTATCTCCTTTGATACCATAATGGGTAGAGTCTCTCTGTGGGTAGAGGCCCTCTGTGGTAAGTCCTTGTCCTGTTCGCTGTGGGGCATATTTTGGGTATATGCCTAGGAGTGGTATAGCGGATCTTGAGGTAGCACTATTCCTAGTTTTCTAAGAAAGTGCCATATTGATTTCCAAAGTGGTTGTACAAGGATGCATTCTGCTTTTCCTTTCTCCACACCCTCTCCAGCATGCCTCATTCCTTGCATTTTTCATCTTAGTCATTCTGATGGGTGTGAGGTGAAATCTCAGGGTCATTTTGATTTGCATTTTCCGTACGGCTAAGGATGCAAACACGATTTTTTAAGGAATAAATGTTAAAAAGGTCATCAAAAGCAGGGTGGATCAGAAGCTCTCTTAAAGACTGGGTGAGCACGTGCCAGTTACATGTTAAGTACAGTGTGGCAAGCTTATCTGCTCACCTGAAACTAGGTCAGCTTGAAACAACTACCATGCAGTTCTTTCTGTGAATCAAAAACATGAATGAATATGTCGTGGCTGGTTCTGCCTCGGTATCTCCCAGGTATCTCCCTAATAACGTCCGCTGGCAAGAACGAGGCGTATAGCTGCATGCTTGCCACGTGGAGAACTAACAGAACCACAAAAACCTTATGCCAGGCAATGTGGGTGGGGTGATGCCTGATTCTGGGAAGTTAAGATGTTGAAGTAAGAGGATGGGGCCAACCAGTGCCATACTGCAAGTCAAAACAACAAAGAAGATACAAACCAGAGTCTGCTATCTCAAAATTCCACTAAGGAAGATTCCACTTCCATATTCAAGCTCATGAATCTTAAAGTTGCCGACAAGCCTCGGGGCCTGCTTCCAAGGAAGTTCTTCTCTGGAAGGCTGTCTTTCCTTGCTCAAAGGAAGACTGAATCCAACACAAAATCAAGAGTTTTAACTTCTTTTTTTTATTTTATTATTATTTTTTTTATCAGTTACATTTTATTAACTCTGTATCCCAGCCATGTCCCGATCCCTCATTCCCTCCCAGTCCCTCCCTCCCTCCCTCATCTCCACCGTGCCCCTTTCCAAGTCCACTGATAGGGGGGACCTCCTCCCCATTCATCTGATCCTGTTTTATCAGGTATCTTCAGGACTGGCTGCAAAGCCCTCCTCTGTGGCCTAACAGGACTGCTCCTCCCTTCAGGGGTGGGGAGACCAGAGCCAGTCATTGAGTTCCTGTTAGAAATAGTCCTTGTTCCCCTCACTTTGGGAAACCAATTGGTTACTGAGCTACCACAGGCTACATCTGAGTGGAGGTTCTAGGTTATAACCATACATGGTCCTTGGTTGAATGTCAGTCTCAGAAAGGACCCTGTGCCCAGATATATTTGGTCCTTGTGGAGCTCCTATCCTTTCCCCAACAGACTAACTCCCCTTCTTTCTTATGATTCCCTGTACTTTGCCAAAGGTTTAGTCATGAGTCTTTGCTTTGAAAACTCTGCTAGTTAGAGTCTTTGAGATGCGCTCAGTAGACTCCTGTCATACGTTCAATGCACATCCCATCTGTCTTTCTAAACAAGAATTGATCATCTTGCCCCATGTCCGCTCAATTGATTATCTTTTTTAGGTGTATAGATTTCATTATGTTTATCAGATCTTATAGGTCTATAAAAGTGAGTATATCCCATATTTATCTTTCTCCTTCTGGGATATTTCACTTAGAATGATCTTTTCTAGATCCCACCATTTGCCTGCAAATTTCATGATTTCCTCCTTTTTGATTGCTGAGTAGTATTCCATTGTATAAAAATACCACAATTTCTGTACCCATTCCTCCATTGATGGACATCTGGGTTGTTTCCAGGTTCTGGCTATTACAAACAGAGCTGCTATAAACATGGTTGAGAAAGTGTCCCTTTTGTGTACTTGAACATACTTTGGGTATATACCTAGCAGTGGTATAGCTGAGTCTGGAGGAAGCACTATTCCTATTTGTCTTAGAAAGCGCCAGATAGCTTTCCAGAGTGGTTGTACCAGTTTACATTCCCACCAGCAGTGGAGGAGGGTTCCCCTTTCTCCACAACCTCTCCAGCATGTGTTATCGCTTGAGTTTTTCATCTTGGCCATTCTGATGGGTGTAAGGTGATATCTCAGGGTCATTTTGATTTGCATTTCCCTGATGGCTAATGAGGATGAGCATTTCTTTAAGTGTTTTTCTGCCATTCGATATTCCTCTGTCGAGAATTCTCTGTTTAGCTCTGTTCCCCATTTTTTAATTGGATTACTTGGTTTGCTGCTTTTCAGCTTCTTTAGTCCTCTGTATATACTGGATATTAGTCCTCTATCAGATAAAGGGTTAGTGAAGATTCTTTCCCAATCTGTAGGCGGTCGTTTTGTTTTTATGACGGTATCCTTTGCTTTACAGAAACTTTTCAGTTTCATGAGGTCCCATTTATTGATTGTTGCTCTTAGAGCCTGTGCTGTTGGTGTTCTGTTCAGGAAGTTGTCTCCTGTGCCAATGAGTTCTAGGCTGTTACCCACTTTTTTTCCAATTGATTTAGGGTATCTGGTTTTATGTTGAGGTCCTTGATCCACTTTGACTTTAGTTTTGTGCAGGGTGATAAATATGGATCTATTTTCATTTTTCTGCATGTAGACATCCAGTTGGTCCAGCACCATTTGTTGAAGATGCTGTCTTTTTTCCATTGAATGGATTTGGCTTCTTTGTCAAATATCGAGTATTCATAGGTGTGTGGATTTATTTCTGGGTCTTCTATGCGGTTCCATTGATCCTCCTTTCTGTTTCTATGCCAATACCATGCAGTTTTTATTACTGTTGCCCTGTAGGACAGCTTGAGATCAGGGATGGAGATACCTCCAGATGATCTGTTGTTGTACAGGATCGTTTTGGAGATTCTGGGTTTTTTGTTTCTCCATATGAAGCTGAGAATCTTTGTTTCGAGGTCTGTAAAGAATTGAGTTGGTATTTTGATGGGAATTGCATTGAATCTGTAGACTGCTTTTGGCAGTATGGCCATTTTCACAATGTTAATCCTACCAATCCCTGAGCACGGGAGATCTTTCCATCTTCTGATATCTTCTTCAATTTCTTTCTTCAGAGACTTGAAGTTTTTCTCAAACAGATCTTTCACTTGCTTGGTTAGAGTCACACCAAGGTACTTTATGTTATTAGTGGCTATTGTGAAGGGTGTTGTTTCCCTAATTTCTTTCTCAGCCTTTTTGTCTTTGGTATATAGGAGGGCTTCTGATTTTTTTGAGTTGATTTTGTATCCTGCCACTTTGCTGAAGGTGTTTATCAGCTGAAGGAGTTCTCTGGTTGAATTTTTGGGGTCGCTCATGTATACTATCATATCATCTGCAAATAGTGACACTTTGACCTCTTCCTTTCCGATTTGTATCCCCTTGATCTCCTTTAGTTGTCTTATTGCTCTGGCTAGGACTTCAAGTACTATGTTGAAGAGATATGGGGACAATGGACAGCCTTGTCTTGTCCCTGGTTGCAGTGGGATTGATTTAAGTTTCTCTCCATTGAGTTTGATGTTAGCTATAGGCTTGCTATATATTGCCTTTACTATGTTTAGGTATGTGCCTTGTATCCCTGATCTCTCCAAGACTTTAAACATGAATGGGTGTTGGACTTTGTCAAATGCTTTTTCGGCATCTAAGGAGATGATCATGTGGTTTTTCTCCTTCAGTTTGTTTATGTAGTGGATTACATTGATGGATTTCTGTATGTTGAACCACCCTTGCATGCCTGGGATGAAGCCTACTTGGTCATGGTGGATGATATCTTTGATGTGTTCTTGGATTCGGTTTGCAAGTATTTTATTGAGTATTTTTGCGTCAATGTTCATAAGAGAGATAGGCCTGAATTTCTCTTTTTTTGTTGGGTCTTTGTGTGGTTTAGGTATTAAGGTGACTGTGGCTTCATAGAATGAGTTTGGTAGTGTTCCTTCTGTTTCTATTTTGTGGAATAGCTTGAGGAGAATTGGAGTTAGCACTTCTTTGAAGGTCTTGTAGAATTCTGCGCTGAAGCCATCTGGTCCAGGGCTTTTTTTGGAGGGGAGACTGTTAATGACTGCTTCGATTTCCTTGGGAGATATAGGGCTATTCAGTCTTTCTACCTGATCTTGACTTAGTTTTGGTAGATGGAATCTTTCAAGAAAATTATCCATTTCATTTAGATTTTCAAATTTTGTGGCATATAGGCTTTTGTAGTATGACCTAATAATTGTTTGGATTTCCTCAGTGTCTGTGGTTATGTCCCCATTTTCATTTCTGATTTTGCTGATCTGGATAGTTTCTCTCTGCTTTTTAGTTAGTTTGGCTAAGGGTTTGTCTATCTTGTTGATTTTCTCAAAGAACCAGCTTTTTGTTTCATTGATTCTTTGGATAGTTTTATTTGTTTCTAGTTGATTGATTTCAGCCCTTAGTTTGATTATTTCCAGCCATCTGGTCCTCTTGGGTGTATCTGCTTCTTTTTTTTTCTAGGGTTTTCAGTTGGGCCATTAAGTTGTTTGTATGTGATGTTACAAATTTCTTATTGCAGACACTTAGTGCCATAAATTTTCCTCTGAGCACTGCTTTCAATGTGTCCCATAAATTTGGGTATGTTGTACCTTCCTTTTCACTGAATTCTAGGAAGTCTTTAATTTCTTTCTTTATTTCTTCCTTAACCCAGCTGTCATTGAGTAGTAAGTTGTTCAGTTTCCATGTGCGTGTCGGCTTTTTGTTGTTTCTGTTGTTGTTGATGTCTAGCTTTAGTCCATGGCGGTCAGATAGTATACAAGGGATTATTTCAATCCTTTTGTATCTGTTGAGGCTTGCTTTGTGACCCACTATATGGTCTATTTTGGAAAAGGTTCCATGCGGTGCTGAAAAGAAGGTGTACTCTTTTGAGTTTGGGTGAAAGGATCTGTAGACGTCTATTAGGTCCATTTGATTTAGGGATTCTGGGAGTGCTTTTATTTCCCTATTTGGTGTCTGTCTAGTTGATCTGTCCCTTGGTGAGAGTGGAGTGTTGAAGTCTCCCACTATTAAGGTATTAGGATCAATGTATGATTTAAGCTTTAATAATGTTTCATTTACAAATGTCGGTGCTCTTGTATTTGGGGCATAGATATTCAAGATTGTGATGTCCTCTTGGTGGATTTTTCCTTTGATGAGAATATAGTGGCCCTCCTTATCTTTTTTGATTAACTTGGGTTGAAAGTCTATTTTATTAGATATTAGGATGGCTACTCCAGCTTGTTTTCTGGAATCATTTGCTTGAAAAACAGTTTTCCAGCCCTTTACTCTGAGGTAGTGTTTGTCTTTGTTGCATAGGTGTGTTTCTTGGATGCAGCAGAATGTTGGATCCTGTTTCCTTAACCATTCTGTTAGCCTGTGTCTTTTTATTGGTGAGTTGAGTCCATTGATATTGATAGATAATAGTGACCAATGCATGTTAGTTCCTTTTGTAATGGAGTCGGTGATCTAACCCTGTTTCATTGCTTGTTTTCTTTTCATTTGTGTTGGGACATTATCTTTATGCCCTGTTTTCTTGGGTGAATTTGTTTTCATTGGATTGGAGTTTTCCTTCTAGTATCTTCTGTAGGGATGGTTTGCTGTGTAGATATTGTGTAAATTTAGTTTTGTCATGGAATATTTTGTTTTCTCCATCTATGTTGATTGAAAGCTTTGCAGGGTATAGTAGTCTGGGTTGACATTTGTGATCTCTTAGAGTCTCCATTATACTTGCCCAGGCCCTTCTGGCTTTCATAGTTTCTGATGAGAAGTCCGGTGTGATTCTGATAGGTCTACCTTCATATGTTACTTGGCCTTTTTCCCTTGCTGCTTTTAATATCTTTTCTTTGTTCTGTAGATTTAGTGTTTTGACTATGATGTGACGTGATGTGTTTCTTTTCTGGTCTAGTCTATTTGGAGTTCTGTAGGCCTCTTGTATATTTATGGACATCTCTTTCTTTAAGTTGGGAAAATTTTCTTCTATGATTTTCTTGAAAATATTTTCTGGACCTTGGAGTCTGGAGTCTTCTTTTTCATGAATTCCTATTATTCTTAGATTTTGTCTTTTCATAGCATCCTTGATTTCTTGGATATTTTGTGATTGGAACTTTTCTGATTTTACTTTTTCTTTGAGAGAAGTATCCATTTCTGCAAGTGTGTCTTCAACTCCAGAGATTCTCTCTTCCATCTCTTGTATTCTGTTGGTGATGCTTTCTTTTGTGGTTCCTGATCTTTTCTCCAAGTTCTCCAGCTCAAGGGTTTTCTCATTTTGTGTTTTCTTTATTGATTCTAATTCTGTTTTCATGCCTTGCACCATTTCTTTCATGTGTTTGAATTTGGATTCCTGTCTCTCTACGATGGCCTCTATTTCTTTTTTCATTTCCTTCTTATATGCCACTAATTTTTCCTCTACTTGTGTATCTATTTGTTTGGCTATGTTTGCCTGTGTTTCTTTAAGGATATTGTCTATTTCTTCTTTCTTTGCCTCCAATTGACTGGCCATCTCTTTGAAAGACTTGTTCATTTCCTCCTTATGAGCCTCAAATAATTGGGCAAGCATGGCTTTAAAATCATTTTCCTGTGCTTCTGCTGAATTGGAGTATCCATCGATTTTGGGGTTTGCTGGTGAAGTCATGATGTCCTGATTTATGTTGGAAGTGTTCTTTCGCCTACCCCTGGCCATTGGCTTATCTGAAACCTTCCCTGTTTGTTTTTGGATTCTGCAGATCAGACTGGTGCTGTCTCTCTCTGGTATCTGGAGAATTCTTCAGGAAGCTGAGCACTCTCAGCGTGTGCTGAGGACTAGCTGTACCTGTGGGAGGAAAGTATGCAGGTGCAAACGGGGCAAATGCAAGCGTGTGTGCGCGCGCGCGTGTGTGTGTGTCTGTGTGTGTAAGTGTGCGTGGACGAGTTTCTCGAGGGACAGAGTGATGGCTAATGTTGAACCCTTGAGTGTGTGGGAGGGGCTCTGCACTGTATATGTCGCAGGCGCTAATGATGATCTCAGCGCAATTTCTGGCATTAACTGTCTTAACTCCTCAATCAGGCCCACAGGGTAGGAACTTCAATGTCCCTAGTGCCCCTCTGTTTCCCAAAGTGGGTATCTGGGTGGGAGGGGGGTTCGATGCCTGGCTTCTGATTTAGAAGGACCCAGGATCTGGGGAACTGCAGATTCTCAAGGGTGCACTCACTTACAGGCAGGTCTCTTGGCAGAGATCGTGGTATCCGGGGCTCTCTGCTCTCTGGTTTGGCCCTGCTTCTTTGATGTGCTCTGGCAGTTCTGTGCTGCTGTCACTGCCAGGTTCTGAGGTCTTGCTGCAGCTGGAGATTTCAGGGTGGTCACTTCAGCAGGGATGGGGTAACCAGGCTCTCTGTTCTCTGGTTTGGCCCTGGTTAGTCTTAAACTGGAGGGCTGTGGTGCCCCGCCAGTTCAGTGCTGCTCCCCTGCCACGTCCTGCTGTAACTGGAGACTGGCTTGCTAGTCCCAATGCTTTCTGGGAAGTCCTGGGGTCTTTTCGCTGTGCTCTCCAAGCTTGGGAGACCCAGCGCCTGGTGTGTCCATGTTGTATGACGTTTTTGCCTGGTTTTGGTGAGTATATAGCGTATTCTCTGTCACTGTGGGATTGGGCGGGTCGTACCATCAGTGATGGCGATCCTGTGGAGCTAGTATGGTGTCTAGCAGATTCGCGCCCTGGGAGGATGGTGCATCCGCTGCGCGAATCTGGGACAAGTACTGCTGGCTTTTGTCTGCCGCTAAAGTGCTTGGGGCTCCGTCTCAGTGGCCGTATACCCCAGGCAGTTAGGTCTTCGCTGAGAAAGCTGTGCCGCTGTGCTGCTGTGCCGAGGAGGAAGGAGGTCTGGGGGAAGGGAGTACCACAAGAACAAAGGATCGTTTCTCTCCTTCCCCAAGCAAGTCTCCGGGTGACCGGAGACCAAAGTTTTCACCTCCTGCGATGTTCCCTGTTGTTCAGAAAGCCTCGCCGTGGTTTTCCTGGGTTGGTGGTCCTTCCATTCTCCAACTCAGAAGATCAGGTATCCCACCGCTCAGAAACTGTGTGTGTTAGTCGCCATCTTGGCTCCGCCACCCAGAGAGTTTTAACTTCTAAAGCGTCATTACATTACTTCTACATTGTTGCCTTCATTAGTGTTAAGTATATTGATACATTCCCTATTGAAGAAGAGAGGCAAACTAAGGCTAGAAGACACTCATCACTGCTGATCATCTTAGAAACTATCTCCTGAATTTGGATATACCAGAAGCAACCGTAGTGAAGGCATTTAACAGACACGGAAGCAAATGTGCGGAATCAAAGGGTCACGGATAATGCAGTAATGTACAGTGTTTACAGCACATTTTTTAAATAACAAATATGCTCTGAAAATGTAAAAATGAAATAAAAATTAAGAGGAAATATATAAATAATGAAGGCTCATACAATTTGCCAAGGGGGGAAGCCATGAAAATACAAAATAACTCACGGAATGATGAGTGCTGGAGAGGGTGTGGAGAAAGGGGAACCCTCCTCCATTGCTGGTGGGAATGTACACCTTGGACAACCACTTTGGAAATCAATCTGGCACTTTCTCAGAATATTAGGAATAGTGCTACCTCAAGATCCAGCTATACCACTCCTAGGCATATACCTCAAAGATGCCCCACCATTCAATAAGGACATTTACTCAACTATGTTCATAGCAACTTTATTTGTAATACCCAGAATCTAGAAACAACCTAGACGTCCCTCAAGACGGAATGGATACAGAAACTGTGGTACATTTACACAATGGAATACTACTCAGCAGTGAAAAACAAGGAAATCATGAAATTTGCTGGCAAAAAAATGTATGGAACTAGAAAAGATCATCCTGAGTGAGGTATCCAAGAAGCAGAAAGACACATATGTTGTATATTCACTTATAGGTGCATATTAGCCATATAATATAGGATAAACATACTAAAATCTACAGTCCTAAAAAAGCTAAACAACAAGGAAGACCCTAGGGAAGAGGCTTAACCTTCATTCAGAAGGGCAAACAGGATAGACATCAGAAGTAGGAGAAGACAAAGAACAGGAGCCTTCCACAGAGGACCTCTGAAAGACCATAACCCCCACCAGGATATCAAAGAAGATACTGAGACTCACAGCTAAACTTCAGGAGGAGTGCCTGAATCCTTATGGAAGAAGAGGGAGGTAAAAGTGTTTGCCTAAGCTATTTCAGTACTAGAGAGATGACTCAGCACTTAGGAGGACCCGCTGCTCTCCCGGAGGACTAGGCTTTGATTCCTAGCGTGCTTGCGGGGGCTTGCGGTGGCTAACAAGCATTTGTTACACCACTTCCTTCCGAGGACTCTATCCTCTTGCTTCTGAGGTCGCTTAAAAACACATATGGTGCAAAAACATACAAGCAGGTAAAACGTTTCACACATATAAAAGTTAATTAATTAAAAATAAAAATAAAGTACTAATCCCAAATGTGATTAACTATTCATTAGGTTACTTATTTATTTATTTCAGTTTATTCACTTTGTATCCCTGCTGTAGCCCCCCTCCCTTGTCTCCTCTTAATTCCACTCTCCCTCCCTCTTCTTCCCCTATGCCCCTCCCCTAGTCCACCTCTAGAAGAGGTCCTCCTCCCTTTCTATCTGACCCTAGCATATCAGGTCTCATTAAGGCTGGATGCATTATCTTCCTCTGTGGCCTGGTAAGGCTGCAACCCCCAGAGGAAGGTGAACAATGAGCCTGCCACTGAGTTCATGTCAGAAACAGCCCCTGCTCCCCTTACTAGGGCACCCACTTGGAAACTGAGCTGTCTGTGGGCTTCCTCTGAGCAGGGGGTCTAGGTCCTCTTCATGCATGGTCCTTGGAGTATTGCTCTTGGCAATACTTGAGTACCCACTGTACTCAGGTATTTTGGTTCTGTTGTTCTTCTTGTGGAGGTCCTGTCCCCTCCAGGTCTTTCTATCTCCCTCCTCTTTTATAAGGATTCCAGCACTCTGCCCAAAGTTTGGCTTCGAGTCTCAGTATCTCCTTCCATGTCCTAAATTCCTCCTAGATCTTCCACAGCTCCCTCCCTACTGAAATTTATGTACTCTTTGTCTCTCAAAACACACAAAAAAATAATAATATAAAATTCAAAGTGAGTAAAAGAGAAAACCAATAAGACAAAAAGTATCAAAACAAAAAAAGCATGCAAAAAAGCATAGAATACTTTTTGATTGGACCCAAGACCCCTGGGCATAGAGCCAGTGACAGACAACTCCACTCCATTGGAAAAACCTTTTTCTGAAGGTTATCACTTGCGAATAGCTTTCTGGTAAGGGGGAGTGGGACCTTGTATAGACTTCTCAGGACTGGGGTTTTGTCTGGTTTATACCTGTACAGGTATTGTGCATGCTGTTACAGTCTCTGTGAGTTCACATCTGTATACGAGTGTTGTGAGTGGAAGAAGCTGTTTCCTTTGAACTATGCCCCATGTCAGCGTCAGCTCTCACACTCTTTCTGCGCTCTATTCTGCAAATATCCCTGAGTCTTGAGGAAAGGAGTATTCTCCAAAGTCTACCACTTTCCGATTCTATTCAAAAAGCAACATAAGCTACAACTTACCTAAGAATAATCAAAACAAAACCAACACCGCAATGAATAACTGTTTTAGTTAGTGTGAAATGCTGTAACAAAACACTATAAAGTGACTTAAATAGAATCCATCTTTTTCTCACACACTAAAGTCTTGGAAGTCTAAGCAAACGTCTTTTGCAGAAAAGAGAAAAAATATTTGTTCTTGTCATTTCTTTCATGAGGGTATATTTAACTAAAATGCTTATCATCTTGGGTAAGCTTTAATAGTATAGAACTTTTTTCATACTTCTAATTTGTTCTAAATTTATTAACAGAAATAAATAATTCCCTCATGACTCCTCTTATTACCTATAATGACTGTACTGATGTGATCTCTCATTATTGATGCTGGTAACTTGTGTGTGTGTTTTCATTTCTCATTCAATCTGTTCATTCAGAGGTTTAAATTTTATTGGTCCCGTCTATTAACTAGGATGTGATTTTATTGCTTTTACCTTTGTTATAATTATTGAGTTTCCCTTACTCTATCTCATTACTTTTAGCTGAGTATGCTGCAATTAATTTGACGATTTAGCTGTTTTCTGTTATAGGAAATGTGATGGGTTGTTTAATTGTCAACTTGACAAAATATAGAACTACCTGGAAGAAACCAGGGTGAAAGTGCCTAAATCAGGGTGGCTAATGCACAGGTCTACAGGGATTGTTCCCATTTTCTTAATTGATATAGAAAGACCCAGAACTTTGTAAGTGGCACCATTTCCTGGAACTGAGTCCCTAATTGTGTAAGAGTAGAAAAAGTAATAAGCAGCAAGTCTTTTCTCCTTCTTGTATACAAATGTAAATAAGTACTACAAGTTTCCAGAATTTCCTGCAAGGATAGCCTGATTAAAGTTGTTGTGTCAGGGTATTTTATCAAAGTGACAGAAATAAAACTAAATTCAGAATTATTAATACAAAATTTCCCAGTACTTTTTAAAAACACTATCCCAAAGTTTTTGAAATTTGAATTTGTTGCAATTCAAAGTATCTTTAATTCTACTTTGAAATTCTTTGTGGGCCCATATGTTTATAAAAGTTTTCTTCAGTTTTCAATTATTTTTCAGTTAACTGTCATTAATTTTTAAATTAATGCCACTGCTGTTAGAAAATATGTAATATGATTTAAATACCTATAAACTAAAAGAAACATAATTTATAGTCCTAAATTTGGTCTATCTTTATAAATGTTACATGATCAAAATGATGGTGTGTTTTGTTATTCTTGGGTTAAAGGTATATAATGATAAATTAACTCAAGTTGGTTTATAATGGAGAAAGCGTTTACTGATTTCCATCTGCCCTTCCATTGGTTATTAATGGAAATTAATAGAAATTAAAAATTATAACTTTAATTAAAAATTAAAAAAATTATAATTTATTAACAAAACTGTACTCTTATTTTGGTGTCACGTATTTCTGGGTGTTGCTATTTGTTGGAAACTCATTTAACCTTGTCATTTTCTCTTGATAACTAGATGCCTTAAGGAGTGACTGTTGTCCCACCTAATATTGAGGGCTCTGAAATAGAGTGGTTTACTCAGCAGTACAGATATTCTCGTTCACTTAGAAAGAAGGTGGGTTACATATATTATGTCTTACTTTTAGCTTGTTTCTATATACATAAATCCATTTCTTGAAAGCAACAGAGTTCTTACAATTTTTCCTTATCAATCTCAAGATTGAATTGTTTAGGAGACAAGAGTCTTGCTTTGTTAACCAGGCAGGCTTAGAATTTGTTATTGGTCTGCCTTACATTCTAAATAATTGAAATAAAAGATATGTGCCAATGCCTGCCTTAAGGATTATTTCAGCTGATGAAAGTATTGTATATAGTTTCATTTACAACCTATTGCTTTTAATATTCTTGTGATATCCTTGTTCAATGACTAAAGCAAAACAACACATGAAATACTTGATGTATCCATCATTTTTATGGTGACAGCACTATCTAGATTTGGAAAGAATAAAATATATTATTATCAACTATATTTAGCATGTTGAACAATAGAGGTCATGAAATTATTTCTGTGAACTGAAAATTCACCTTTTGATGAATTTTCCAACAAATTTCAACACCCTGAAATATATGAAACCAAATTAAGAGTATTTTTCTTATTAATGAATTATAGTTAAATCCCCATGCTTTATATATCTAGAAGAGTAGATCATATACTCATATATATGAGTAGATTAACATTGCCCCTCATTGCTCCCTGGTTTTCTTGGGAAGTGCTCTGTTTGTTTGTTTTGTTTTGTTTTCACCACCTCTCCACTATCATGGGCAGGCACCATTTAAAAAACCCTTATTCACGTTGTTTCTGAAAGGTGTTTGGTCACAGCTACACAAAAATAATTATGCATTTGATAAAAATAATGATCATATGGCTATGTATTAGTATCAAAACGGAAAACATTAAGCACTGAATATATATTTCTACTAACTTTGTTATTTTAATGTAAATACAGCTGCTGGTGTAAACTTTTATCAAATTGCCAAATGTAATTTAAAAAAAAAAAACTATTAAAGCTTCAACAAAAGTTCTCTAAGTCCAAACAGTAGAGTAATTGTAATTCAATGGTAAATACCTTTTGTAAAATGTGTTAGCCTGTTACATCTTAAAATCTTATTAAGCAAGGCAAAACAGCAGAAATCATCAACACAACAAGATTTCTAATGCTAGAAACTACAGTGGCCAGAAAGAGAAAACAGCCAGTGTAATGATGTGTGGGAACAAAGGAAAGATGTTTCATCTTTACAGTGTAATTTTGTATGTTGTAATATATGTTACACATATATGCAATATATGCTACACGTGTTCTCATGTGTGATTATCATCATCTCAGTATATTTATACCTTAGAAATGTTTATATTATCTGTTCACATTCTTTTGCTCTTTTGTATAGTCTCTGCTTCAAGACTTGATATATCCCATTTGGCTACAACAGAACACTCTTTCTAATCCTCACTCTTCTCTTTTCAAATTTTGAGCCTTGGCTAGGGTCCTTGATCATTATCCTCTACTCAACGCTGACTTAGTACAATAACATTGTTTTTTTTGTCAGAACTGAATTGGCAACTATCTCAGTTATTCAGTGGGTAGGTAGGCACAGACATTCAAAACAACAATTATTCAGGTAAAAATTAAACAGTGTTATCTTTATAAAGAATTGTTTAGCTAGGGTCAGATAGAGGGGGGGATCTCCCTATTAGTGGAGGGGCATAGGGGGAGAAGAAGGAGGGAGGATAGGATAGGGAGGAGATGAGGGAGGGGGCTACAGCTGGGATACAAAGTGAATGGATTGTAGTAAATATTAATAATTAATAAAAATGAGAGAGAAAACAAATAATTGTTATTTATTATTGTTCATGGTTGGGGTGGTGTAGGGTAAAGTGTGGGGGGGGGGTTGGTGCATGCACACACAGAAGTCAAGGGACAACTTTCTAGAGTCATTATCTCTTTCCACTATGGGTACAAATGTTCAAATACAGGTTGTCAGGCTTGCAGAGCAAGCGTTTTTACCCACTGGGGCTTCTCAGCAGCCCCCTTCACAGTTTCAGCCACTGGTTTTTGTTTGTTTGTTTGTTTGTTTGTTTGTTTGGATTTTTTTATTTTTTATTAATTACACTTTATTCATTTTGTATCCCCCCATAAGCCCCTCCCTCCTCCCTTCCTGATGCCACCCTCCCACCCCCTTCTTCACACATGCCCCTCCCCAAGTCCACTGATAGGGGAAGTTCTCCTCTCCTTTCTGATCTTAGTCTATCAGTTCTCATCAAAAGTGGCTGCATTGTCCTCTTCTGTGGCCTGGTAAGGCTGCTCCCCCCTCAGGGGGAGGTGATCAAACAGCAGGCCAATCAGATTATGTCAGAAGCAGTCCCTGTTCCCATTGCTAGGTAACCCACTTGGACACTGAACTGCCATGGGCTAAATCTGTGAAGGGGTTCTAGGTTATCTCCATGAATAGTCTTTGGTTGGAGTATGAGTCACAGGGAACTTCTCAGCCACTGTTTTAAAACGTATCTTTGACATCATCATACATATGATGGTAACCTGATTATTTCCTTTTTATTTAACTAAAATTGTTTTCTGTCATTGACAGTCTGAATCTCTTCCCACTCCAATTCTTCTCTGGACTATTTCACCAGATTTAGACTGCATTTTAGAAAATTCATGCACAAAGAAAAAGGTGTATAGGACATATTCTCCTAAATAAAAGCTGTTCTCCCCTTAGCGTCCTTTACGTCACTTTGGCAAGAACCTTTGTGCTAGAAATCTGCAATAGGAGAGACTTCAGGCTATTAATGTGAATGACAGAATGAAGTAAAGATTGCCTCAGGAGGAAAATTATTTCTGCCTATATCTGGTTGATGTTAGTTATGATCATTTGTGTAGGGCTAATCTTGTACAGATAATAATCTCTGATTTAATTTTTAGGTGTGTTTCACAACTGTTTCATGGCTGGATACTCATTATTACGTGGGAAACTTCTATTTAAAGGCACATTAATACTTGTCTTCTTCAATCTCCTTCAATATGCTTGTAAAGTTTTGATTTTTGCCACCGGTCACTAACACCCACATGCCACAATGCAGTCTGCCCTTTCTGCTATTTCTCACAGGTGATTTCCTGTGGTCAATTTATTAGATGTATACACACACACAAAAAAATATCTTTGTTGTCATGCATACAGATGAGCACAATTGTTAAAGCCCTGTAAACAGAAAGTGTAAACTAAAATTTTTATCAAACAGGTCACCGCTTTAATGTGTAGCTCAATAAAGAAGAAAAATTTTAACAGGGAACTGAAAAGGAATTTTTTTTCCCCTTGCAAAATTCACTATCTATTGTTTCCTTAGATATGATATAAAATCATTACTCACTCACTGACCACAGTCAGTACTAATTGCTACGACGACTCCTCTTTATTTCATGGCCATAATACTGTTGTAAACAGCTCTGTTTGTTTCATGATAAATCTGATGCTTCAAATTGTCACTTTGGGAACCATCTGTGCTCAGGGCTGGCAGACTTACTTGCTATAGGTTAATATGTTTGTCATGCTAATAACCATGGCAGCCAATAGATACATGTAGAGAAACATCTGATTATGTGATATGCCATTAACAGAATCTTGTTTCAGATCCGAACAAAAGCACCTGCTGGCCAGTTCTTGGGATCTGTTAGTTTCCAAGCCCATTTCTAGACTGTATTGTGCTAGAATTGACATTCTCACAGTAGCTGTCTGCCAAGGACCCTGTCTGCCTAAGGATACTTTGGCTATCTGGAAATGCCAATGTATGCTAATGAGATATCACCACAGCAAGTAATAATTAATTATTCAAAAACATATGCCTGCTTGGTAAGACACTCAGGAGAATGGGGTCAATAAAATTATCAGCTTGTGCAAGCACAACAATTCAGTTGAACGAACTGTTAATTTCAGAACTAAAGTTCCCTGAGAAATTTTTCTTATCCTCTTCTCTTGGTATTATTTTTCTGCATGTACTATATGGTCTTTGTAAAGAAAAATATTTTACCCAAATCTTGTCCAGTATAAAACTTAGAATCAGCAACAAAATATTTCTTCAACTAAATTTCTTTAATAAAATTACTTGTTTGGTGGAAGAGATGTTTTCACATAGATTTAAAAATTAATTATAATAGACATCAAAAACTAATGGTTCTCCTAAAATTCTCATCTTCTATTCCCTAAAGGATAATTTTAGCTCATTTGCCTTATTAGTCTCAATACATTAGTATTTTATTTTAGAGAAAACTTGGTAGAATCATTCATTTCCTTTCCCAGGGTTAAGATTCTAATTCAGTTGTCTGAGAAAGCGCCAAATTGCTTTCCAGACTGGTTGTACAAGTTTACATTCCCACCAGCAGTGGAGAAGGGTTCTCCACAACCTTTCTCCACAACCTCTCCAGCATGTGTTGCTTCTTGAGTTTTTAAGCTTAGCCATTCTGATGGGTGTAAGGTGAAATTTTAGGGTCGTTTTAATTTGCATTTCCCTGATGGCTAATGAGGTCGAGCATTTCTTTAAGTGTTTCTCTGCCATTCGATAATCCTCTATTGAGAATTCTCTTTTTAGCTCTGTACTCCATTTTTTAATTGGATTACTTGATTTTTTGATGTTTAACTTCATTAGCTCTTTATATATACTGAATATTAGTCCTCTGTCAGATATAGGGTTGGTGAAGATCCTTTCCCAATCTGTAGGCTGTTGTTTTGTTCTGACAATGGTGCCCTTTGCTTTACAGAACCTTTTCAGTTTCATGAGGTCCCATTTATTGATTGTTGTTCTTAGAGCCTGTGCTGTTGGTGTTCTGTTCAGGAAGTTGTCTCCTGTGTCAATGAGGTCAAGGCTCTTCCCCACTTTTTATTCTAAACTTTTTAGTGTGTCTGGTTTTATGTTGAGGTCTTTGATCCACTTGGACTTCAGCTTTGTGCAGGGTGATAAGTATGGATCTATTTGCATTTTTCTACATGTAGACATCCAGTTAGAACAATACCATTTGTTGAAGATGCTGTCTTTTTCCATTGAATGGTTTTGGCATCTTTGTCAAAAATCAGGTATCCATAAGTGTATGGATTTATGTCAGGGTTTTCTATTCAATTCCATTGATCCACCAGTCGGTTTCTATGCCAGTATCATGCAATTTTTAGTATTGTTGCTCTTTAGTACAGCATGAGATCAGGGTTGGAGATACCTCCTGAAGATCTTTTACTATAGAGGATTGTTTTAGCAATTCTGGGTTTCTTGTTGTTCCATTTGAAGGTGAGAATTTTTCTTTCAAGGTCTGTAAAGAATTGTTTTGGTAATTTGATAGGAATTACATTGAATCTGTAGATTGCTTTTGGTAAGATGGCCATTTTTTACTATATTAATCCTGCCAAGCCATGAGCATGGGAAATCGTACCATCTTCTGATATCTTCTTCTAGTTTTTTCTTCAGAGACTGGAAATTTTTTTCATACAAGTCTTTGACTTGATTGGTTAGGTTCACACCAAGGTACTTTATGTCCTTTGTGGCTATTGTGAAGGGTGTTGTTTCACTAATTTCTTTCTCGGCCCTTTTGTCTTTGGTATACAGGAGGGCTACTGATTTTTTGAGTTAATTTTGTATCCAGCCACTTTGCTGAAGGTGTTAATCAGCTGTAGGAGTTCCCTGGTACAATTTTTGGGGTCAATCAGGTATGCAATCATATCATCTGCAAATAATAATACTTTGACTTCTTCCTTTCCAATTTGAATCCCCTTGATCTCCTTCAATTCTCTTATTGCTCTAGCAAGGACTTCAAGAACAATGTTGAAGAGATAAGGAGAGAGTGGGCAGCCTTGCCTTGTCCCTGATTTCGGTGGGAAAGATTTAAGTTTCTCTCCATTTAATTTGATATTGGCTATAGGCTTGCTGTATATTGGCTTTACTATGTTCAGGTATGTGTTATGTGTCCCTGATCTCTCCAAGACTTTAAATATGAATGGATGTTGGATTTTGTCAAATGCCTTCTTCCTCAAGATCCAGCTATACCACTCCTAGGCATATACCCAAAAGAGTCTCAAGTACACAATAAGGATATTTGCTCAACCGTGTTTGTAGCAGCCTTATTTGTAATAGCCAGAAGCTGGAAACAGCCCAGATACCCCTCAGTGGAGGAATGGATGCAAAAATTGTGGTATATCTACACAATAAAATATTACTCACCAATAAAAAACAAGGAAATCATGAAATTTGCAGGTAAATGATGGGATCTGGAAAAGATATCCTGAGTGAGCTATCCCAGAATCAGAAAGACTCACATGGTATATACTCACTCATATAGACATATAATATAGCATAAACCTACTAAAATCTGTACACCCAAAGAAACTAATCAAGAAGGAGGACTCTTGCTAAAATGCTCAATTTCTATCCAGAAAGCCAAAGAGGATGGACATCAGAAGGAGAAAAGAGGGAACAAGTCAGGAGCCTGACACAGAGGACCTCTGAAAGGCTCTGCCCTGCAGACTATCAAAGCAGACACTGAGACTTATGGGCAACCTTTGGGCAGAGTGCAGGGAATCTTAGGAAAGAAGTGGGAAACAGTAAGATCTGGAGAGGACAGGAACTCCACAAGGAGAGCAACAGAACCAAAAAACCTGAGCACAGGGGTCTTTCCTGAGACTGATACTCCAATCAAGGACTATGCATGGAGATGACCTAAGACCCCTGCACAGATGTAGCCCATGGCAGTTCAGTATCCAAGTGGGTTCCATTGTAATAGGAACAGGGACTGTCTCTGACATGAACTGATTGGCCTGCTCTTTAATTACCTCCACCTGAGGGGGAAGCAGCATTACCAGGCCACAGAAGAAGACAATGCAGCCACTCCTGATGAGACCTAATTGACTAGGATCAGAAGGAAGGAAAAGAAGACTTCCCCTATAGGTACACTTGGGGAGGGGTATGCATGCAGAGGGTGGAGGAAGGGAGGGATTGGGACAAGTGGAGGGAGGGAACCACAAGGTGGATACAAAGTGAATAAAGTGTAATTAATAAAGAATTAAAAAAAAGAAAAAAGAAATAATGAAATTTACAGGTAATTGTATAGATAACATTAGAAACAATAATCCTGAATTAGGTATCCCAGACTTGGAAAGACAAACATGCAATGAAATATTTCCTTATAAATGTGGATGTTATATTTTAAGTTTTAGATATGCGCATTTCAATATGAGCAAAGTTTAAGTAGCAGGTATGGTACCAGGAGGGAAAGGCATCTGCCTAGGAAGGGA
Organism: Meriones unguiculatus; assembly: GCF_030254825.1. Lineage (NCBI taxonomy): Eukaryota > Metazoa > Chordata > Mammalia > Rodentia > Muridae > Meriones > Meriones unguiculatus. Next base: position 104,170,624 of record NC_083356.1, read on the forward strand.
ACTAGAGTATTGTTTTATAAATAGATAAAGGGAAAACTAGAATAGAGGGTTAAATCGGGAGGGATTTAGGAGGAAAGGTAAAGGAGGAAATATGAGGAGGACTATTTTTGGCCAGAGGCATTTGAAAACCATATGGAGAGCTACTAAAGCTTTCTAGAATATAGAAATATATATATATATATGTAGAAATATATGTAGAAGCTTTTTAATATATATATTATATATACAATATAATATATATTATATATATATATATATATATATATATAAAATATGAATTTAATTTGAGTCCCAAAATAATAGGGGAGATAATGCCCCAACAATACATCTGATGATACCAAGTGACCCCTGGTACTAGGAACAAGATGCATCTTGTTGCATCATTGGCTGAAGAGACACCATAGAGTCCACAGACATTAAAGGTTATTGGTTACCTTCCACAATCTGATAGTAAGTTCCTGTTACTGAAAATATTATTTAATCATATCATTAAATATGGAAAACTGAGGTGGTTCCCAACCAGAAGCTTCACCTCCATTGACTCTGCTAATGTGCAAGATGTTGGAAGGTACTTCGTATGCTACCAGGGGAGAAAAGTAATCATCAGTAGCACACACCTATGAATTCTGCAATCTATAATGGCAACCTTCCAGCAAGATATACTGGTTTAATAGCAGCACGTGTGTTATGGAGTAATCAAGCACTTTTGATTGGATTTAAGGCATACTCCATTAGATAGATCCCTGACGCTGCAAAAGTGGGCTAGAACCTGATACAAGATATGACAGTATAACACAAAAGATAGCAAAAGGACTCCATATCCTTTATTTGTGTTTTCCTTCTCTTTATTTTTTTTTCTTCTTTTGGTTTTTCTTCATTGAGAGAGAGAGAGAGAGAGAGAGAGAGAGAGAGAGAGAGAGAGAGAATATGAAGTTGGCTGCATAGGCAGTTGGGGAGGATCTAGGAAGACTTTGGAGAGAGAAAATTGTTGTAGTAAAGGGTTTTTTTTTCCTGTCCTAAGCTCATGAGCCTCAAAATAATATTTACAAACACCTAGGGCCATATAGCTAGGCTCCCCTCTGACTAGCACATAACTTAAAATAATCCGTTTATACTAATTTACATTCCTTCACATCACTGATTACCTGTGCTCAGGTACCATGCATCCATCCTCTTCACATCTTGCCAGCTGAATCTCACATGCCTGACTCTCAGTATCCCTTCTCCACAGTGGATGTTCTACCTCTATTTCCTGCTATCAGCTATAGGCCATAGGTTTTTTTAATTGATGGGTGTTGCATCCAAACAATACCCAAGAAATTTCTTCTCTAGGAAATATCAAAATGCATTGTATGAAAAATTTAATAATGTAATAAATAAAAATATATATAAAGGAAGTTTAATGTATTTTAATACAATATTTTTTTTCCATTTAACACACAGAGAGGAAAGCCTTTGTTGAATGTTACATGATTCAGACATAATTAATACTAGCTGCATTTCTAGAAAATTCCCCAAATCTTCTTTCAACATTGAGGCAATCATCTTATTATATGCATAAACATCATATATTCATGTTGGAAATAAAATTTCCTTCACAAAATTCTTATTTAATTTAATTCTTGAGTCAATTATTTTGTTGTTAATATTTGCTGTTTTTCTTTCATTCTGATTTTCAGTTTTCCCTCTTTCCACTTGACTTCCTCTAGGTTCTAGTTATTTCTTTCTCCTTCATTTCTTTCATATAATTAATTTTGGATTCATCATTTAGAGTCAGTGTCTTACCTAAATTATTCTTTTAGAATTGTCTCACTTCTGTTGTTAAAACTCTTTGTAAATAAGGTGTGTTTGGATGGTGTTTTTAGTTGCACACACATGATGAGTCTAATGTTTGTGTGTGTCCTTGATTTTATTGTTAAAATTACCTGTATTTGCTCATTGTATATATGTGTGTGTGTGGATTTCAGAGAAGAATACGTGGGAGTCAGCTTTCTCATTCAACTACATAAGTCTGAAGGATCAAACCCCTTATCAGTTTTGGCAGAAAAGTGTGCTTGCCTATTGAGACATCTCACAAGATTCAGATGTGTTTATTATAAATCTCAGAGATTAATTTTGCTAATTTGTATTATAATTTTTATGTTATTATATTTTCACCTTCTTGAGATGGAAAAAATAATAATGATTGCAAAGACATTAGCAACACAAAAGATTTAAGTATTTAAGCTTTAAAAATTAACTTATTTAAATTTATGTCTTTTAAGTTATTAAACTTCTTTGTTATCCATCTACACCATTCTGTGTTTGTCCCTGTAGATGTACTTTAGACAAAGACTCAGATGGTAATTAATTTATGTCAAAATATTTAATTAATTTTTTTATTTTTTTATATTAGTTACAGTTTACTTACTTTCTATTCCAGCTGTAGCCCCTCCTTCTTTCCCTCCCTCCCTCATCTCCTCCCTGTCCCTCTCTATGTCCACTGATAGAGGAGATCCTCTTCCCCCCCACCCCATCCACCCTCCATCTGACCCAACTTATCAGATCTCTTCAGGACTGGCTGCAATGTCTTCCTCTGTGGACTAGCAAGGCTTCTCTTCCCTCAGAAGCGGGTAGGGGAGGTCAAAGAGCCAGCCACTGAGTTCATGTCAGAGACAGTCCCTGTTCCCCTTATTGGAGAACACATGTGGATACTGAGCTGCCATGGGCTAACTCCAAGCATGGGTTCTAGGTTATATCCATGCATGGCCCTTGGTTGGAGAAACAGTCTCAGAAAAGATCCCTGTGTCCTGATACATGTGGTCTTTGTGGAGCTCCTGTCCTCTCCAGGTCATACTAACTCCCTCTTCTTTCATATGATGCCCTGAACTCTGCCCAAGGTTTGGTTATGAGTCTCAGCATCTGCTTTGATACACTGCTAGATAGAATCTGCTAGAGGCCCTCTGTGGTAGGCTCCTGTCCTGTTTCTTGTTTTCTCCTACTTCCAATGTCCATCCCAATTGTATTTCTAAGTGAAGATTGATCATCTTTCCCCAGGTCCTCTTTCTTGTTTATTTTTTATACAGATTTTAGTATGTTTATCCTATCTTGTAGGTCTGCTATCCACTTATAAGTGATTATATACCTTGTATGTCCTTCTGCTTCTGGGATACCTCACTCAGGATGATCTTTTCTAGATCCCAACATTTGCCTGCAAATTTCATGATGTCCTTGTTTTTAACTCCTGAGTAGTATTCCATTGTGTAAAAGTACCACAATTTCTGTATCCATTCCTCCGTTGAGGGATATCTAGGTTGTTTCCAGGTTCTAGCCATTACGTGATTTTTTACAAAGAAGCCAAAACCACTCAATGGAAAAAAAGACAGCATCTTCATCAAGTGGTGTTGGTCCAACTGGATGTCTACATGCAGAAAAATGAAAATAGATCCATACTTATCACCCTGCACAAAGCTGAAGTCCAGGTGGATCAAAGATCTCAACATAAAACCAGACACACTAAATTGGTTGGATAAAAAAGTGGTGAAGAGCCTAGAACTCATTGGCACAGGAGACGACTTCCTGAAGAGAACACCAACAGCACAGGTTCTAAGAGCAACAAGCTATAAATGGGACCTCATGAAACTGAAAAGCTTCTGTAAAGCAAGACACTGTCGTCAGAACAAAACGACAGCTTACAGACTGGGAAGGGATCTTCACCAACCCTACACCTGACAGAGGGCTTATATCTAGAATATATAAAGAACTAAAGAAGTTAAAAAGCAACAAATAAAGAACTCAAATTAAAAAATGGGGTATGGATCTAAACAGAGAATTCTCCGTAGAGGAATATTGAATGGCAGAGAAACACTTAAAGAACTGCTCAATGTCCTTAGCCATCAGGGAGATGCAAATCAAAATGTCCCTTACACCTTATACCTTTCACCTTACACCCATCAGAATGGCTAAGATGAAAAACTCAAGTGATAACACATGCTGGAGAGGATGTGGAGAAAGGGGAACTCTCCTCCATTGCTGGTGGGAATGTAAACTTGTTCAACTACTCTGGAAATCAATCTGGCGCTTTCTCTGACAAACGGGAATAGTGCTTCCTCAAGATCCAGCTATATCACTCCTAGGCATATATCCAAAAGATGCTCAAGTACACAACAAAGACATCTGCTCAACCATATTCATAGCAGCTTATTTCAAAAATCTTAATTCCTAGTAAGCTATCTTTGACTTTACATTAAGTTTTGCAGCTTTGTTGGCACAATTATGGTGTCTTTACATGAATTGCTTTTGGATTCACAAGATCTCTTTTTTTAGTAGGACTACCCCACAGCTGAGTCTTTATCTTTAAGCATGCCTCAGGAGAAAAGATAGAATGTCTTTAAGTAATTTGATTCAGGACTGAACTATATATTGGGAACACATGTTTTTAGGCACAACAGAAGGTACAAGACTATGAGTGAAGTCTATCTTTATATGCTATTTCTACCTCCCCAAGTAAAAACAGTATCACCAGGGCAACACAAAATACAGAAGGACAAAGACAGGCTTCTATTACAGAAGAAGAAGGAAGGATGTTGAGTAAGCAAACTCTCTGTATCTTTAATCCCCAGGTAGTATTTTCCAATTGCTACTTTAGTTTCATTGTAAAATAATAAATGGACATTTTGTCTAATCTTATAACATATCTAGTACAGTTGACTTTCATTACAGCTAATTTTCATAAAAGGCAGTCTAAGTTCTCATGAGCCTGGAGTCTTATTTAACATGAACACACAGATGAAAAGGTAAATACATGGTTCGAAGCTGATGTTTCAAAGTGATTGTGATAGAGAGTAAAAGTCAACATTTCTCAGTCCTATAACTCATAAAAACCTGTCCATGAAAATTAAATTATAGAGAATGAAAATCACAGTTAGCATTAGTGTACAATGACCGTTATCACTCAAATGCTGTAGGAAAGCCTACAAGACTCTTTGTCCTGCCTTTTCCTTCCCACTGGAGGTACTTAGTGGTGCTTGAAGGAGGCTGCACATCATTTTAAGCAATTATTTCCCTGTGCCATGTGCCCACACTTGGAAATTGCCCTTTATTGTTGTAAAGACTCTGTATGCACACCTTCATCACACATGCAGTTGTAGCGTCTATGCTTCGCCTTATTGACTCAGTAAGGATCATAGGTCAATTTCAGACTATTTTTAAATATAGTTTGTGTCAATGTAAGTGATATTTTTTTCTTCAGATAGAATGTGCATAGCCTATTTCAATTGTAAATAATCTTCGATATATTAGAATTTCTTTTCAAAAAATGTTCTGTAACAAAAATAGTTTCACTTATTTCAGAAGCCCTGGTGGTTTTAAACTGGGCAGCTCATTTCTTTGTTCTCTGTAACAAAAGAAACTTCTCAGGCTTCCTGACTGCACTGCTCAGGTTTCTGATTTTGTTCCAGGTGACTCCTGCCTTTTACAGAGCAGACCAGTCTGCACTCTGACTGCTTATTCAAAGACCAGGGCCTTTAAAAGGGCTTGGGGATGGCCCTGGAGCTAAATTTACATTATTCTTATGGCTTTGAGAATCTGGCTTTCAGAACTATACCATTTACAGTATTTCCAATGAGGGATAGCATTAGCTGTGGGAAGACTAGCTGTTAGAGTATATTTGATCCTGTATAAATTGATTGGCTGTTCATGGATGCCTTTTACATTCCTGGCCACTTAAAATGAGAAGATATTTCCACCAAGCCAATAAAAATGCTGAGTGCTTTGAGAATCATTGAAAGATAGATTTGAAGTTTAGGCATTCTGTTCTGCTAGCCAAGATTCTGAGAACTGGAATGGTAATTAACTTCTCTTTCTATTTTTTTTAATTTTTATTTTTTTAATATTAGTTACAGTTTGTTAACTTTATATTCCTGCTGTATCCCACTCCCTCTTTCCCTCCCAATCCTACCCTCCCACCCTCATCTCCTCCCTGCCCCTTTCCAAGTCCATTGATAAGGGAGAACCTCCACCCCTTACATCTGATACTGGTTTATCAAGTGTCTTCAGGACTTGCTGCAAAGTCCTCCTCAGTGGCCTAGCAAAAAGGGGGGCGGGGAGTTAATACGACCTGGAGAGGACAGGAGTTCCACAAGAACCAAATATATCTGGGCACAGGGGTCTTTCATGAGATTGTTTCTCCAAACAAGGACCATGTATGGATACAACCTAGAGCCCCTGCTCAGATGTAGCCCTTGGTATCTCAGTATCCAAGTGGGTACCCTATTAAGGGGAATAGGGAATGTTTCTGACATGAACTCAATGGTGGGCTCTTTGACCTCCATCCCCCCAAGGGAGGAACTTATCTTTCTTTACACCCCTTTCCCTTTCTCTCTTCCTAGTTTTTCTGTTCTTTCCCTTTTTATAATAGGATACATTTTTTGCACATTTTCTTCTCAGTTGAATTTTCTTTCTCTCTCTCTTTCTCTCTCTCTCTCTCTCTCTCTCTCTCTCTCTCTCTCGGTTTATTTGTATTTTGAGTCACTATATATCCTTGACTGATCTATATGTAGATACTACTCTATATGTAGATACTACTCTGTATGTAGATAGAAAATAGCCTCTGATTGTTGGATCAAAGGAGTTGCTGGCACACCCAGCCTTTAAACAAGTTTTTAAAGGTAGGCTAAAAAATATAAAACTTTATGGATTTGTAATTTCAAATGTTCATGTTTGTCACATAAGTATCTATCAATTTACTACAATTACTTTAGACCTTTCTGTACAGCAGTGATCACTCAAGCAAGTTTCCCTCAAATGTTGAAATGCCCATTTTATTTCTCACATTTGATTCCAGTATGATAACGGTAAGGCTTATGCCCTCTAGATAAAGAATAAGCTAATGCCAATCTGGCTAATTTAAGTGTCCAAAGAGACAAACCTAAAGTTAGTCACTTGCAAGTTGCCTAATGAAGTAGACTATTCAGAGGGTGTGCTCTGAGGTTCTTGGCTGAGCATAATCATTCAACAATGTAGACCTTTCTTACCAGCTTTCTGTCTTAAATGGGAATGGCTAGAAATCATTAACAAGAAAGAGGGGAGCCAAAATATACCAATATGCAAAGTACTTCTGGGATACATCTAGACACCCCTCCAACGGAGGACAAAAAAAAAAAAAGAAAATTCAAGAAATGATTGCAGATTTCTGACAAGTAAAAGGTAAAATTTTCTGTGTTCATGGGGAAGAGTTGGCACACACTAAAGAGTAACATAAAATATCAAAGCATGGCACTGTTCAGGCAATCCCAAAGTCTTCCTGGAAAAATATAAACAAACAATAAAAATATCACAGAAAGTGAATCATCCAGATTTTCATGGACTTTTCTTTTGTGGTTTTGAATGCTAAATAAAAATTGTGTGTCCCCTTAAAGTTAAACAGAAATATGTTTCGAAGTTCCTATATTCACACTTAATTATTAATTAAACATAAAAACATTTTCAGGTATGTAATTTCACAACATTTACCACTCATGCACATTTTCTGAGGCACTAATAGAACAAGTATAACAACAAGGAAAACAAACAAGCAAATACAATGGAATCCAGGACGCAACAGTGCAAGCTCAGGGAAAACACATACACGAAAAGGCTGGAATAGGGGTGAAGAAGCCATGTCCTGGGTCAGAATACCAGGACAAGTGAGTGAAGTTGAGACAGCATTTGAAGAAAGTTGTTGACCAATCTGGGTGAACTTGAGACTTAACTTGGGCAAAGAGAATATGAAAACCCTCACTGTATATCAAAATTTCCGTCTATTCCAAAAGGTAGTCCTGATATCCATGGCTTATTAAGAAATGAAGTTACCTGATCATAATAACTTGAGCACTGAATTAGAATTTTTTAAATTTATATATATATATATATATATTTTTTAATTCTTTATTAATTACACTTTATTCACTTTGTATCCCCCTTGTGGTTCCCTCCCTCCTCCTGTCCCAATCCTTCCCTTCCTCCACCTTCTGCATGCATATCCCTCCCCAAGTCCACTGATAGGGGAGGTCTTCTTTTCCTTCCTTCTGATCCTAGTCAATTAGGTCTCATCAGGAGTGGCTGCACTGTCTTCTTCTGTGGCCTGGTAATGCTGCTTCCCCCTCAGGGGGAGGTAATTAAAGAGCAGGTCAATCAGTTCATGTCAGAGACAGTCCCTGTTCCTATTACAATGGAACCCACTTGGATACTGAACTGCCATGGGCTACATCTGTGCAGGGGTCTTAGGTCATCTCCATGCATAGTCCTTGGTTGGAGTATCAGTCTCAGGAAAGACCCCTGTGCTCAGATTTTTTGGTTCTGTTGCTCTCCTGTGGAGTTCCTGTCCTCTCCAGATCTTACTGTTTCTCACTTCTTCCCTAAGATTCCCTGCACTCTGCCCAAAGGTTGCCCATAAGTCTCAGCATCTGCATTGATAGTCTGCAGGGCAGAGCCTTTCAGAGGTCCTCTGTGTCAGGCTCCTGACTTGTTCCCTCTTTTCTCTTTCTTCTGATGTCCATCCTCTTTGCCTTTCTGGATAGGGATTGAGCATTTTAGCAAGAGTCCTCCCTCTTGATTAGTTTCTTTCAGTGTACAGATTTAGTAGGTTATCCTATATTATATGTCTATATGAGTGAGTATATGCCATGAGCAACTTTCTGCTTCTGGGATAGCTCACTCAGGATGATCTTTTCCAGATCCCACCATTTACCTGCAAATTTCATGATTTCCTTGTTTTGTAAGTAATCCAATTAAAAAATGGAGTACAGAACTAAACAGAGAATTCCCAATAGAGGAACATCGAATGGCAGAGAAACACTTAAAGAAATGTTCAACATCCTTAGTTATAAGGTAAATGCAAATCAAATCAACCCTAAGATTTTACCTTACATTCATCAGAATGGCGAAGATGAAAAACTCAAGTGACAACACATGCTGGAGAGTTTGTGGAGGAAGGGGAACCCTCCTCCACTGCTGGTGGGAATGTCAACAGGTACAACCACTCTGGAAAGCAATCTGGCGCTTCCTCAGACAACGAGGAAATAGTGCTTCCTCAAGATCCAGCTATACCTCTCCTAGGCATATACCCAAAAGAGGCTCAAGTACACAATAAGGACATTTTCTCAACCATGTTTGTAGCAGCCTTATTTTTAATAGCCAGAAGCTAGAAACAGTCCAGATGCCCCTCAGTGGAGTAATAGATACAGAAATTGTGGTACATCTATTTCGTTTTTCTTAAGAGTTAAATAGTGACAGGCCACTGTGGCTCTGTTTTGGTGCGTCTCATCCCTACCCCCAAAGGCACTGGCATCGTCCCTGCTCCTGTACCCAAGAAGCTACTGATGATGGCTAGTATTGATACTGCTACACATCAGCCAGGCGCTGCACTGCCACCCTTGGCAACTTTGCCAAGGACACCTTTAATGCTGTCCCCAAGACCTACCGCTGCCTGACCTCCAGAAAGAGACTGTGTTCACCAAGTCTCCTTATCAGGAATTCACTGATCATCTTGTGAAAACCCACACCAGAGTCTCTGTTCAAAGGACCCAGGCTCCAGCTGTGGCTACTACGTAAGGGTTTTTATACAAGAAAAATAATGTGAATTAAATCTGGAAAAAAAAATAATTAAATAATACTCCATTGTGTGAATGTACATTGTTTCCAATTATCTATTCATCAGTTGATGGACAGCTAAGATGAATCCAATATCTGCTTCCTATGAAAAGAGTAGCAATGAACATGGGTTGAGCAATGAACTAATCTACAGCATTCTTTAGGTATATGTGCAAGAAGGCATATCAGCTGCATCCTCTGGTAGACCTATTTTCAGCATTTTGAGGAGTTGTCACCCTGATTTCCATAGTGTTTGCTCCAGTTTGCACTACCTTAGTAATGACTAAGTCCTCATCCTTTCCTGAATCCTCACCGGCATCGGCTGTCAAATGTTTTTCCTTAGCAAATATGACTTTGGTAGAATGAAATCACAAAGAGGTTTTGATTTCCATATCCCTGGTGGTTAATGGTGTTATACATCTTTAAGTGATTTCCAACCATTTGAGAGTTTTATCTTTGAAAAAATTCTGTTTATTTCTATTCTTTATATTTTTTATTTGGTTATTTCTCTCCCTGATGTTCAGTGTTTTTTACTTATTTGTACGGTCCAGGTATTAATCCTCTATCAGATGTATAATTGGTAAATATCCTATTTTCCTGGCTGCCACTTTGAATGAATGGTAGTGTATTTTGCTGTACAGAAGCCTTTCAACTTCATGAAATAACATTTATTAAATAATTTATTTATTAATTAATCATTTAGTCAAATTTATTAGTTTATTAAATGTGTGTGATAATAGTGTCCTGCTCAGAAAGTACTTTCCTGGGCAATTGAGTGTTAGTGAATTTTCTACTTTCCTTCTATTGGATTGAGAATATCTGGTCATATGTTAGGATCATTTAGAGTTTAGTTTTGTGCAGGATAATAATTATGAATACATCTTCATTCTTCTGTTTACAGGACTTAAACTTGTTTGGTTAAAGTTACTACAAGACATTTTTTGAGGCTATTGTGAAAGACACTGTTTTCCTGTATCCATTCCCAGTCTATTTGTTGATTGTATATAGAAAAGCTTCTGAGTTTTCTGTTACTTTGCTGAAAGTGTTTATCATGTGTAGAAGTGACCTGGTTGAGTCTTTGGATCCACTTATATATAAAAATCATGTAACATGCAAATGAAGATGCTTCTTCCTTTTCAGTTTACTGCCCCTTGATCTCCTTCTATGACTTTATTGATCTGGATATTCCCCAGCACTTTTATGCAGCCTGACTAGAGGAAAGGAGGATTCAGATGACTTTATTGGCTACCTATTGGTGACCCTAACAGGCACCAATAGCTGCTTGAATTCTGAAAGTCACACAGATAAACTGACCATACAAAACAACAAAAGTACTAAATCTGGAAAAGGGACAGTAAGTGGGGAGGTAATATTGATCAGGGTAGGACAGAGATAAGATAAAGTGAACAGGGAGTTTCCAAGATGAGTTATATACATGTATAAAATTATCAACGCATCAACTCTTCAAAAATTAAAAAATGAAAATATAAGGTACTTTTAAAAGATTTTGCTGACCCCCTCATGAAAAATGTTTTCAGAAAATTGAATTCATGAGGAAATATTTTCAATTTCTATAACTAACATAGAATGGAAAGTATAACAAGTTAATAGGCAAAATGATCAAAAGAGAAGAAATTCACAAAATTTAAAACAATAGTATCTAGGAATTATATGAAGATATAGTGACATATATAATTCCTAACTTGAGAAATAGAAATGAAGACTTAAGTGAGATTCTCTCTTATTCTCATTACTTATCCAGAAATTGGAAAACTTATTTCACCTTTTGCTGGAGATATGTCTTGTGCCTTCTAAGATACAAGGCATATATCTAAACACAATAAAGGCAATATACAACAAGCCAATAGGCAACATCAAATAAAATGGAGAGAAACTTAACACAATTACCCTAACGTCAGGTACAAGACAAGACTACTCATTCTCTCCATATCTTTTGGGGTTATTAATATTTACTATTGAAATATCTTTTAGTTAAACAGTGGTTATTCCTAAACAGCTGTATAACCAAATCACCATGCAGGGATTAGGATTTACTGAATTAACCTAGAGCACAATCCTGGGCAATAGTTACTCCATCCTAAACCTTCAAGCCCTCATAGTTTCCTACCATTCAGATTCACCCATTGTACTTGCTTTTAGTGATATTTTAGGTTCAGTTTACTTCTCTACATGGTTCCAAGACCTCTCCTGCAGATTCCCCTCTTCTCCTCCCTGCTTCCTTCCTCATCCCCCCACTCTGGACCAGGATGTTCTACCCTGTTCTCTCCATTGCCCAGCAATGTGGCTAGTTGTTTTAATTGACAATTTAGAGAACAAATGGTGGCATGTTTACACAAATTTGAGACAGGTGATGCTTAGAATAAGCATCACAATGCAATGTCCAGATTGACACCAAACAGTGGGGAAGAGAAATCCGCATTTGAATGAACAAGGGTAAATTGTGTACATTCCAAAAGAACATTATACCAACAATATCTACTCAATATGGCACTTGAAGTTCTAGACAGAGCAGTAAAGCAACTAAAGGAGATCAAGGGGATACAAACTGGAAAGGAAGAATTCAAAATAATGCTATTTGCAGATGATCTGATAGTATGCATAAGTGACCCCAAAAATTCTACCAGAGAAGTCCTACAGCTGATTAGCTAGATAAAAAAAAATTAACTCAAAAAATCAGTTGCCTTCCTTTACACAAATAATAAATGGGATGAGAAAGAAATGAGAGAAACAATCCCTTCACAATAGTCACAAATAATACAAAATACTTTAGTGTAACTCTAACCAAGAAAGTGAAAGATCTGTATGCAAAAACTTCAAGTTTTTGACCAAAGAAATTGAAGAATATTTTAGAAGATGGAAAGATCCCCCATAATCATGATCAGCAGGATTAACGTAGTAAACATAAATGGTGATCCTACCAAAAGCAATCTACAGATTCAATGCAATTCCCACCATAATTCTAACACAATTCTACAGACTTAGAAAGAGCAATTCTCAATTTCATATGAAAAGAAAATCCTGCACAATAAAGAATTTCTGGAGGTATCATCATCATGGAACTGGCATTAAAAACAGAGGTCAATCCATAGAGTTGAATCAAAGATTCAGAAATAACTCCCACACACACACACACACACCTACAGACACTTAATTTTTGACAAAGCCAAAACCATACAATGGGAAAAAGAAAGCACCTGCAACAAATGTACTAGTCTAACTAGATGTCTGCATGTATAAGAATGCAAATTGATCTATATTTATCACCCTGCATAAAACTCAAGTCCGAATGAATCAAAGACTTCAACCTGAAATCAAATACACTAAATCTTTAGAAGAGAAAGTGAGGAATAGTCTTGAACTTATTGGCTCAAAAGACAACTTCCTGAAAAGAGCAACAATTCATGCACTAAGATTAATGATTAATAAATGGGATCGCCCGTAACTGCATAGCTCCTGGAAGGCAAAGAGCACTGCCAAGAGGACAAAGTGGCAGCCTACACAATGGGAGAAGATCTTCTCAATCCTACATCTGACAGAGGGTTAATATACAAAGTATGAACTCGAGAAATTAAACACCAACAAAGCAAATAAACCAATTAAAAATGAGGTACAGAGCTAAACAGAGAATTCTCAAAATAGGAATTTCTAATGGTTAAGAATCACTTTAAAATGTTCACAGAACCCCAGAGAACAGGCTATTTTTTACTTTTTAAAATTTTATTTATATTTTTATAAATTAGAGTTTATTCACTTTGTATCCCCTCTGTAGACCCCTCCCTCATCCCCTCCCAATCCCACCCTGCCTCCCTTATCTCCTCCCATGCCCCTCCCCAAGTCCACTGATAGAAGAGGTCCTCCTCTCCTTCCCTCTGACCCTAGCCTATCAAGTCTCATCAGTCCTGGCTGCATTGTTCTCCTCTGTGGCCTGATAAGGCTGCTCCCCGATCAGATCAAAGAGCTAGCCAGTGAGTTAATGTCAGACAGTTCCTGTTCCCACTACTAGAGAACCCACTTGGAGACTGAGCTGCCACGAGCTACATCTGTACAGGGGTTGTAGAGATTCTAGGTTATCTTCATGTATGGTCCTTGGTTCGAGTATCAGTCTCAGAAAAGACCACTGTGACCAGAAGTTATCGATATGTTGCTCTGCTTGTGGAGCTCCTCTCCTCTCCAGATCTTCCTATCTCCCCCTTATTTCATAAGATTCCTTGCACTCTGCCCAAAGTTTGGCTATGAGTCTCAGCATCTCCTTCCATACCTTGCTGGATAAAGTCTTCCAATGGCCCTCTGTGATGCGCTCCTGCCCTGTTACCTGTTTTTCTCTCTTCTGATATCCATCCCCTTTGCCTCTCTGAGTGAGGATTGATCATCTTACCCAGGGTTCTCCTCCTTGCTTAGCTTCTTTAGGTATACAGAATTTAGTATGTTTATCCTATATTATATGTCCACTATCCACTTACAAGTGAGTATATACCATGTGTGTATTTCTGTTTCTTAGATACCTCACTCAGGATGATCTTTTCTAGATCCCACCATTTGCCTGCAAATTTTTAATAGCTGAGTAGTATTCCATTGTGTAAATGTACCACAATTTCTGTATCCATTCCTCCGTTTAGGGACATCTGGATTGTTTCCAGATTCTGGCTATAATGAATAAAGCTGCTATGAACATGGTTGAGCAAATGTCCTTTTTGTATACTTGAGCATATTTTGGATTTATGCCTAGGAGAGCTGTAGCTGGATAGTCTTCTTAATCCTCATTCAGAAAGGCAAACAGGATAGACATCCAACAGGACAGGAGCCTTCCACAGAGGATCTCTGAAAGACTCTACCCACCAAGGTTTCTAAGGAGAAACTGAGACTCATAGCCAAACTTTGGGCAGTTTGATCGAAACCTTATGGAAGAAGAGGGAAATATAATGACCTAAAGGTGACAGGAACTGCACAAGGAGACCAACAGAGCCAAAAACGTGGGCTCAGGGGGGCCAGCAGAGACTGATAACTCCAACGAAGGACGATGCATGGATATGACCTAGACCCCCTGCTCAGAGGAAGCCCATAGATTATTCAGTTTCCAAGTGGGTTCCCCAGTAAGGTGTACAGGATCTGTCTCTGACATGAATTCAGTGGTGGGCTCTTTGATCACCTGCCCCTGGGGGGGTGTAGCCTTGAGAGGCCACAAAGAAAGATTATGCAGCCATCCTTGATGAGACCTGATAAGCTAGGGTCAGATAGAAGGGGAGGAGGACCTCCCCTATCAGAGGACTAGGGAAAGGGCATAGGGGGAGAAGAGGAAGGGTGCAGAGGGGGACTGGGAAGAGGTGAGGGAGGGGTCTGCAGCAGGGATACAAAGTGAATAAATTGTAATAAATAAAATAATAAAAATGTTCAAAGTCTTTAGTCATCAAGGAAATGCAAATCAAAGTGACTTTGAGATTCTATCTTATACACACCACAATGGATAAGATAAAAAAAAAAAAACAAACTCAAATGGCAGCACATGCTGGCAAGGATGAAGAGAAAGGGAAACACTTCTCCATTGCTAGTGGGAGTGAAAACTTATATAACCACTGTGGAAATCAATCTATCAATCTGATGGTTTCTCAGAAAATTGAGACTAGTTAGAGCTCAAGACCCAGCTATAGGGAGATATGGAGCCTGAAGAGACTAACTTCTATAGCCAGGCAGGTCTTCCAGTGAAGAGAGGATTACACCAACCTACACACAAAACTTGTGTGTGAACCCAAAATCTGTCCTCCCTATAAGTAGTACAGGGATAAAGATGGAGCAGAGATTGAGGGAATGGCCAAACAATGACTGGCCTAACTTGAGACCCACCCCATATGAAAGAGTCAGTCCCTGACACTATGAATGATACTATGCTATGCTTGTAGACAAGAGCCTAGCATAACTGTCTTCTGAGAGGCCTCATCCACAGCTGATGGAAAGAGATGCAGAACCATAACCAAATAATTGGTGGACCTCAGGGAAACTTGTGGAAGAGATGGGGGAAGAATTGAGAAAGCTGAAGGAATCAAGAACACCAGCAGAAGACCTGAGAGTAATCCAACCTGTGCCCTTGGAGGCTCACAGAGACTGAACCAACAACCAAAAAGCATTCATGGGCTGGTCCTAGGCTCCCTACACATATGTAGCATGTGAGGAGCTTGTTTTTCTCATGGGTCCCCTAATGGTTGGAGCAAGAGTACCTTCTAAGTCTGTTGCCTTTATTTTGGATCCCTTTCCCCAATTGGGACTGCCTTGTCTGGCCTCAGTGGGAGAGGATGTGTTTAGTGCTACTGTGACTTGATGTACCAGGGTAGATAGGTACACACGGGGGTAAGGGGGGGCTCCCATTCTCTAAGGATGAAGGGATTAAGAAATAAGGTAGAGGGTGTGAGGGCAGGACTGGGAGGAGAGGAAGGAGGTAGCTACCATCAGGATGCAAAAAACTATTTAAAAAAAATCAGGTACAGATTAGTTCACAGCAGTGATATATCAAACTAAAGAAGAACTACAACCAATGTTGCTCAGACTATCCCCCAAAAATAGAAATAGAGAGAAAAATTTCAAACTCCTTTAACAAAGATGGTAATAACCTTATACCCAAACCAGATAACTATGCACCAATATTCTTGATGCACACAAATGCAAAATCAATCACAAAATTTTACAAACTGAATACAGACGCACATCAGACAGATCACTTATCATTAGCATGTTGGCTTTATATCAGAGAAACAGATATAGTTCCACATACACAAAATAAATGTATGAAGTTATGTAAATGAACTTTAAAGTAAAAAATGACTTAATCATCTCCAAAATGATATTTCACAAAGCCTTATCCTTTTATAACAAAAGTTCTACGGAGAACTGGAAGGAATATTCTGCAAACTAATAACAGCTGTATAAGGTCAACTCAATGTTAAATCATGCTAAATGGACAACAATTGAAGCATCCCATGAAAATTAGAAAGCACACAGAGCTGATGACTATCTCTACCGTTATTTAAAATAGTGCTCTCAGACTTGATTAACACGATAGAAATGCATAGGAAATAAAATTAATACAACTAGGAAATGAAAAATCAAAACATCCATGTTTTCAGATATGTTGTCATTTTTGAGACTCTAAGTGCTCCACAAGAAAACTATAACTGATCAACATTTTCATCATCTTAGCAGCATAAAAAATTAACATATAAAAACAGTGGCCTGTTCCTATATTAATAATAGCCATAATGAGAAAGAAATTGGGAAACAATCCAATTATAAAATACTACAGAATAAACTACAGCAAAGAGATAAAGGACCCCTACCATGAAAAACCTAAAGCTCTAAAGAAAAGTGACAGAACCAGCAACATGACTCAGTGCATGAAGGTACTTTATGCCTGGATTGAAACCCTGACAATCCATGCTTGAAGGAGAGAACTGAATCTTGCAAATTGTCTTCTGGCTTTAATGTGTGGTCCTTGGGACCAACACGTATGTGCATACAAATACATACAAATAAATACACATACTCACTATATATGTAATATATGACATATCATATACATATATGTAAAACAAAATATTTTTTAAGAAATCAAAGAAGACAGTAGGGGACTCTTTCTCAAGCGTTGGTAGAAATAATATTGTGAAATGTTCACCCTAACAAAAGTGAATTATAGATTCAACACAGTCTTAACCAAAATCTCCATCCTAGTCATTACACAAATATAAAATCAATTTAAAAAATAATAAGTGAACACATGAGATCCCGAATAGTCAAAACATCACAATAAAAATATAACAGTGCTGGAAGACTTACTGTATCTTATCTCAAGTTACATTGTAGAACAAAAGTCATAAAAAAGATGTGTTATTAACACAAAACACACACATTAATGGACAAGAATTGAAAAAGCAGATATAAACATGTTATCACAATCATATGAATCTTAACAATGATGTCAAGAATATACACTGGAAGAAAAAAATGTTTAACAAGTAGTTTTGGAATGATTATTTGTATAAGAATGAAACTTGACCCTGTCTCTCTCCCTACACACCATCTCCAAACGGATCAAAGACCACAATGAGAAAGGACTGGGTACGCTACAACATACAGACTTAGGTAAAAACTTTTAAACCAGATTCTAGCTGCTCAATGAAAAATATCAACAATTGATGAATGGAGCTACACGAAGCAAAGGAGCTTCTGTAGTGAAGGAAATACTCCATCTGGAGAAGTTTAAGCAATGGGAGAAAATTGGCAGCTGTGTATCTGACAGAAGACTGGTAAATAGAACACACAAAGATCTCAAAAAACAAACATCAAGAAAACAAACAAGTCAGTAAAAGTACGGGCCACAATTTGAACAGAATATAGTCAAAGGAGGAACTATAGATGGATCATAGATAATTTTTAAAGTATCAGCATCATTAACCATTGGAGAAAAGTACATGTATTTATTATTTGTGAGGCATCATGTGATTGTTTGCCCAGGCCAACTAGGAGCTGGCCATTTTTCTCATCAGCTTACCAAGTAAGTGGACGAGCAGGAGTATACCACCACATATTGCTGATATGAAGTATGTTTCATATTTTGTTATATGCTCTTATAACTTTAATAGTCTCTTTATGAATAATTTTATATTTGTTATCTGTGAAAATCACATAATCTTAAATGACTTTTGTTTCTATCTTTAAAATTCTAATAACTATAATTTGTCTCTTCTTAACATATTTTTATTCTATTATAACCATGTACTGTTAGTGGAAATAATTATATATATGCTTTCCTTTATTTAATTTTATATTTTAATTAAATTCATTTCAAAATTAAATTTTAATTACTTCATTTTCTCTCTTTCCTTCTTCCAACACTTCCCATGCCTCTTTCCCCTTCCCCCCTCTCAAATCCAAAGCTTTTCTTTTTTTAGTTACTGTTGTTACACATATATGTATATATATGTAGTATTTATAAATATACACTCACATATATTTGTATCAAAACACATATAATCTTGAACTCATAAATGGCTCATGTGCATGTATAAGAATGAAACTTGACCTTTGACCCTTGTCTTTCTCCCTACTCATCAAATGAGTCAAAGACTACAATGAGAAAGTAGTAGGTATGGTACAAAATACAGGCACAACTAAAGCTTTTAAAACAGAACTCTAGATGTTCAAACAACAAGAGCAACAATTGATGACTTGGGACTACATGAAGCCAAGAAGCTCCTGTACAGTGAAGGACACACTCCTTCTAGAGAAGACATCATTTACAGAAAGGGAAAAATATCGGCAGCCTCATATTTGATATATGTTAGATACGGAAATACAGTGTGCTCAGTCCATCTAGTGTTGTTTGTATGTATGTATGTAAGTTCAGGCCTAGCCACTTGGTATTGTTGTCCTAATTAGAAGTTTAATCCCTTGTAATGACTAGGGGAGAGGAGCCCCACAAAGGGAGCAACAGAACCAAAAAATCTGAGCCCAGGGTTATTTTCTGAGACTGATACTCCAAACAAGGACCATTCATGGAGATAACTTAGAAGCCCTGTGCAAATGTAGCCCATGGCAGCTCAGTCTCCAAGTAGGTTCCCTAGTAAGGGAAAATAGGGCTGTCTCTGACATCAACTCAGTGGCTAGCTCTTTGATCACTTCCCCTAAGGGGGTGCCAACCTTACCAGGCCACAGAGGAAGACAATGCAGACAGTCCTGATGAGAACTGATATGCTAGGGTCAGTTGGATAGGGAGGAGGACCTTCCCTATCAGTGGACTTGGGAAGTGGCCTGGGAGGAGAAGATGGAGGGAGGGCAGAATTGCAAGGGGATGAGAGAGGTGGCTACAGCTGGGATACAAAGTAAATAAATTGTAATAAATAAATACAAAATTAAAAAAGAATTTGACTTAATGTACTCTTCTTTGGGAAATATTAATATTTGTATTTTTCACCTATGCTTTTAATGAATATCAGTTTGAATATCAGTTTTGAGACAGAAAATTGTGACTGGTCAAATGAACCCTGTAAATAGCAGTGTTTTTAAATGACTAAACTTAGTACTTAGCTGAGGTAGTTCCAATGCTATTCCAAAATCACAGTTATCTAGTCAGTTCTAAATAAATATTGACTGTGTGTACAGCACACAGTGGTATTAGAAAGTTCATCTACCCTGTTTAATTAAATAAGAAAGTTTCTATTTTAAAGACCAAAACTCTTCACAAGACATTCTTCTTTTTATACAAATTTCTATTACTTCCTAACTGAGTTACTAAACTTTGATATAAAACTCATAACTACTTAAAAGAAATCTTTTAAAAAGTCAGGTGTTCAGTGTGTTATATTAAAGTCATGAGTAAAGGAAACCGTTAAAGTAACTTGCATTGCACCTTAGCTAACTGAAATGTAGACATTCCTAGAGCAGCACATACACTTTCTTTTTTTTTTTTTTAGCATAAATGAGAAAATGTGGTTTTATTATGAATTATATTATCCATTTTTACATGGCAAGGTGTATATTACCTAAGTAGAGTGAAGAGAAATATGGCTCCCTAGCGAGCAAGGAGTCAGAGGCAATGGGTGGTGACAAGGAAGTGGTGTTTTCCATACACAACATGGCTATGACCACAGGAACTTAAAAGCTCAATACAGACAAACACATAGCACAAAGAGGAGCCTCAAGACAAAGTCCCATCCCTGGATAATATGCTATTGGAGATATTGGAAATTGATAGTTTCTGGGACAGGAAGAGTCACTGTTGTATAATAGTGTAGCCTCTGGTAAGAATACCACAAGGAAGCTTCTAGTGAGGTGGCCACAGCATAATATATAGGTAATGCAATTTGAACTTCATGAGTATAAGAGAACACTAATAAAGACACAAAGCAGAATGGGTATTGAAATGAGTTGGATCTGGGAAGAGGTTCAGATGTGTTTATAAACTCTGAATATATTGTGTGAAACTCTTAAAAAATTAATTTAAAAAAGGAGAACAGCACAGCCATAAAATATATAAACTGGAAAACTATTCTGGTTGGTACTTTATATTTAAGTATTTGAGTGAATTGAGAGCATGTAAACTTAGTTTTGATTTTTTTAATGTCTAATTTCTGAAGTATTTTCCTTTAATGTTTACTGCAGGCTTTCTTACTTGCTACCCGATGTAATACAAACAGCTGTAGAAAAGGCTGCAGTATGCACTGACTTTCTTATATTCCAACCAACATGGATCTGCTCCCCCATTTCAGAAGATGTCACTACAAAGAGTATGGCTGGCAACCACATTTAGAAAGAATACCAAGGCTTTTCCAGCTAACAAAGATTCCTTTAAGATTCATCGAGGAAGAGTGGCAGTAAGGGCAATACAGAGGCAACCATGAAAGGACAAATGGGCGGGAGGAAAGCAGGGAAGCAGGGAAAGCAGGAGAGAGGAAGGGGCAGCGAGGAGGGAGGGAAGGATGGAGGGAGGAAGGGAGAGGCATCAATGGAGACATACAAAAGCAGGTGTGGATCTATGCCCACTGTCATCTGCTTAGTGACTGTGCCACCATATGTTAGGCACACTACTGAAGATGTTTGGGGCACAGAATTCATTAGAGAGGATGTTGACAGGATAATTGTGGGAAGTG
Source organism: Meriones unguiculatus (assembly GCF_030254825.1). Classification (NCBI taxonomy): domain Eukaryota; kingdom Metazoa; phylum Chordata; class Mammalia; order Rodentia; family Muridae; genus Meriones; species Meriones unguiculatus. Next base: position 104,191,884 of record NC_083356.1, read on the forward strand.
GAGGTCAATTGAATACTGAGTTTTCATTCCCATCAATCCTTTAAAATACCCAGCTGCTACAGGGCAAACTCAGAATGGTTATGGGAGAAATATATTTGTGTTCAATTTTATTTTAAGTGATGTATCTTGAGAAGAGAATAACCTTCTCACATTAACAATTTGATATGAAAAATATGTTAGTTTTAAGTTGCCTAAATTTTAATATGTGGTAACTGAACTTGAAATTAAACAGAGAATCTATACATGAATATGTACACATTTATATGTGTCCATTTGTCTTTGTGCCCAGGATGGCTTGGCTCTCTTTTAGCTTGTCTATGCAGTAGTGATTATAATCTTGGAAGACACATTGAACCTTTCTGAACATGAATGCTTAATAGGTGTTGTGGAGGGAGTTATCATGGGGGGCATTTCCATCTTTGTTTCCGTAAGGAAGGGGAAAACATACTTATCTTCCACACAATGATCCTAAATACTTAGGCTGAGTTTTAGCACGATTATAAGCTAATGATCTTACACATCATGAAGAAAACTAAATTCTTCATCTTGCAAATGTGAAAACTAAACTTTGTGCAGGTTTTTACTTGTCACTCTCCTCTCACAATACTGTAGCTTATTTTTTCTTTTTTGGTAAAAGAAAGTATATGTCAAAAGGCAATAACATCTCTTACAATAAAAGGGGGGGCGAAATAGTGTTCTCTGGAAGAGATAACCCTTCTGCATACTTGTGTTGGATTCTTCAATCTCCAAAGGAGGTCGTTCATATAAATTCAGTAAAGACAGTAATGTGTGAATCTGATAGTACCCTGACCCTATCCACCTTAGAAAGCAACTGTAAAGTCTGAAATAGTAAAACCTCGACCAAAAGTAACCTCTCCTGCTGCCAAACAGATAGATAGCCTATATCTGAACTCAATTTACAAAACAGGGACATCACTGTATGTTAGCCACTTTAATAGATTCAAGTTTATTTTCAGTATAGACATCCACCTGCAGCAGAGTAAAGCAATTCAAGACTAAAGGGGAAAAAGTGCTGACAGGCCAATAAGACAAAGAAAAGTTATCAATTAACCTACAGTGACAGACTCTTGAAAGGAAAAGAAGAGTAGAGAATCTATTTATTCATCTTCAAATATCATTTCTCTGGGACTTTTTCTCTCTTCCTTCAAAAATATCTAGATGTGGTAGACATATCCATACACTGCATGTGGTAGGAAGCTGTCAGTAGTTCTGACATCATCACCCCAAGGTCTAATCCTATTATGCCAGATGAAAAAGTACAAGGAAGCACACAAGATGAGGCTGTCTTAAGAAACATATGAAGTATTTTAGGTGCTTGGCCCCTAAGTGTTGCTAGAACACTAACAGGCCGCAATCTATGAATCGGGAGATGGCAGTAAAGAGTATTGCTTCCAGTTTATGAGCTGTTACGCCTGTTTTGTAAAGCAGTTCATGGTGACTGACAGTAAAAACATTGGGTCACTCACTAGTTTCTGGGTTATGTGCCTAGTGGCACAAGGCTATGAAAAATGATGGTACAAGGAGGAAAATCTTACAACAAATGGTCTTCTTGTACATCCACCTATCATAGGGATGAACAAAAGGTGGAGAAAAAGTTCAAAACTATAAACATCTCCAAACCAGAAGTCTGAGACTATAACAAGCAAAGTAAATAGCCATATATAAAACAATTTCCAGTGGCAACCCAACGTTGTCAATATTACAGTGCTACGCAGGGCAGTGCAGGTGGAGGACGTGGTGGAAAGATTAAAGACGCCTTTGTTCCAAATGCTTCATACTCAGAATTGTGACAGTCTATACCAATCAGCTGAATAGTAATGACCCATTCAGTGTGTTAACAGGTTTGCACAAACTATGTACTTTTGTGACCACAAACATCTATGTTAAAAGCGTAACACAATCTTTTGAGAACTTCTCAGTCCCAATTGTTGAATGAGCATAGTTCAGAAACTCTAATTTCTCACACTCAATACTATTAAAAATATTTGACCAAATGGAAGTGGATTAATATAAAGGAAATACATTTCCAGGTGCCAGGATCAGAGAAGAGATTCCAAGAGCTAATAGCTCAATTTGAATAGCTGTGAAGCCTCAGGAGTAGGCAGAATCATAGAGTGCAGATTTCCAATGCAAATACAGAAAAAAAAATGCAGAAGCAACAACCCTGACTGGTGATGAAGCAGGAGTGAGGAGCTATATCTGTCTGCCAAGGAGGTGAAGCAGTATTGTCTTTGACTATGGGAGGAAAAACTCTCCTGCAGAAACCAAAGCATATATGAAGAAAGCACTGAGCCTGAACTCATGGTCTGCACACAATATAAATCTACTTAAAAGAAGATTCACCTTGAAGGAACCAAAAAGTGCTAGTAAGCAGAACACAGCCAGAGAAGCCTCCATGTTTTCAGATAACAACTTTTCAGTTGTGGTGACTCCACAGAAATGTATGGACTCTAGGCTTCCTCAAGACTACTGAGAATTAAAAATGATATAATATTAAAATGATAGAAACACCCAGCCAGGGAATTGAATGGAGAACAGATGTGGACTCACATTCAGCATTAATTGATACATACAGCTCAATGGCAATGCAAAGTTTTAGCTTATCTACAAATGGTGCTGAGATAAGTGGATATTTATAAATCTCAACACAAACCTTACTGTATTCAAACTTCAACTCAGAGTATGAACAGAGTTTATTAAAGAAAACTCATGAGTGCATAGTCTTGGGTTGAGTGGTGAATTTTCTGAAACCAAACAATGACCTGTAGAAAAAAATAAACATATTAAACAAAATGAAAATTAAGAATATGTTGACTTGCGAATTTGGCTCAATGGCATAGCACTCTTCTAGTTTGTATGAGACCTCAGGTTCAGTGCCCAAAGGAAAAACACATGTAATTAAACTTCATTAAAAGAAACAAAACAAAAACAACGGCTTTCCCCAGAAACGTGTTATAGACTAATAGAAATGACTATATAGCCTAGAAGCCAGAAGTAAGGTAACTTCCTACCCAGCCAATATTGCTTCTCAGTTATGAAGATTTAGTGTACTGGGGGTCTGATGAGCAGTTCCCTGGCTTCCTAAGTGGAAGAGAAACCCACAGAGAGCATAGTAAGCTGAGAGCACTAAGGACCTTAGATGCAGAATACTGGTTATAAGGCTCTGGTTTATAAACCTGGCTATGGCTCCTTTGGACACATGTCACTATCTGTCCTAGTTTTCTTTTGCTAACTGTGACAAAGCACCTACCTAAAGCAGCTTGGGGTAGGAAAGGGTTTACTTGACTTATAGTTCCACAGGGACAGTCCATAATAATGGGGGGCAACATGGTAATGGGCTGCCAGAGCAGAAAGCAGAAGGATCACTCTTAAATCACAAAAAGTGAACTGGGAGTGGGGTAGGGCAATGAACGCTCAAAGCCTGCCCCTGCCCACCATTCAAATAGCTGCGACTACAGGGACATGGGAATATTTTTCACTCAACCTAAAACCCATGCCCCTGACTCAGCACTGTGCCTCAGGTATGTTCCCTGGGGAAAAGGCAAACAGTGAGAACAGATGGCTGTAAAGCTCTCTCCAAAAGCAAAAGCCTTATTTGCAATACGGTGTAGAACAGCTCAGGCCTCTGAAAGGGAGTGATTGCTTTGGTTAACTACATGATGGTAACAAGCTCAACCATAGTTTGAGTGACCTGAGAGAAAGAACTATTAAGAAGCTCTTTCCATTACTAGGAGATGGCAGGGTGACTTTGCTAGCCCACATATATGCATACGCATACATACACGCATACACATACACACGCATACACATATTCATATATAAAACTCTTTCCAGCCAGATGCAGCGGTACACATGCTCAGGGAGGCAGAGGCAGGCAGATCTCTGTGAGTTTTAGGCCAGCCTAGTCTACAAAGCAAGTCCAGGACAGCCAATACTACACAGAGAAACCCCATCTCGAAAAAACAAAACAAACAAACAAAAAGCAAAACAACAAAAACAAAAAGAAGCTCGTGCCTACAGTCTGAAGAAAGGAAAAAGATCAACCTCACAAAGCAACCTTGAAAAGTAGCATAAGCTTACCTAAAGAGGTCCAGTCACAATGTCACTGATAAAACTACTAGCAAATCAGGTGGGGATTATTGGAGAGCAGTTTGTGGATATACTATAAGAAAGGGAATATCCAACTTTGTGAGTAAATATCTTCCCAGAGAAAAAGTGTGCCTAAAGAATGCCTTCAGCTGGGAGACTGAGAGCCCTGACTAAAATGCTGAAAGGAAAAGAGGATGGACATCAGAAGAAGAAAACAGGAAACAAGTTAGGAATCTGTCACAGAGGGCCTCTGAAAGGCTCTGCCCTGCAGACTATCAAAGCAGATGCTGAGACTTATGGCCAACTGTTGGGCAGAGTGCATGGAATCTTATGAAAGAAGAGGGAAGTAGTAATATCTGGAGAGGACAGGAGCTCGACAAGGAGAGCAACAAAACCAGAAAATTTGAACACAGGGGTCTTTCCAGAGACTCATACTCCAACAAAGTACCATGCATGGAGATAACCTAGAACCCCTGCACAGATGTAGCCCATGGCAGTTCAGTATCGAAGTGGATTACATAGTAAGGGGAAGAGGGACTGCCTCTGACATAAATTGATTGGCCTGCTCTTTGATCACCTCTCCCTGAGGGGGGAGCAGCCTTACCAGGCCACAGAAGATGACAATGAAGCCACTCCTGGTGAGATCTGATAGACTAAGATCAGAAGGAAGAAGAGGGGGACCTCCCCTATCAGTGGACTTGGAGAGGGACATGCGTGAAGAAGGGGAAGGGAAGGTGGGATTAGGAGGGGAGGAGGAAGTGGTTTATGGGGGGATACAAAGCGAATAAAGTGTAATTAATAAAAAAAATAAAAAGAATGCCTTCAGACATTTCAAAATGCAGGGATAGAGCCTTGCCAAGAATCCAGACAAACAAACAACAATGGCCTAATGGTTGGTTCAGCATCAGTTTCAGCAGTAGCTACTATATATGATTGTAAAATGGTCTGTTAAGAGAGGAAAAATAAAACACACACCCAAAACATGTGCGAAGTATAATCCACCTTGACTGAACAGAGTAGACAAAAGAAACTGCAGGCTAAACTTGAGGTTGCCTTTAACTGTTCTGTTGACATATTTGTAACTGTGTAGTTTCAGATACGTCAACAGAGCTGAGGCACGGATGTCTGGAAAGCATGAGGGCAACCCTGTCCAGAGGGAATAAGCTATGGAGGAGACAAGTGTTTCTGAAAAAAAGAAAAGAAACTCAAATTTTAGAATTGAAAGCAGTCTCAAAGAAGTGAAAAATTGCATAGGGGTACACAAAAGATAAATTAGCTTAAGGACATATCAACGAACCCTGTGGAATTTGAGGGAAAGGGAAAAATGCATAAAAGCTGGGGCTGGGAAGAATCAGCCGTGTTTGTTGGCACAGGTTGATAAACTGTTTCCCTGTTATCACAAGGAAATGGAGTGTGAATGCACAACAGAAGTTCAGCTGGAAATAAAAAGTTAAACCCTAAAATTTAAAAGTAAATGGATGGAACTAGAAGATACTTTACTGAATGACATAACTCAGAACTATGATGGAAAAAAAAATCCTTTTATTGATAATAGGTTTTTTTTCACATAATATATCCTGATTAGTTTTCCCTCCCCCTATTTCTCCCAGTTCCTCCCTTACTGTATGTACCCACTACCATCTGAGTCTACTCCCTTTCTCATTAAAACAACAGGCTTCTAGGGGATTATTATTATTATTATTATTATTATCATTAAGGGATAATAACACAATATAACAGAATAAAATGGCATGAAACAAAACCTATCACATCAGAGTTGCAGGAGACAGACAGAAGTCTCTTATTTGAGGGTTTCTGGCTCCAAATATTTACACGTGGAATACCTGAAGATAACAGCCAAGAAAAAGGTGACCATGGTTGGAAGCCCTGAAAAAAGGAATATTAGGGCACAGGTGTCAAAACTGATGAAATGGAAACAAAGGGGCTGGCAGGGAACATTTAACTGGGAAGCAGAAGAAGGGCAAGACAGAGGGAGAGAGAGGAGAGATAAATAATATTATTGTGTGTGTGTGTTAGCTCATTAGTTAGAATGAAGTTATATCACTTACGGAAATGATTCCCACAAAAAGCCATAGACAATGTAAGAAAAACTCCACTGTCTGACATAGACTGGGCTCCCCTAAGATTGTTGTTTAGGAGAGTCAAAAGGACTCTCAAAACAATATAGGGAGTTGCTGTTGCCTCTAGGTATCTTCCAGAATACCTATACCGGTAGACACCACACACTTCAGACACAGTACTTGGAGGAATCATGCAGAAAATAACCTGGAAACCTCTCTGAGGACGACCTCTCATAGGTGTTATGCAAGCTGGAAGGGGGAAAAAAAGCAATTAACAGTCCTACACAGTTGTAAATTTTATTAACCACAACAGTGGAAAGCATAGCAAGATATCCTAAAGAGTGCTGTAGTGGCAGTTGTAGCTCTGGGGTAACTAACACCTACCTAATTACACATAAGTCCTGTTAAATAAGAGGGAATCCATGTCTGGACTTATAAACCTAGCCCAACTTCTTGTGCATTGGGAGGCCATGGACCATCGAAGGGTACCTACTAAGCCACATTCCTAAACCAATACAATCCTGAGCTATGTAATCCATACTTATACCCATGGGTTAGTGTAGTTCTCATTCTTCATAGAAGATTTTTTTTCATCAGGCAAAAAATCATTACAGAAAGCCACAACTGGTCAAAACACAAAGATCAACTCTCCTTGTGGTGCCTGTCCCCAGATAAAATATCTGCAGATTATGGGATCCAGAAAGATTCTAAAAGTTGGGCAACCAGGACATTAGCTGTGAAATAGGGTCTTCTGTGCATGAGAGGGAAGTTGTCCCTGTAAAACCTCAAAAATATGGTCCCTTGAATAACACCTGCACAGTGAGAATTCAGTTGACTTGCAATTGAATTCTAACAATATCCCATCCTAGATGAAGAGCCACAGGTAATTAATGGCCCCTGACAAAGAGAGAAATGTCCTTCTCCAGGGCTAAGTCCCCTCTGATTGTCTAATCCCAAACTGTTAGCCATTAACACATACACATATGAGCATTAATAAGTAGACTCAGCAGCTGTACTTATATATACATGTGTGTGGTGTGTGTGTTTGTGTATGTGTGTGTGTATGTGTATATTTGTGTGACAGTGTGTGTGTGTGTGTGAGTGTGCATGTGTAAAACAATCACTAAAGAAGAGGTAATGGATTTGAATTTGAGGAGTGTGGGACAGAGAAGAACTGGAGGAAGAGGCAGGGGTAGAAATAATGTAAAGATAGAACTCACTTATAAAATTCACTAAATTACAAATTTTAAATTAAAAAAAAAAATCTGTGGGCCAAATGAAATACTTGTAATACCAGCTCTAGAAAGGAAGAGATAGAAGGATCCTGAGGGTTTGCTTTCTAGACCTTTTAGACCAGTGGTTCTTAAACCAAGACCCTCAGTGGGGAGTCAAATGGTCCTTTCACAGGGGTCGCCTTAGACCACCCTGCATATCAGATTCATTATAATTCAGAGCAGTAGCAAATTTTCAGTTACGAAGTAGCAACAGAAATAACTGAGGTCAGCACAACACGAGGAACTAAAGGGTTGCAGCATTAGGAAGGTTGAGAGTCACCCATCTAGATAAATCTGTGAGCTCGAGGTCCAGAGAGAGACAGCCTGTCTCAAAAATTGAGACAGTTGAGAAAGATAAGCTAAAACGGCCCTGAGCTCTCCAAGCGCACATACACATGTACACACACGCGTATGAATAAATGAGCAGACAAATACAAAGGCCCGCAGAGAAGTCTGCATAGCAAACTATACACACAGGACAAGACAGGAAACTTACCACCAAAAACGTAAGATTCATAATAGAATATGAAAATCTACACTATATGAAGACAATTATATACCATGATCCTGTGAGAATCATTCGAGCAATGAGATTAGTTTAAAATTTGAAAATTAGCTAATGCCATATCAATAAAAACAAAAGCATGTGCTTATCTCAATCAAAATGGGAGAAACACTATAATATTTATTCCTCCAAGACGAAAGCACTGAGCAAATTAGGCTTAGAATATAGGTCAGAGTTAGGCACTTGCAGAGTAAGGGAAAGACTCTGAGGTCAGTTATGAGAGAGGGGAAGAGAGAGCCTTTGCTTAGTACATAGCAGAAATCACAGTAATATCAGTAAGAACAGAATATATAAAAACAAGGCCTAGAGTCTGAGTTCAATTCTCAGGTAGAAGAAAGAGAGAGACAGAAAGAGACACAAAGGAAGACAGAGAGATATAAAAGGAGAATCCTCTGATTATAACATTTTAAAAATCACAGTAACAAAATCAGTCAGGATGAAATATAGAGAAATAAATTTATTACAATAAATAACTAATGAAGTCGTTACAATAACTGCAAAGCTTTTACACTGCAGTCTGTAAAATAGTGTTTAAATTAATGGAAGTTTTAAATAATGAAGATACATGGTATGTTCTTCTAACAAAATCCTTAGCATCGAATGGAAGTATTACCCAAATTTATCCACGGTTGCAAGGTGACACGCTAATTGTTGTGCTTGCTCCAGTATTCATAAATATACTAGATGGTCAAACTATTCAAAAATTTTGCCAGAAATGTATACATATTTCTTGACTTCTAAGCTCAGTACAAATGTTCAGTTATGAAAACAGAATAATAAACAGTTCAGAGAAGGAAGTGAAAGAGTGCAGTGCAGAGTGTGGTAAGAACAGTGGGACAGAATGGAAAGGGTAAAAACCAACCCTAAAATTTACAATACATTAAATTCAAAAACACTGCCATGCTAAGCCAGCGTCTCTCCACAATGTGATGCTACAATATGAAATGTAGTCTGGCCCTTGTCCCACACAGTGAGCAAAAATAAAATATACCATACATGTGAAAAACACACGAAATCTGTAATACAGTCAGTAGGAAATATAGGTCTAAAAATCTTAGTGACCACGGGGTTAGAAATGTTAGAAATGTTTTGCTGTTTCTTTTCTAGTGCGTGAGACTCCCTGCACTGAACTGGGCAGTTTTAAGCACCTAGGCTCAAGACATTTTCCAGCCTTAGGGTCCTGACTCAGAGGAGATGCATTCGTGTGCCTCCAGGCCTGATGTTGCAAAGATTTTTTTTTTTTAAACAACACTGAAAGTACAAACAACCTCAAAATTAAAATAATAACTTGGAACTGATCAGACACCGTTAATAAAGTCAAAAGAAGACTGTCAAGGAACGTACCAATGGTCCTGATGACCAGAGCTCAATTCCCAGAACCCATATGGTAGAAGGAGGTCAGGGACTTTACAAAAGTTATCCTCTGACTGCTGTCCAGATGCCATGATATGGCATAGACCCCCTCATCCATCTCACACACACACAAAACTTGGCAATTTTTGTATTTGTTTTGTCACAATCTACTTTTCTTTGTTTTCATATTTTTTTTCTTTAACCTTAGATTTTAATTTTGTCTCTTTGAAGCAACATGGAATTGGTCATTTTTAAAAGATGCATTTTCCCCCTATTGGAATGCCATAAATGTATGTAAGATAGGCAAAAACATTATTGTCACAAAATAAGTCAAACCAAAGTCTAAAACCCATAATTCCAACATATATCAGGTAATAAATTGGAGTCCTAAGCTTGCAAAAAAAATCTTAGTGAGAAAAATTAGCAAAGTACTTAAACAGACACAAGCCACAGAGCAATGATGGTGCGTAAACCAGCACAGCTTCTCTAGAAATACCATGACAATCTAAACGGATGTGTAGGTGTGCAAACCCCAGGAAAAGTCACAGCTCCTGTTACGCAGCCTAGGGAGACTAGCGGGCATACCAGAGGGAAGGTAGCCCGAATTTTCACTGCCTCATTGATAATAGTAAGATATCTGAGACAAAACATCGTAACCAATTGTCCATCATATGAAAGTGGGTAAATGAGGAGACAGAGCTTCAGTTTTCCGGAAAGGCATCTAAATGAATCAGTTCATCAACGTAGACCAAAATCACTCAAAATAAAAGAAATAAATTGCAGAAGCATTCCAAACATGTATACTTAAATATACCCTAAAAACAATTGTGTGTACTGCCTAAGTATACACATTATGATACATGGCACAGAATGATGTACACATGAGCATCACAAGTCTTGAGGCAAGAATTAATAACTGCGATACATTAAGTTGGCCATTAGTTATAGCCATAGGGTTTTACAGATATTTTTTCAGGAAAAGACACCTGGAGGAAAAAAAAATAACAAATCAAAAGCAGTTTTAGATTGGAATGATTCAAAGCATTTATTTTATTTGCCCTGTGAATATCTGAAATAAAATTAGATTAAGAATAATTTTTTTAATGTCAAAAATGAGGTGGACATAGAACATATAACAAATTTCTACATAATATAGGAGACATATTTGCAAAGAAAAAAATAAATGTCAGGTGTGTACTGAATTTTATGTAGTAAAATAATGAACCATTTATCAATTTTCTGTTCAACTTCACTGCTGTTCTAGAGACAGATGGTAAAATTTCATTAATATCTAAATATGCCTTGTAAAATTAGGTAGCTAAACAAATAAAACTGAACAAATGGCTTAATTTGGAAGAGTATATTTGGGCAATGAAGGTGAAGAATGATTTTGTCTAGAAAACACATTAAAATATTTTTAGCTACTGATAAAATTTCTGAAACAGCATTCAATGGGCCTTCTTTGGGAAACAGGAAGTCTAAAATTTTGGAGGAACAAAGTTCTCCCTAAAATCAGATTCAGTTGTACTTTATCTCATACTCTTGATAAGAATCATTTCATAGTCAACATTATCTTAAGTAATTTTTGAATGTTACAGACCCTTCTACATATATTATTTCTTTAGATTTTCTACCTTATTACTGAAGACAATGAGATTATAAATTATCTTATCTTCTCTTGTGATATTTCTCTCACTCTTCATCTACAAGTCAGGTAAACACTGGAGTTTTTCAAGCGTGAACCCAGCATTCCCCTTGGATTGCCCACGGCATTCTGCAGTTTCTAGGCACACCCTCACCTCCCTGTGTGTCCTAGGGTATTTTGGTGGGTGTTTGTAATGATCTTGTATCATACTCACATTGGTCCCTTCTCTTTCCCGGCGGCCAACATTATGGCAGCCACGCAGCAGATTGGCAAGGTCCACTGTCTGATATATCCATTGATACATCCATCCATTGTCATTACTCTGTATTCTTTAGTCCCTGTTCCTTAATTCTTTCTTTCACAGGAAAGGGTTGTAGTAGGGGTGAGCACAGAGACACTTTTTCAAAAGAATTGTAAAAAGTTAAATTTATGGCTCCAATAGTCTCCTTTTTTACCTTTTCCCTTTCGGCCACATTGTACATTCACATGCTGCACAATAATGCCTGGAGCCCAAACCTCAAACCAGGGAGTACACACCTGGAGACTCCCCAAAGCACCCACTTCATTACATATTTAGACTTTTATAAAAAGAAAAAGATGATTATTTCTATACCCAGAATCCATACAAAAAGACATTTCTGTTTGGAATATACAGACTGTTGGTGAAGTAAGATTTTTTTTTTTTTTTTTTTTTTTTGATCGAGTTACCTGGCATCGAGCCACAGCCATGTGCCATTTCAAATGCATAGCAGAGACTGTTCTATCCTCGTACGTTTCCGGAGGGGTATTTCCAGGACCCTGTGACACAAATTGCTGAGGTGGCAGAAAGCAAGGGAGTTTCTGCAAAGTCATCAGGCACAAGCCAGAGAAGTGTGCTCTCCACGAGACACCGGGAGACACGGTTTGAGCAGTCAGTGTACACTTTCATATAGGCAGGAGCATGAACTGCGGTAAAACTTTGTCAGGCAAGTACTCTTGGGTCTCCCGGCATTGTGCAGATCACAGCAAGATTCGCCATCAGCAACAACCTGAGGGAAGAGAGTCGTCTCCCCTCCCCCTCATTTGAGCTCTGGTGTCAAAACCTGAATGGTCCTTTAGGATTAGGACAGCAATTTCAGTGGCATATGTCTAAGCTAATTCTGATCTTTCAAATACCACTTAAAGTTATGGGGCAATATCTGTAGAATTCTAACCTCTCAAGGACGCGTGCATAGGAAAGCAGATGGCTGGCAACAGACTGTTTAATCCCAAATCAAATATCAGAATCAGCACTTCAGGATGGCTGCTTATATAGACACTTTTGTCAGATAATGTGGCCAAGAGCTACACTTCCAACACAGTAAGTTCTATAAAGAGTTTGCAGTGTGTTGATTGATCAATGGCAAATTCTTTAAGCTGATGCAGCAAATAATTACTGCTGAGAGCATAATAGCATCCATCCCTGACTAGCATGCGTCTATAAGATGATATCACAGGGCTTTAAGCTTTTGGAACTAAACGCTCAAAGTTTATTTTCATCCCTTTGAATACATTACAGGAAGTCTGATGGTGAAAGCTTGAAGATGGGAAATACCTTGATTTAGCATAACTGAGGGAGGCTTCCGTAGAGATAGCAATGAAGGTGTTTCCATACTAATTGCTACTGGAAGGATCATGTGAGTTAGTTGGTTTTGTATGTGAGTCTTTCATTTGGCTTTTGTCATGATAGTTGTGATTTGCTGGGAAATTTATCTTTAAAGTTAAGTACCTAAGACTGCCTTTTCCAAGGCAAATCTCTAAAATAAAGATGGAGGTTGATGATTTTCCCCAAAATATGTTCTTTAGCATATGCTGAGTAGGAAAAGAATTTTCAAAAAAAATTGAATTTCATGGTCAAAGAAGTTTCACAGTACTGAAGATCTGTGTTCCTACTGGGCTACTGGAACTTGAAGGACCTGGTGTGAATTTGACCCTCTAAGATAATGCCCTGAATGCTGCATTGTCTATTGTCTGGGTATAGAGTTGTCCACACATGTATGAAATAAGTTATGATACTGAAGTTCCATAAATGTACTTTTTTGAAATATTAGTGATTATCTGTACCCTTAGCACAGTGGTTTCTATTTTTCTGTATGTTCATTTTTTTTAAGTTAAAGCATTTTCCAGCCCCTTCAGGCATATGTTCCAAGACACGTGGGCTTTATAGAAGCATAGTAGTTGAGCTAGAAGAAGAAAGATAGATAGCAAGAATGTGGAAGATTGTAATAGTTGAAGCAGAAATAAAAGAAAGTAGATTGAGGTCTTGGTGGTAGGAACCAAAAAAGAAGAAACTAGCTTTTCAAACATTATAAAAGAAAGAAATGGCAGGACACAGAAAGGTCCTAGACACAAGGTAGAAAGAGAGATAATCAAAGATGGACTCAAGGTTGTAACCCAGGGTGATAGGAGACTTGTCATGCTGCTAGCAATAATGGAGAATAGAGGGAGAAAAATGGTAAGCCTGGCCTATTACTATGGTATTTTTAACTGCAGAGACATACTGAGGTAGACTTTTATATGTGAAGCAAAATTTAAAAACAAGTAGGACTCAATAAAACATAAAACTATTAAGAGTTCCTCACTCAAGTGTCCACAAACTCTCTCAAAGAGATTCTTATTTTAATGGATGCTTGTAATTTAATTGTTTTGATAAAGCTACAGAATAATGTGGCCTGTTTTGCCTTCAATACCATCTATTGACACTTAATTTTCAGAAGAAGATAAAAATATGTGCACATATAATACTAACTACATAGATGCTTATAATTGTACATATGCAAGTCTAATGTATGGTTTTGGTATTAAAAAATGTATATGTGGCCCACAAATGCCATTCAATCTAATCTGAAAAGGAAAAACAGTCTGAGGGAAAAATCTGAAATTTTACCAGTGTTAGAGAGTTCTGATTCAATTTGCCAGGCGAATACAGATGAGAACCACAAATAAAACGTCTTTATTTGCTTGAAGAGCCTCTGAGGTTTATCAGTGCTATTGAAATGCTGTTCTCAACTCAAGTACTTCTCATGTGTCAGAGAAGTGGAGGCTTTAACAAAGCCTGCATTAGTGTTTTGTATTTCTATTCTAAGTAAAATTCTTCAGTGAGTAAACATGAGAATTCAGTAAAACTGCAACCGGAGACAATGGAAACTGTTCCCATTTCACAGCGTAAGGATAAATAAATCATTTTTTAGGAAACAAATTGTATTGTTGAACACTGAAAGGCTAGCCCAGGCATCATAAAGAGATGAGTTAAGTGCCTTTGTTTATTTTCTATGACAACTCAGGAAAAAAAAATCTTGGCACAGGTATATTTTTTAAGTCATGGGTTTTTTTGTGTATGTGTAAATAATTTAATATTCACACACTTTATGAATAGCAAATTCAAATTTTTGCAACTGAAACAAATTTTAAGAATATTTAGAGCAATGAACCCCAAATAACAAAAGCAAATTAAAGCAGATTTACACACTTAAAAATAGTCTTCAAGAATTTAGATAAGTCCAATAAGGACATGCTAAAAATGGTATCTTTTTCTTAAGATTTTATTTTTATGAATTAGATCGTTTTACATGTATAACTGCATATATGTATAACTTGCATATGCAGTGGCTTTGGGAGCCAGAAGAAGGTGTCGAATCCCCAACTAGAGCTGCTGTAATGTGAGTGCTGGAACCTGGACTGGGTCCTCTGTGAGAGCAAGTGCTCTTAACCACTGAGCCGTCTCTCCAGCCCCAGCACCCTCTTCCTAAAAACAGCAAAACTGGCATCTGTGGGTTATTAAATTCAAACAAAAAAGGACGTGAGGTTGGGGTGGGCGGGCCGTGGGGCAACCATGGGAGAACTTCAGGAGAGGAGCTGTGGTGAATATGATCAAAATACATTGCATGACGATCTCAAAGAAGCAATAAAGTACTTGAAACAAGTAGAAGTAAAATATGTAAATGAAAGTTACATCTCTGTTACTGTATAACCGAACTTGCGTGAGTGATGTGTAATTTATCAACATGCTGTGGAGTATTCCCTCTGTTCCTGAACAATGATTGCCCAAGTGGGCATGGGTCTCCAGGCTCACCACGTTACGTTAGGAGGGATATATGAATATCTTTGGTCCCTCTTTTAATGCTTATTTCCCTTCCTACAGAGTTTTTGTTTTTTTTTTTTTAAAGGGGAGAAATAATGAGGTTATCTTAGTAAACTCTACAGTTGATTTTAGTGCCAGTCTTGAGGTCATAAATAAAAATTAAATCTTTTATAATAATTATTCTTATGATGCTTTCTGAAAAAATTCTTCCTATGTTATCTGCCCTGATACCAAGATAGTTCTTCATCTCAGGTTCAACATTCCACCTTTTGAAAATATGCTGAAATCACATACGGTTGTATGATTTCATTTGAAAGCTTCAATAAGCCTTGATAAGTTTAGAGACTAAACATGGTGTTAAGATAGTTAGAATTAGAGAATCTTTCTGTTTATATAGTCACATAGTGATTTCAGGAACTGTAAATAGATGACTGTCGGTTCTGGTTTTTAATGCATGTTCTTTTTCTAATTTGTTTTTTATTTATTAAAATTTATTCACTTTGTATCCCAGCTGTAGCCCCCTCTCTTGTCCCCTCCCAATCCCATCCTCCCTCCCTCCCTCTTCTCCTCTCTATGCCCTTCTCACAGACCACTGATAGGGGATGTCCTCTTCCACTTCCCTCTGACCCTAGACTATCAGGTCTCATCAGGACAGGCTGCACTGTCTTCTTCTGTGGCCTGGTAAGGCTGCTCTCCCCTCAGAGGGAGCTGATCAAAGAGCAGGCCAATCAGTTCCTGTCAGAGACAGTCCTTGTCCCCATTACTATGGAACCCACTTGGAAACTGAGCTGCCATGGGCTACATCTGTGCAAGGTTCTAGATTATCTCCATGCATGGTCCCTGGTTGGAGAATCAGTCTCAGAAAAGACCCTTAGGCCCAGATTTTTTGGTTCTGTTGCTCTCCTTGTGGAGCTCCTGTCTCCTCCAGGTCTTTCTATCAACTTCTTCTCCTTTCGTAAGATTCCCTGCATTCTGCCCAAAGTTTGGCTATGAGTCTCAGCATTCTTACCAAGGAAAGGCATCACCTTTGGCCTGTTGGCTGGGGAGTAGTTAAAGAAATGCTATTTGTCTCTGTTCAGAAAGAAAATAAGGCAACAGTAGCATTTACTATCATCTTACCAAATACTTTGTGTTAATCATCTCATTTCACAACTCATTGCAAAACTTTCAGCATTATATTGAACACATGCCTCCCCTAAATACTCTTTTATAGCTAAGGACTATCAAAATATGAATAGGAAATACCTACAAAGAAAAAAGAGCTGTGTAAGGCTTGGTAATGCTATGGAGAGAGATCACAGGGCTTCTACTGTATTGTTGAAATATAATTTTCTCCTGAGAATGTTGCTACATTCTTCTGTGGGTGAATTCATTGAGGAATTCATAGCTAAGTAGGCTTTTAATAGGCGTGGCCTATTGAAGGAAGTATGTTACATGCATGGTAACCTTGAAGGGACTGTGTCATCTCTGTCTCTAGAAGGTAAGCCTCTTTGCTTGGCCTGGCCACTTCACCCTTACACGTCTATCCTTCCACAGTCCCAAAAGAAATAGAACCAGGCAGTCATGGCCTGAGTACATGAAAACTGAAAACTAATTTATACCTTTTCCTTTTCTATTTCCTGTTTATCCCAGGTATTTGTTATTGCAACAGTAAGCTGACTAATGCGAGGACATAAACACTTGGATCAGACTGCTTCAGTTTGTATTCAGGCCCTGACGTTTGCAATCGCAGGAAACATAGCCTCATGTGAAATAGGGGAATAATTCAATGGCTCTATAAACTTGGTCTGTGTGTACGTGTGAATGCAGTAAATAAATCAAACCATAATAAAGTGCTTAAAACGGTGTCCAGACCAGTAAATTAACGGTATATTGTATTTAGCCACACTGTCCAGCACTTGCTGACTCATTCTGTCGGGAAATATTAGAGTCACAGTCCAAACTATATTCACAGTGTATCTGGTCAATGTCAACAGTGTTCTGACTTTGTGATTTTCCACATCTACAGTTTTGCTGGACCCCAGTTGCTCAGTGTATACACATACGGGTTATATCATCAGATGTGGTAAAGCTCTTCACATCTTCTTACAAATATTAACAAGTGGTTTTAATCTGTCAAAAGCTTTGCAAATCTTGATAGGTGTCCTCAAACATTTAAGAGCTCAGTTAATTAAGGAGACACTAACAATTAACATAGAGTGAACAAAAATATCAAGTACCTTTTTATTTAAAGCTCATGATAATTTATGGTTAATAGAAAACTTTAAACAACTCATGTGACCAAAACTTCATTTCCTCTTTAAAAATAGTACATTTTGGGATATATTTGTTACTGTCCTGACCCAATCCTGGCACATCATTGATGACTGTTCATTCATTATTTCCTGTATTTTTGCTATTGTTGCTTTACCGCTCTAAGACTCAATTCCAATAGGACACATTGCATTTAATTCAAATGCTTTCACCAGTCCCAACTGGTTGTGAGGTTATTTTTAGCCTACTTGGTACATTGTCCCCCTACAGAGTTTGCATGGCACATGTCTCAGTGAAGAAACAAAGTTGAATAAAGATTTGTACCACAGTGTCCTCATGACTACATCAGAGATTGTGTTTCAGGGAAAAGCTCCATAAAGTGCTAAGTACATCAGATCAACAATGCATGTTAATAATTTGCAGATGTTGATATTAATCTTGGTTACTCTACTGATGTTCTCCTGTTTTCCTGCTACAAAAATTAGGCTACTTTTCACCTTTTCCAGACTCTGCTATTTGACAGTCACTATACACAGCTCATATTAAGAGACTAGGTAGCTGGGCATCACGATCCACGTGTTATCTCAGAACTCAGGAGGCATATTCAGGGGGATCTCTGGGAGGCTGGATGAGAAGTTATGCTCTGCTTCTTTGAGAGCAAGAATTTATGATATAAATCATTTAAAATTCCTCTGCATAAGAAATTTGGCTATTGTCTTTGTCAGGGTATCTATTGTTGCAATGAATCACCATGACCAAGAAGCAAGTTGGGGAGAAAAGGTTTATTTGGCTTATACTTCCAGTTCACAAACTATCATTCGAAGAAGTCAGGACTGGAACTCAAGCAGGGCTGGAACCTGGAGGCAGGAGCAGATGCAGAGGCCATGGATGGTGCTGCTTACGGGCTTGCTTCCACTGGCTTGCTCACCTTGCTTCCTTATAGAACCCAGGACCACCAGTCCAGGGCTGGCACCACCTACAATGGGCTGGGCTCTCCCTCATCGATATTGAGAATGTGCCCCACAGCTGGATCTCATGGAGGCATTTTCTCAACTGAGGCTCCATTCTCTGTGATGACTATAGCTTGTGTCATGTTGACACAGAAAACCAGCCAGTACAGGTAGGGTACTACATTGGCAAGTTCGCTCAAACATTTATTACATAAATTTGTGGATACTTACTTTACTTTTTGAGTTTTAGGCCATTGTGATAGTCTTAATTGTCAGCTTGATAGGATTTGGCATACATTTTTATAGCCTCTGGGAAGATACATGAGATTATTTCCTAGAAGAACTAACCCAGAGGGACATCACCTAGAGTAGACATCACCTTTCAGCACTACCCCAGATATGAGTACAATGGAAAGCCTTTGCTTATTGGCTTTCACCTCTGTCCCTTCCTAATGAATATATCTATTCTATTGTATACACTGTGGTTACCATCTGTCACTAATGTCAGAATCCAGCTTGTCTGGACTTCTAATATAACTGAAGACTAGTAGCTCTCCAGTAATCTATTCCTTCAGCACTAGACCAAGGCTGCTGAGTCACTGAGTCTTGTATCCAATTGAGTAATTCCTCTATTCCTCTTTTAAACTGTATTTGTTCTATCAGTTGTGATCTTATAGATTGGCTCTTCTTCTAGACTAACCCTAAACAATATATTTATGGATATTTATTGCAGAAATGTGATCAGCTTTGGCTTTGAGAGTACTTTCAGGGGGTTCCTGTATTCCTTGTATAGATTGGAGTAGAGGGTTGATTTCATTTAAGAGTTTGGTATTTTGTTGTTTACGTTTTTTGTTTGTTTTTTCCTTTTCTTGGAGTTCTGTATGCTTCTTGATTTTTTTTTTTTGCTTAGAGTCTTTTTTATAATTTTTATTTTTTATATTAATTACAGGTTATTTACTTTGTATTCCAGCTGTAGCCCCCTCCCTCAGTCCCTCCCAGTCTCACCCTCCCTCCCTCATTTCCTCCCTGCCCCTCTTTAAGTCCACTGATAGGGGAGGTTCTCCTCCCTTTCCATCTGACCCTAGTTTACCAGGTCTCATCAGGACTAGCTGCAATGTCCTCTTTTGTGGCCTAGCAAGGCTGCTCCTCCTTCGGGGGTGGGATAAAGGCCAAAGAGCCCACCACTGAATTCATGTCAGACATAGTCCCTTTTCTAACTTACTAGGGTACCCACTTGGATACTGAGCTGCCATGGGCTATGTCTGAGCAGGAGTTCTAGGTCATATCCATGCACAGTGTTTGGTTGAGAGTCAGTCTCATAAAAGACTCCTGTGCCCTGATATATTTGGTCCTTGTGGAGCTCCCATCCTCTCCAGGTCTTACTAACTCCTTCTTCTTTCATATGTTTCCCTACACTCTGTCCAAGGTTTGGTTATGAGTCTTAGCATCTGCTTTGATACACTGCTAGGTAGAGTCTTTCACAGAGCCTCTATGGTAGGCTCCTGTCCTGTTTCTTGTTTTCTCCTACTTCCAATGTCCATCCCAATTGTCTTTCTAAGTGAGTATTGATCATCATACCATGTTTGTAGCAGCTTTATTCGTAATAGCCAGAACCTGGAAACAATCTAGATATCCCTCAACAGAGGAATGGATACAGAAGCTGTGGTACATTTGCACTATGGAATACTACTCAGCAATTAAAAACAAGGAAATCATGAAATTGTCAGGCAAATGGTGGGATCTAGAAAAGATCATCCTGAGTGAGGTATCCCAGAAGCAGAAAGGCACACATGGTATATACTCACTTATAAGTGGATACTAGACCTCTAAGACAGGATAAACATACTAAAATCTGTACACCTAAAGAAGATAAACAAAAAGAGGCTCCAGGGTAAGATGTTGTTTATGTTTTAATCACCTCCACTCTTTCTTTCAGTACAGGATCTTCTAGATTCAATTTGCATGGATCAATTTCTAGGCCCATAATTGGTGATTGTATTAGATAGCACAGTCTCAGCACTAGCTTTACTCTTAGGTATGGACGTGTTACCAACTGCCATCCCTCTCAGATAGAACAAGGAACTGATGGCTGGTGTTCCTGGAAAGCGGGGCACAGCTATTCACCAGAGCTGGGTGAAGAACATTATAAATTACAAGTGACTAAGATTGATCATAATTTATCACAGAGACTTTCATTAGAAGTTGCAGTTCGATATTCTGTAGGGTAGAGCCTTTCAGAGGCCCTCTGTGGTGGCTCCTGTCCTGTTCCCTGTTTCCTCCCTCCTCTAATGTCCATCCATTTTTCCTTTCTGAATGGGAATTGAGCATCTTAGCGAGAGTCCTCCTTCCTGATTAGCTTCCTTACGTGTACATATTTTAGTATGTTTATCCTATATTATATGTCTAATATCCACTTATGAGTGAGTATATACCCTGTGTGTCTTTCTGCTTCTGGGATACCTCACTCAGGATGATCTTTTCTAGTTCCCACCATTTACTTGCAAATTTCATGATTTCTTTGTTTTTTATTGCTGAGTAATATTCCACTGTGTAGATGTACCATAATTTTTGTATCCATTCCTCAACTGAGGGGCATCTGGGCTGTTTCCAGCTTCTGGCTGTTTCAAATAAAGCTGCTACAAACATGGTTGAGCAAATGTTCTTGTTGCATACTTGAGTGTCTTTTGGATATATGCGTAGGAGTGGTATAGCTGGATCTTGAATATCCAAGCAGATGCTGAGACTCATAGCCAAACTTTGGGCAGAGTGCAGGGAATCTTATGAAAGAACTAGGAGATAGTAAGACCTGAAGAGGACAGGAGCTACACAAGGAGAACAACAGATCCAAGAAGTTTGGGCACAGGGTTCTTTTCTGAGACTGATACTCTAGCCAAGGACCACTCATGGAGATGTTCTGGAATCCTTGCACAGAGGTAGCCCATGGCAGTTCAGTGTCCAAGTGGGTTCCATGGTAATGGGGACAAGGACTGTCTCTGACAGAATCTGATTGGTCTGCTCTTTGATTGCCTCCCCCTAATGGAGGAGCAGCCTTACCAGGCCACAGAGGAAGACAATGGAGTCACTCCTGATGAGTCCTGATAGACTAGGATCAGAGAGAAGGGGAGGAGGACCTCTCTTATCAGTGGACTGGTGGAGGGTTATGGGTGGAGAAGAGGGATGGATGGTGAGATTAGGAGGGGAGAAGGGAGGGAGCTACAGGGGGATACAAAGTTAATAAACTGTAATTAATAAAAGTAAAAATAAATTTAAAAAAAAGAAGTTGCAGTCCTTTAACAGAGTCCAGAATTCAGTCAAGTCAACAGAATCTACCAATGAAACTGTTATCTAGGTGGAAGGGGGCTCAGGGAACTTTGTACTCTCCAGTCCATCCATAATGCATCTCAGTGTTTCTAGAGGCTTTTGTCAGTTTTAGGTTTATATTTATTTATTTCCTTGTAATTTCCTAAATGGGTAATTAAATCATTTCAAATAATGACTAAGGTCATTCTTAGCACTCGTCACTCTTCTATTTCTTGTCTTGTTGCACCATTGCATCTCAATCGTTAAAGGAGAGGTTGTAAATTTGAAAGGGAATTAGAAGGTCATGGTAGGCGTTGCGGGGCGGGGAGAGGAGTAGAAATTACACAACTACAATATTGATATGTAAAACTCTTAGAATATGATTAATTTTATTGAAGAATGGGAAAAAGCCTTAATCAAGGAATCTATTTTTGCATAGGTCTAAGCCATGTGCCAAGTCTTCCTATTAAATTCAACAGTGTCTTGAAACATAAAGACTTCCACTCAAGTGTTGAATAGAAACGGTCATAGAAGCATGCCTTGTTTCACTTGTGGAGGAAACCATATTGTGTCTCACTAATTGGTATTAGAATAGAAGTAGATGTTTAATAGATGTGTTTATCTTTTCTTCCCTTCGTGGGAGTTTTAATTTGAATGGTAAGTTGCAGCTCTCAAGCTCATTTTTCTTAGTCAATGGACATGATTATATAGGTCATTCCCCAACCTAGGTTATTGATATATGAATTCCCAATATTGAATAAGCCTCTAAAATTTGAATGAATTCAACGAGAAGATGGTGCATAACTTTTAACATTAAATGTTGACTTGGCTTTGCACAAGTGTGAGGAAAATTTTGTGTCTGTAGAGGATATTTTTGCCAAGTTTTTCTTTGTATTGTCTTTCTCCAAGTTTGGTATTAGAGTAATTCTAGACTAATAAAATAAGTTAGAAATATCAGTCATACTTTCATTTTCTCTGAAAGAATATAAATAATTAATATAATTTCTTTTAAAAATGTGCTAGATATCGTATTGATATTTTCTGTGCTTACTGTTTTCCCTTCAGTAAGAATATTATGAAACACTGATTTAATTTCTTTACTGTACATTTGCTGATTTATAATATATATTAAACTTTTGTGATAGTGGGAAGTTTGTTCCTTAGGGTCCATTTATTCTAGATATCCGTTCAGTAAGTAGAGAATTGTTACACTCATTTTGTTATTAGCCTTTAACATACCATCGTAATGGTATTAGCTATTGTAATGTAATGACACCATCTTCATTATGATCTTGGTAAATTATGTGTGCTTTGTATTTGTCTTAATCCATTACTTGTTGGCTTAGTTTTTAAAGGACATATTTTAAAATCAAAACCTTTTGTTTTGTTGACTTCTGTTTTCCTATTTTCAGTATCATTAATTGTTATAACAATCATTACTTTTTCTTTTGGCTGCTTGATTTAGGATTCAGTTATTCTACTTACCTCAGTTTCCTAAGGAAGATTTGTAATTTACTACTTAATTTGATATCACTTATTTTTCTATTAGCACAGCCTCTAAATCTATAGACTTAAAATTTGGTTCAAAATATTTACTTCCTTTTGAAGACTGTATTTTTTAGAGTTTTATATTATGTAAATATTTGGGGGATATTTACTTTATGTTCCTGTCATTGATTTCTAGTTTAACTGTGTTGTGAGAAACAATTTTTTATTCATTCTATATTGTAATATTGTCTAAAGGCATGTATTCTATGTACTTAGTGTAGTCTGTTATATCAAAGGTTTAGCTGACTTTTATAAGGACATATAACTTTGTAATCTTCATTAACGTGTTATATAAAAATCAACTTAATAAAACCGATTGACATTACACTTCAGGTCAACAATATTTTTCTTGATTTATTGCCTACAATCAATTTAATACTAAAAAAAAATCTCAGCAGTGGGTTTGTGTATTTCCCTTTAGTCTATCAATTTTTATTTTAGCAGTTGTGATGCTTTGCTGTAAGTTAAATATGCATGAAAGATTGCTCTTCTTTTATGAGATCTAATACATTTCTTTTCATATGCCTCCCCATTTTTCTAATTTTGAGAGTGCTTCTCTTTAAAATAAATATAGCCACTCTTGCTTAATTTTGCTTGGTGACACCATAGCACATTTTGTCTATCTCTTCAACCTTTAAGTCTTTAGATGGCTACTAGCGAGCATAGATTTAGTTTTGTTTCATTCTTCAGTCTATTCCAAGTCATTCAATTGTCTTTTTATGGCTGTTTATATTTAAAATGATCTTCAGTAGTATTCATTTAATAATTGCATGGTTTAGAAATGGTCTCTTTGCACATGGCACGCTGGGGTTGGCTACCCAGAGGCTATTTAAGCTGTGGGCTGGCTTTCCCCAGGGTCAGATGATTGTTCAAGGTTCCTGAATAAACTGCATTGAAAAAAATAATAATAAAATAAAATCTGAGAAAGGGAAAATATGGTCTCTTTGCTTTTTCCCATTTATCCTCTTTCCTTCTTTGGTTTTAATTTAACATTTAAACTCTTAACATGTAACATTTATATTTCATACATAATTTTTACCATACCAAGTATATTCTTTCTAAGTCTTTTAGTAATTGCTCAAATTCTTATCATTTTTAATTAATTTAATTTTTTCTTATGATATAATATTGTATCATACCATGAACCATTTAATACAGATGATCTACACAGTATTTCTAATTTTATCTTTTCACTCTTTATGACTATACTATTATTCATTAATTTCATCCATATTTATGCTATAATCACTCAATGTGTAGGTTAACCAACATAAATACTTGAATATCGTCCTTAAGAATAGCCTTTAAAATATTCTTTTTTATAAAAAGTAGATTCTTTTCTCATAAAATATATCCTTTATAGTTTTCCCTCTCTCTACTCCCAGTTCCCCCATCTCTCCTCTCCACAGATCCACTCCTTTTCTGTTGGTCACTGCAAAAGAACAGGCCTCAAAGAGATAACAACTAAACATGACTAAATTAATAAATTTATCATTAAATTTTAATGTAAATTATCATTACATTATCATTGTTTAAATTCACTTAACATTTTGATCTTAGGCCCCTTTCACCTCTCTTCCAGGTCCCACCTCCTTCCCTCTTCCCCCATCTCACCTCTACTATTCATCAGATAAGAAAAAAACACCCCCTCTACCCAGCCACCCCAGCTCAAGTCTCATCAGGACTGAGCTCCTCTTCCTCTATTCTCTTCCCCTGTGACCTAGCAAAGCAGCCTCACAAGCAGGGGGTGATCAGAAAGCAGACAACAAAGTCCATGTCAGAGACAGCCCCACTCCTCTTACTACAGTAGCCAGCCACATGAAGACTAAGCTGCCCATCTGCTACATCTGTGTAAGGGCCTTAGGTCCACTCTATGCATGGTTCTTGGTTAGTGATTTAGTCTCTGCAATTCCTTCTGGGTTTAGGTTAGTTGGCTCTGTTGGTCTTCTTGCAGAACTCCTGTCCCCTCCAGGTCATTCTATCCTTCCCCCCACTTTTCCACAAGACTCGTGACATTTTGCCCAAAATTTGGCTGTGAATCTCAGCATTGGCTTCCACCCACCGCTGGGTGGAGCCTCTCAGAGGACAGCTATGCTAGGCTCCAGTCTGCAGTCATAGCAGAATATCATTAATATTGTCAGAGGTTGGCTCTCTCCAACGGGGTGGGTCTCAGGTTGGGCCAGGTAGTAGTTGCACATTCTCTCACTCTTTGTTCCATCATTATCCCTGCACATCGTGTAGGCGGGATAAATTTTGGATCAAAATTTTTGTGGGTGTGTTCGTGATTCCCTCCCTCCACTAGGAGCCCTGTCTAGATAGAGGGTGTCCTCTGCAGTCTCCGCAGTCTAGGAGTCTCGGTTAGAGTGATCCCCATATCCTCCCAGAAGCTTACCAGGTCTTGCTGCAGTTTGTCAGAGAAATGCCCCCACCCATAGTTTCTTTTCTCTCTGTAGGCCCTCTGTATTCCTGTCTTGTTCTCCACAGGTCTGGTCTCCACTCTCATTTCTCTCTATGCTCCCTCTCCTACCTTGTTCCTTCTCTTCTGCCGCTTTCTCTGTCTATTCTAGTTACCATTCTGAGTGAGATTTAAGCATTCTTTCTTGGCTCCTCCTCATTACTTATCTTCTTTGGGTCTGTAGTATGTTAATCTTGTACTACATTGCTAAAATCTGCTCTTAAGTGAGCACATACCATGTGTGTCTTTCTGGGTCTGGGTGACCTCACTCAGGATGACCTAATCTCATCCATTTGCCTGCAACCATCATGATTTCCTTGTTTCTAAAAACTTCCATTTTGAACTTGAACTTGGCAACGCAACAGGAGGAAAAGTCCCAAGAGCAAGCAAAAGAATCAGAGACCCACCCATTCTCATAGTCAGATTTTGTTCAACTGAGACTAAGGAAATTAGGGCCATTGAGGTGAGTAGGTAACAGGCCTTGCTACAGGTACCTGCTGACTAGAGTTTGATCCCAGGATCCCATTGTTAAAAAAAAAAAAAAAAATGCTGAACATTTCAGTCAGGGTCCTCTTGATTAGTTTATTTAGGTGTACAGATTTTAGTAGGTTTATCCTATATTACATGTCTATACCGTGTGTGTCTTTCTGCTTCTGAGACAGCTCACTCAGGATGATCCTTTCCATTTCCTATCAGTTACCTGCAAATTTCATTAATTCCTTATTTTTCATTGCTGAGTAATATTCCATTGTGTAGATCCAGAAAGGCAAAGAGGAAGGACATCAGAAGAAGAAGAAAACAGGAAACAAGCTAGAAACCCACCATGGAGGGCCTCTGAAAGGCTCTGCCCTGCAGACTATCAAAGCAGACGCTGAGACTTATGGCCAACTGTTGGGCATTGTGCTTGGAATCTTATGTAAGAAGTGGGAAATAGTAAGATCTGGAGAGGACAGGAACTCCACAAGGAGAGCAACAGAACCAGAAATTTGAACACACAGGTCTTCCCAGAGATGCATACTCCAACCAAGTACCATGCATGGAGATAACCTAGAGCCCCTGCACAGATGTAGCCCACGGCAGTTCAATGTCCAAGTGGGTTCCATAGTAATGGGAAAATGAACTGCCTCTGATATAATCTGATTGGCCTGCTCTTTGATCACTTCCCCCTGAGAGGGGAGCA
The DNA here is from genome assembly GCF_030254825.1 of Meriones unguiculatus. Lineage (NCBI taxonomy): Eukaryota > Metazoa > Chordata > Mammalia > Rodentia > Muridae > Meriones > Meriones unguiculatus. Next base: position 104,218,697 of record NC_083356.1, read on the forward strand.
ACCTTACCAGGCCACAGAAGATGACAATGCAACCACTCCTGATGAGATCTGATAGACTAGGATCAGAAGGAAGGAGAGGAGGACTTCCCCTATCAGTGGACTTGGGGAGGGGCATGCGTGAAGAAGGGGATGGGAGGGTGGGATCGGGAGGGGTGGAGGGAGGGGCTTATGGGGGATACAAAGTGAATACAGTGTAATTAATAAAATAAAATAAATGCTGGATATTGTAATTTGTAATCCTAGTACTTATACCTCCACAGTGATAGGATGACCACATGGAAGCATTCATGCGTGCTAGCTCCAACAGGTAGAAAAGAAAAGCCCAGTCACAAAAGTTACCCTCTCCTCTGACTTCCACCAACATGCCTGAACTCACACACACACACACACACACACACACAAGCACACACGAGCACACACATGAACTTGAACATGTACACACAAATAATAACAAGGAATTGCAATATAATAATAATAACAAAAAATAAGTAATAATAAATCTTTTTAAAAAGAGAATAAGTAAAATAAAATACTTTCGGGCATTCATTTATTTATTTTACCTTTCTTGGGATCTGAGTTTCTGACATGCTTCATTTTCCCCCTTCCTTGAGAATTTTCACCTTTCTTGTACGACAGCACTGCTTGTGATGAATCTCACTGTTTTTTCTTAGAAAAAATATCCTATTTTCTTTGTAAGACTCATTTTGATGGTTAGAAAACTCAAGGTCAGTGGGTTTTCTGTTCCAGTGCATAAAAATTGCAATTTACTTTTTCCTTGTACTGTTGGTATCTTATGAGGACTCGCTCAAATTATTGTACTTTTTTCTTTATAAATAGGACTTTTTGTTGGAGCTTACTGTAAAGGTTTCTCTTGGTATTCGGCTTTCTCTAGTTTTACTACTAGATGCTTACACACATTTGAGGACTAATTATTTCTCCGTCATCTCAGCCTTTTGAATCTATACCTTAATGCAAAACATTAATTTTGCAAATTTCTTAGTCATGTTTTTTTCAAATATTTCTTATGCTTTGTTTTGTTTTGTTCGTACAGGTATTAAATTTTTAAGCATTTTATACTCTTTTAGTTTATTTCATTACATTTAAAGTTTCCATTTATTCTTTCTTAATTCTTCCTTTTACTTTCTTTTTTTTATAGTTTTTGACTTTTTTGTTTGTTTTGTTTTTGAGACAGGGTTTCTCTGTGTAACCTTGGCTGTCTTGAAATCACTTTGTAGACCAGGCTGGCCTTGAACTCACAAATATCTGCCTGCTGATGCCTCCAAAAGTGCTGGAAGTAAAGACACATGCCACCACACCCTGGTCTTCATTTTTCCTTTTGGTAGTAGGTCTGAGTTTTTCCCATTAACTTACCATTGAGGAGGCTAATGCTTTGTCGTACGTATCTACTGGTGAAACCATCAAACAAGCTTTTTGATCCTGCTTCAGTTCCAGGCCTTTTCAGATGTTTCCTGCTCTGCATGTCCGCCATTTCATTACTTATCAGTTCTGTCATCTTCTCCAGATTTTCCACATTAATCATCATCATTTAAAATTGGTTTGCTGTACATATAATTCATAGAGGTTCTCATAACTCCAGTGGCTTCCCTATGTATTTCTCCTCAAAGAACATCCACAATTTAAAGTTGTTTGTAATCTAGTTATATTGCTCTGGGCTTTTGTTCATATGCCTATGAGGTATGCGGGGCTGAGACATGCTCTATAATGTTCTGATGAAACTTTAGGCTTTTAATTTATCTGTAACTAACAGTTGTGACCTTACAAATACTTCTAATAATGTAGCTTAATTTTCCTAACTGCAACATCCTTAACCTATTCCCTTGAGTACTAACATTAACTAGGCTGGTTGCTTCATCCTTTGGTTAAGAAATCAAACATAGTTGAATAAGAACACTCAAAGCATAAGGGAAAGTCTGCTTAGAAGAGAGATTAAAAGAAGAAAAATTCCCTTTTCTGAGTAATTTAGACTTAGAAAAGTCACATGGCTGTCCATCCCTCCAGCTCCAACCTTCCACCTCCCACACCCCCAACTCCCACTCCAATCTCCCACCCCTCACCCCTCCAGTTCCGCATACCCCAATACTCCACACCCCATCCTATCACAAGTTACTTTACTAGTAGGTTGAAAGTCTAGAAAAGAGAACTACAGTATCTTTTTAGCCTATCTCTTTAGCTCACTTAAGGTGAACCCTATTTCTTAGGGGTAGTTTAGCCTTCTTTTTTATGTTATTATTATTATTATTTTACAATGTATTCACTTTGTATCCCAGTTGTAGCCCCTTCCCTCATCTCCTCTCTCTCTCACACCCGCTCCCTCTTCCTCCCCAATCCCTCTCCCTTCGTTCACTGATAGGGGATGTCTTCCTACCCTATTGTGACACATCAGGTCCCATCAGGACTGCCTGGATCCTCTTCTGATGTCTGTCATGTTTGCCCTTCTGAATAAAAATTAAGCATCTTCCCTCAGGGCCTTCTTGCTGTTTAGATTCTTTAGGTTTGTAGATTTTAGAATGTTTATCTTATATCATATGTCTAATATCTACTTCTAAGTGAGTATATACCATGCATGTCTTTCTGCTTCTGGGTCACCTCACTCAGGATGATTGTTTCTTGTTCCATCCATTTGCCTGCAGATTTCATGATTTCCTTGTTTAAGACATGATATTTTAAGAAGCCTCTGAGAGGAGGCTACAGTATGACTTTAGTTTAGTGTACAAGGGTGGAAGTAACCCAGATGAGCTAGACTGGCTGCCACACAGGACAGTGATGGTGTTCCTGAGGGAGCAGCACAGTGTCTCAGGACTTCAAGTAGTGAGTGAAGTGATGCAGCCACGTGATGACAGACTACTGTGACTATGATGTGAAAATCTTATTACAATGAAATGAACATAAGTGAATTAAGAAGTTGTGGCATTAATCAGGACAGATGATGATGGTGGCTCAGTACAATTTCATGACAGACTATAAACCAAGTTAGTGGACCAAAGCAAGATACCTCTTTAGATAGATCAAATAAGACTTCCTGGTATGTTGGTTGTGAGGAAAAATTCAGTAAGGCTCTCAGACTTCTATACTAATCAGTATCATGAATTGTAGTGGTTTTTCCCTACAATTTCCCTGAAATATTATATCAGTAGAAAGGTAATATGGAGAGAGGTATTTGGTGAGATGGGAAAGATTAATATAGTGGTTACATTTGAATATACTAATATTGCTTATTGATGTATTCAGCATACATACTGATAATATATATACTAATATTCATGCATTAAAGTAAAAGCCAATTGGAATAAATTTGTGGTAGCTGGAATTTTAAAGCAATAGAATGCAATCTCTCTATATCTAGAGAATATAGAGTAAGAAGAAAAATAAAGCTTGGTCCTAAGGGAAGTTCAGAAACATGACTGTGAAATTCTTTTGGGATTAAAAAAACGTGCTTTGTTTTGTTTTCTTAATCTAAATGTTTCCCAGTTTATAACTCATATATGCTACCGTACATGAGAATGAAGTTTCCATAGTAGTTTGGAGGCAATATTACATATTTTGATATTTCTTTAACTAGACAGAACTGGTTGAACTTTAGGCATTGGTCTGGGGCCCTTTATCCCCCCACCCCACCCCCGCCAAAAAAAAGAAACCTGATAAGACATACTTTTATTGTTTCTGTTTATAAGGTTGGGGGAAAGATGGAAGTACCTGGAGAGGACAGGAACCCCACAAGAAGACTAACCGAGACAACTAACTCAGAACCATTGGGGGCTTACAGAGACTGACGTATCAGCTACGGAACATGTATGGTCTGGACCTAGGCCCTCTGCATATATGTGGCCAATGAGAGGCTTGGTCTTCATGTTGGTCAAGTGGAGATCATGGAGGGTGTTTCTAACATCAACTCTATTGCCTGCTTTTTGGAGCACTTCATCCTGGCAGGGCTGCCTTGCCTGGCCTCAGTTCTGATGTGACTTGTTGTGCTGGCGAGGGTTGAAATGGGGAGAGGGAGAATCCCCTTTTTTGGAGCAAAAGGGAGAAGAGAAGGGGGAAAGTGGGGGAGGGGGAATCTGGGAGTTGAGGAGGGAGGACCCGTCCTTGGGATGTAAAGAAAATAACTGAATTTATTTTTTAAAAAAAACACACAATTATATCAAAACACAAAAAGAGTTCTGATAATGGTAGTATTTAGAGTATCTTCCAGAACCAAGATGCTAGTCAGTAAGGCTTAAGCTTGTATTGGGCACCAGTTCTACTTCATTTTGTTCAATGTCACAAATGAGTGTTGCTCTTCAAAAATAGGAACTGATCATTGGATTGTGGAGAGTAGTCAATAGCCTTAGGAGAAAATACCCTGTGATATTTGGGTGATGCTTCTCCAATGGAATGTCACTGAATGTATCACCCACTAGGCGAGATGCAATAGCTAGGAATGATTCTCCAACACAACACAAACTCCATTTTTGTTGCTGTTATTATTGGTAGGAAGGGAGGTCTTTTCATTTCGTTTTGTTTTGGAATTGTTTTATCCTACTAGCTTTTGTTTGCTGCTTTGTTTGTTTGTTTTGATTTTCATGGTTTGGTTCTTGTTTTTCAGTTTTTGAAGGTTTTTTGAGAGAGGGAGAGAGAGAGAGACAAAGAGAAACAAAGAAGAGAGGGAATATGAAGTTTGGTGGGTACGGAGGTGTGCAGAATCTTGGAGGAGTTGAAGGAGGAATAAACATGATTAAAACATATTGCATAAAAATTTTAAAGTTTTTATATATGTATATATGAAAACAGTAACAGATGTAAAAATAAAACGAAAGAGGTTACTTCAAAGAAGGGGGAAAGCATAGATGAAGGACAGGAGAGATTAGAAATCTATGGAGCTGATTAAGGCTATTTCAGCCCATGTCAAACCAAATAATTCAGTGTAGAATAAAGAATTCACATCTGAGTTCAATTATTGTCATTTTCAATTATCAGCTATGTAACAAGATACACAGGACAAATTTCTGATGCTTTAAGGTTTATAAGGATAGTGAATATAAATGTGACCTTCTGCTCTATGAGATTTCCTCTGAAGGAGATGCTGAGGTAGGTGTAAACTTGCCTTTACAGATGCAAAAATGAAGTGGGAAGCGATGATAGTTTCATTGCCAATTTTTGGAGACATAAACAAGAGAAGGAAAATATGCTTATGAGAGATTACCAACAAATCTGTACAAAACCAGTAACAATGATCATTATTAGTGAATGCCCTTTACATACAGATTTTATACAAAGCAAACTCTGTTCATGTACTTGAAAAATATACAGCAATGTTCAGAATGTGTTTTTTAATATGTTCACAGAGGAAGGGACGAGGATTGTGTTTGGATTCATTGGTGGCTTCATAAGAAGGGAGGTTCTCATTCGGCTGAATTGTTTAGATGTGACTCATCCTTCACTTTGCTGATGTGGTGCTCACAGAAGCATTTGACAGTTCTGTGAAGTGTAGATACTTGATATAGTATCGGAGAAAATGCTTCAATGGGCATTGCATAAAGGGAGAGGTGAGCAAATTAGTTTCTATTGTGTCCTTAAGTGTGGGTTGGTTATTAACATATAAATCACGTTATACAGTGAAGTACAAGATTTTAAGAACTGTAAGCCTCTATCTTGTTTCACGCTACAAGAAACATTTGCCCCATAAAGCACTCCAGGCTGACTATACAATGTTTCCCGGTGTTTGTGTTTCTGCCAGTCTGATGCTGATGACACAGCTCATTCAGGAGGCCTCTTCAACACAGACTAACTTGAGTCACTTGAAAATGACCACATGGAATTTTTTTTTTTATCAGTGCATGGCTGCAAAGACTATGCTTATGTTCTTTAATGTGAGATAGACTATTATGAGTTAATTACCCACAAATCTATACATAGGGATTCAACATCCTAAATTTGCTGGGACCGTAAGGAAGCTCATGATTTCATAGCTCCTTTTACATACTACCCTCCAGGAATATAAATCTCAAAAGAGCATGCAGTCTACGGATCTGTTTCTCCTCTTCCATGAGACAAGGGTCTGATGGCGATTTTACTCTCACTAACTGTGATGTTTCCATACTCCTTCAAGGTAGCTATCGGTGAATCCTATTAAAGGAAACCCAAAGAATAGTCCCAAACCTCAAATACACATATAAGGCACTATTGTGGCAAGGCAAGTCTTATTTGCTTCATAAGACTACAGAAGGAGGTAAGGCCGGCTACTCTTTACAATATAACTGAGAGGGACGAACCCTCAATTGCTTGGATTTCCTTAGACATTGAAGCAGCATGTTAACAAGAGATGAAAGCACAGTTTCATAGGGTCTCTAAAGGCTGAATTGTGCCCACACTATCAATTTATATGTGAAGGTCATAACTCCTGGGACTTCTGATTGTGGCTAAATTTGGAGACAAAAATTAGATGCTTAGAATGAGGCTAATCTGATATGGCCTTGTAACAGGAAGTCTGGTCACACAGGACACCAGGAATGTATGAACACATAGGAAAGACCTATGAGGACATTGCAAGCACAGAGTCACCAGCAAACAATACCTGAAAGCACCTCAAGCTTCAAATTCCTGCTTCCACAACTACGAGCAGATAAATTTCCAATGTCACTCAGCCGGCACTGTTTATGGCAGCCTTACCAGACTACTGTTGTTTTCCTCAAATGATATACAGCTGAAGCACAAAATTTTGGCCCCCAAGTCCAAAGACTATTCAGTGTCCTCAAATCATCATCTTAATTGTTATCATCAAGACTATTCTGATATCAATAAGAGTCTGGAAATATTTGATAGCAAGGTTGCATTATCAAATTTATAAATCAAAGGGGGAGTTAATGTTTTTTTTTTTTCCTTTACAGAAATTGTAATTACATGGGTGGCATATACAAAGCTTAAGAATTAAGATCATCTGTGAATAGTGATACTTTGACTTCTTTCTGATTGTATCCTCTTGATCTCCTTTAGTTGTCTTATTGCTCTAGCTAGTACTTCAAGTACTATGTTGAAGAGATATGGAGAGAGTGGGTTGCCTTGTCCCTGATTTCAGTGGAATTGATTTAAATTTCTCTCTATTTAGTTTATTCTCTCTATTTACTTGGCTATAGGCTTACTGTACATTGCCTTTACTACGTTTGGATATGTATGTGCCTTGTATCCCTGATCTCTCCAAGACTTGAAACATGAACAGGTGTTGCATTTTGTCAAATGCTTTTTCTGTATCTAAGGAGATTATCATGTGGTCTTTTTTCTTTCAGTTTGTTTATATGGTGGATTACTTTGATGGATTTCTGTATGTTGAGCCACCTGCATGCCTGAAATGAGGCTTACTTGGTTATGGTGGATGATATCCTTGATATGTTCTTGAATTTGATTTGCTAGTATTTTACTGAGTATTTTTGCATCAATATTCATAAGGGAAATTGGTCTGAAATTCTCTTTCTTCATTGGGTTTTTGTGCAGTTTAGGTATCAACGTCATCTGTGGCCACATAGAATAAGTTTGGTAGCGTTCTTTCTGTTTCAATTTTGTTGAATAGTTTGAAGAGTATCGGTATTAGCTCTTTTTAGAAGATCTGGTAGAATTTTGCTCTGAAACCATCTGGCCCTGGGCTTTTTTTGGATGGGAGATTTGATGATAACAAAACAACAGCCTAGAGACTAGGAAAAGATTTTCAACCCTATATCCAATACAGGGCTAATATCCAGGATATATAAAGAATTCAAGAAATTAAACACCAATTAAATAAATTAAATCATCCAATTAAAACACAGGGTACAAAGATAAACAAAGAATTCTCAACATCGTAATATTAATGACTGAGAAGGACTTAAAAAATGCTCAACATCCTTAATCATCTGGGAAATGAACATAAAATGTGACTCTGAGATTCCATCTTACACCCATCAGAATGATTAAGATCAAAATCTCAAGTGAGGTCACATTTTGGAGAGGATATGGAAAAAGGGAACCCTCCCCCATTGCTGGTGGGAGTGCAAACATATACAACCCCTTTAGAAATCAATCTGGCGCTTTCTCAGAAAATTAAGAATAGTGCTATGTCAAGGCTCACCTATATCAACCCTGGGCAAATATCGAAAGATGCTCCACCTTAAAACAAGATAGCAGATACTGAGACTCACAGCCAAACTTTGGGCAGAGCATAGAGTCTTACAAAAGAATGGGGGAAGCAGGGGTAGAAAGACCAGGAGGGAAAAAGAGCGCCACAGGAAGATCAACAAAGCAAAAGTCTTGGCTCAGGAGATGCTACAGGGAGTGATGCACTGACCAAGGGCCATCCATAGAGAGGATCTAGAGCCTCCTGATCAGATGGAGCCCATAGGCTGCTCTGTCTCCATTGAGTTAGCAGAGGCTGTCTCTGACATGAACTAGGTTGCCTGCTCTTCGATCACTCTTTGATCTCCCTGGTGGGGTAGCCTTGTCAGGACACAGAGGAAGAGGATCCAGGCAGTCCTGATGAGACTTGAGAGAATTGGGTCATATAGTAGGGGAGGAGGACCTCCCCTATCAGTGGAGGGACATGGGGGTGGGGAGAAGAGGGAAGATGGGGGGGGGAATGGGAGGAGATGAGGAAGGGGGCTCCAATCGGGATGTAAACTGAATAAATTATAAAAATAATAAAACTCATTGATAGCTTCAACAAAACAATACAAACAAACAAAAAGAATTAAGATCTTGAAGCCGCCTTCCCCTGGTTAATGCTTAGGCCTCTAGCAGACTTCAGGGTGAAAGGCCTGCTTCCCACCTTGGTGTTCCACGGGATGCCTGAGGGTAAAGGGTGAAGCTGATGCCAGGAGGCAAGATGGCTGCGGTCGGGGTCTCCTAGAAGCGTGGCTTTCTGGTTACCGCTCTCGGCAGTCAGCTTGCAGTTCCAGGCCTGCCGAGGGGCACAGACAGCTGCTTCTGCAGCTCCCCAAGTCAAAAAATTTGCCATTTACCGATGGGAACCGGACAAGACTGGCGACAAACCTCGAATACAGACTTACGAAGTTGATCTGAGTAAGTGTGGACCTAAGGTGTTGAGTGCTTTAACCATGATTAAGAATGAAATTGGTTCCACTCTGACCTTCCAAAGATCTTGTAGAGACGGGATCTGTGGCTCTTGTGCCATGAACATCACCGGAGGCAACACTCTGGCATGCACACGCAGGATCGACACGAACCTCAGCAAAGTGTCAAAAATTTACTCTTCCGCACATGTATGTGATCAAGGATCTAGTCCTTGATTTGAGTAACTTCTATGCACAGTACAAATCCATCGAGCCCTATCTGAAGAAGAAGGACGAGTCTCAGGAGGGCAAACAGCAGCATCTGCAGTCCATCCAGGACCGCGAGAAGCTGGACGGATTGTAAGAATGCATCCTGTGTGCCTGCTGCAGCAACAGCTGCCCCAGCTACTGGTGGAATGGAGACAAGTCCCTGGGGCCTGCGGTTCTCATGCAGGCCTATCCCTGGATGATCGACTTGAGAGATGACTTCACAGAGGAGCGCCTGGCCAAGCTGCAGGACCCCTTCTCTCTCTACCGCTGCCACACCATCATGAACTGTGTCTGAATCCAGGGAAAGCGATTGCCGAAATCAAGAAGATGATGGAGACCTAACAAGGAAAAGAGGCTATTGGCCTAACCCTCTCCATGAATGTAGCTGTCAGTTCTGACTTGAGTCCCTTCAGCTCCTTGATTCTCCATGAATACAGCCTGTATAATAAACATTTTACGAAATTAAATAAAAAAAATTAAGATCTTAAGAAATTAACGCATGCTCTACAATATCGTGTCACTTGACATGAAGAGAATCATACTATTATTCTTTCATGGTCCCAAGTCCTGCTTGTACTTTAGAACGGGATACCTGACAAATGGTGGGCAGGAAATTGGTCTTCAGAAGATGATAGAACTCCTGACTAAAGCTTGTCAACACCTAAAAATCTCACCATAGCTCGTTCCTTAAAATTATTCTATTTTTAGCGCTAACATTCTAAAAAAGATGCTACATTAAAGTCAGACAACACATGTAAAGGATTTAAATATTTCAATAATTGTAGTTTGTAAAAAAAAAAAAAAAAAAAAACAATTGGAACCAAAACAAATACTGACCCAAGACACATAGGTACATTTCAACGATATTACACTAGGGCTCTCTCAATGTCTTCAACTAATAAAGGTAATTCAGCTTAATAAGCGCTCAGCATTCTGATTAAGTATAGAGTACTTTCCCCTATATTTAAACAAGAAGAATCCTATGTTTGTACATGAAATGAATGTTAAAAAGGAGAAATGAGGTTAAGCATTATATAAGGACATCACAAAACATTGAAAAGAGTCTTTTCTTCTCCAGCTACCTTTTCCCAAGAGGAAACATTTTGTCAGTCAGTTCTGAGTATATGACAATTAGGTTGTTTAAGATGTCTTTCTGTTACTTCACTCAGCACATCATCTTTAATTCCAAAAGCAACAACTTACATATATCTTATCTTCTCACATCCTTTCTTAGTATGTAGAATGGGAAGGAGAATACTATGTTAGAATTTGCACCCAAGAATACTGTGCCATATTCGTATCATATAATCCTCAGACTGCAACATTGTCTTATATGAGACAAACCCTCTCAAAGAGCCAGACGAGGCTTTTATGCTTATTGCTGTGCTTTACAGTAGAATGATGAACTAGTCTGTGGTTTAGTCTCATTCTCACTAATTCACAATCACGGAGGTACTCTGGGAATATTGCCTTCTATCTTGATAATCAGACAAGTGAGCATGTTTCGGAGACACACATCTCTGTTTGATCATATTTTCTCCCAAATCACCTTTAATCAATCATTCACTTCATTTCCAAGTATACTTGAAAACATTAAATCCTGCTTGATTTATCCATATGGCATATAATGGATCTTCCATAAATCTTGTGTTAATTTGAAAGGCTTCCTAATATGAAGGACTCAAAATGAAAATGACAACTATGAAAACAGATTGAGGATATCCTCCATATACTTAATTGCTGCCCAAGAATGAAGAGCAAGGTTACTTAGATAAAAATTAAAATAAATTAAAATTAAGAAAGCTTTGAAATTATAAACAGCAGTTTGTGCATGCATTGCGAATATATTCATTTATTATTATTGGAGCAAAAATATAGAATAAACTCAATACAAGAGCTATATCTTGTTAAATTTATTGCCTAGTATTTTTTTAAAGTAACCTTTTAAAAAACCAAGGTAAGACAATGATAGATATTATTGGAAGGAAGAGCAAAATTTCCTCAGACTTTTCCAAAGTAATATTAAAGCTCTATCTACAAACAATGGAGATTAGAGAAGACACTCTGAATGAATGCTGCATCCAGCTACGGTGAGCTCACATAAAGGCATGCTTTCAACGGGGTAGAATTCTATGCAAGAGTAAAAACTTACTCTTTATAAAGTTTATAAAGAGTTTATAAATCTAGAACCTTCTGGAAATATAAAATACTCTCACTGCTAGAAGATAATCAAATAGATGGAAGGAGTATTCCAATCTTGTCATCTCTAAAAGTTGTTGGTCAAACGAAATAGCCTCGAAACGATAAACCAAGTAATAGAATTTTAAATGTAGATTCCGCTCTCCTTTGAAAGGCAACCCCCACTTTTACACTGTATGAACACAGGTAAGTGGAGAGGTTAACATAGTCATTTTAAAGTTAATTTTGTACTTGGTTTGAGACAGAATCTAGCTTGTAGTGCAAAACGGCCATGAACTCAAGTTTAATGAGGTTAAATACTATTATTAAAATATTATTAAATTATTATTATTAAGATAGCATTATTTTGAACCTAGAGTTTAAAATCTTTCTGTACACATGGACCTACAAAACAACATGAAATCATTCCTGCCACAAATACATAACAGATAAAAGTCCATATTAGTGAGTCCATAGCCAACCAGACATGCTTGCACACACCTGTAATCAAAGTGTGAAGGAATTTAGGGAGGCAAAATTTGAGTCCAAGACCAGTTTGTGCTACCAAGCAAGACTCTTTCCCAAACAAAGCACAAAAATGCCTTCAAAATGACTGTGTTAACCTCTCCACTCTCCTGTGTGGATACATCTTTAGTTAATATACAAATATGTAAATGTTTTCAAATCTCTAAAACAGAAAAGGTAAAACACTCAGCATGTGTTGGACCATTTTTCATCCCCCGATTTTCATTTGATAAACGTGTTGTTAGGAACACATACAGCTCTCTTAAAGCAAAGAGGAAACAAAAACGTGTGTTTGGACTTTTCACTGAGGTTGTACGTGCAGGAGGGTAAAGGAGGAACCATTATCCATGTCCTCTCATCCTATGCGTCAGTGTATTTCTTAATAAAATTAAGCTGTAATAATAGTATGAGCAACAGAATAAAAAAATCACTATGACATTCAAAGGCGACTCTTATTAGCTGTGTCAGTTTTGACAAATGGTTTAACTTTTTTGCAGCTGTCTTCCATCTTTAAAGGCGGAAGGGGAGGACTTAACCCATCTATTTTATTTATGTAGTTTACTCACTTTTTAAAAATGCATATATTCATGATTATGTATATGGGTGTTTGGGCTCCATGTGTGTTTGTGTACCACATGCATGCCTGGTACCTGAAGACGTCAGAAGGGGAACTGCAGTTGCAGACAGCTGTGAGGCATATCACGGGTACTGGAACCTGAGTACTCCTAGAAGAGTGTTCTTACACCGAACCATATCTCAGTCCTTCAAATACAGACTTTAAGGAAGATATAGTGGGTCCTTTCCTTGCTGTTCTTTCTTTTATAACTGCCTTGGAATTTTTAGCTTATGATCTCCTGATGTTACTTTTATTATTTTAATACTTTCTTCAAATTTTGTTCCTATCATGACAGTGTCTCTTCATTACAGGTTATGTAAAAGTATGTTCATGTTCATTCCTGCAAAAAAAGAAAAACAACAAATTCTAAAAAGATACTAAATATTTACTTAAAATCAAAACAGCTGTCACTCCATGCCAGCTACATTACATAGTTGAGAGAGCCAGTTTGCTCATTCTAAAAGATATAATCAAATTGTTGCTCCCTAATCACTAAAATACTCAAGGCAAGACCTCTCATTGTACAGCCAACTTAACAGACAGTACTTGAAGCATAGAGTATTTTCCAAAATGCACAAGAACTCTTTGTAGTAGTTTATTACAACCTGATAACATTAATCAATGAATAATATTGAAATTTTCTTACTCACTTTCTTTTTTTCAGTTTTGAATAAACCCATATCTCAAAATACATAAATAGTGATAATAAAATAATCAGAGGAATGGTTGCATTGTCTTCCTCTGTGGCCTGGCACCTCCAGGGGGAGGTGATCAGAGAGCCTGCCACTGAGTTAATGCCAGAGACAGCCCTTGCTCCTCTTACTTGGGAACCCACTTGGAGACTGAGTCTATGGGCTACATCTGAGCCAGGGCAATCATGGTCTTGGCTGAGGTATCAATCTCTGCAGGGAACCCAGGACCCAGTTTTCTTGGCTCTGTGGGTCTCCTTTTGGAGCTCCTGTCCCCTCCAGGTCTTTCTGTCTTCCCCTTCTTTCATAAAATTCCCTGCACTCTGCCTAAAGATTGGCTCTGAGTCTCAGTCTCTGCTTTGATACCTAAATCAGTAGTCTTTCAGAGGCCCGCTGTGGTAGGCTCCTGTCCCTGTCTTCTCCTACTCCCGATGTCTATCACGTTTGCCCTTCTGAATGAAGATTGAGCATCTTTCCTAGGGTCCTCCTTGTTGTTTAGCATCTTTAGGGGTATATATTTTAGTATTTTATCCTATAGTATATACTAATAATCACTTATGAATGAGTATATACCATATGTGTCTTTCTGCGTCTGGATTACCTCACTCAGGAGGACAATGCAGCCAATCCTGATAAGACCTGATAGGCTAGGGTCAGATAGAAGGGGAGGAGGTCCTCCCTTATTAATGGACTAGGGGTGGGGCATAGGAGGAGAAGAGGGAGGAAGGGTGGAATTGGAGGGAGATACAACCAGGATACAAATTGAATAATAAATAGTAATATATATATATAAAGAAAAAATACTTTGAAAAATTAAATCATTATAATTCTTTTAAAAAATTTTTAAAAAGAATCATAGGAGCCATTTTATCACAAGTCTCTTTTTTTCTAATGATGCTTTATTCATTGTATATTGAAAAGGTAAGTTTCCTCTAAATCAATGACCAGCGTTGATAAGAAAGAGTAACACCACCTTATTCAATCACTCTCAAGAATTTCTCTGTTGATGGTCTTCTTTACAAACTACCAAATACAAAGTTGAAGTTATCAACAAATGCACATGTTCACTCTACAGGTTATAAAGTTCTAATGATTTTAGTATTTTGCATGCTCCTCCCCAAACATCCAAGGCCCTAGTGTTGCTTTCCTGCACTTTTTGGCCCAGGTTCTCCACAAGACATATTCCCTGTGTTCAACATATAGTTCTCTATCCTAAGTCCTGTTGGAATTTTTGTGGTTATTATAATACTTAACATTTAGGCAAATTTTTTGTGTTAACTTTAGAACTTGAAGGCTAACCTTTAAATAATATTTATTGTTTTTAGAAATGTGAGGAACATGAGAGAGAAAAAAAAATAATCCACTCGTAGCAGAAAGGCTATTTTCATGGGAAGAACAAACAAAAACAGTGTTTTGTGGCTCATAATTTGGAAAGATGGTGTAACTGCCTTGTGGACAGGAGCATTTGGAAGGGAAAGCATAGTTTCAGGATATGGAATCGCATTTTTTTTCCTATGAAAGTAGTGTTGCTGAAAATACAGAGTGTATATTTTCAAGTGCAATCTCTAAGCTGTAGGCGGAATGTAATAGATTCTTAAAATAGTTCCATCTTAATAGAACTAGTTTGGTGGCTTAAGGTATCAAAACAAGGAGTGAAATATAGAGTTCTTTGGTGTTAGCACAGTCACATGTCTGTTTCATTGATTTTTATCACTTCATCATGCACAGCAAATCTATGTCAACATGAGAGGCAACTCTCAGAGGAAAAACATACAAGTCAAGGCCATGAGGCAGAGGATCTACTTCGGAAACTGTCTATCGAGTGTATAGAGAGAAGGATTATTGTTTTTCAGCACAGTATTCACAAAAGTCCATATCCTGAGAGACATTCAAGATCATTCTGTTTATTGAAAATAGCTGACTTTAGTCAACAAGGACATAATTTTTAAAAAGAAGAAAATATAGTACCACTGTTGCAGAATTGCTTTTATTATAAACAATTATTTTTTTATCATTGCTTCATTTTTATGGGGACAGTGAATACAGCACTAAAACTTGAATGGCTTTACAACCAAAATACATGAGCTCACACTTTGGGAGGCTAAGATTCTGAGGTCTAACCAGAAAAAAAAAAATGAACTTCCTCTGGCCTCTCCTCTGGTATTTCCATGTGTATTTCTTTGTCCAAATTGTCTTTAAAAATTAATGACACCATTTCTTTGGATTAGAGTCTCACTCTGTGGTAGAATGGACATCTTCACTCATTTGCCCTCAGTGGCACTATCTCTAGCAAGATCACATGAGGAACTGAGTACTAGGTGTTTAGCATATGATGTTTGAGAAAGCATAAATGAACACTTAACTCTCATGACTGCTTACTGTTTCTGTAGTCCCTAGACGACATGATGTGGAAACCATCATCAGTTGTTTTGTGCCAGAAAATAAAAAAGTAAAAACACATTTCTTATAGTCAAGGAGCTTGCAATTCTGAAACGAAAATACTCAGTAGAAACGCAAAGAATGGCCTGATAAGGTGAGGGAAGGCATGGTATGACCAAGTAAAGGTTTCTACAAACCAAATGTCAGAACATTCTCTAAAATTACTATCATAACCAAATAAATCAGTACAGATGTGCCTCAAAACAATGAAAAAGGAGCTATCACATGACAGGATGATAATCCAACTCGTGGGAAAATAGTGAAGAATGTAAGTCAGTGTTCTACAGAGGAACTTACAGGTCTGTGTTTATTGCACACTACCCACTATTCAGCAAAACAAGAGAAAGCACAAGAGAGGGCAGGAAGAGAAACACGATGAAAGCACATGGTACACTTGTGAAAACATCCCAAGGAAGCACCTTCTTTGTACAGTGAATATATGCTAATAATTTTTTTCTTAAAGTGCACTTTAAGACTCTTAAAGTGCCTGCCTGATGACAATTAAAAAAATAACATGTTAAAATAATTCTTTACTAGGATGGCAAAGTCGAACTCAGAAGCCAATTTTTCAGTCCCAGAATTTAATGGGCAAAATTGCGGAAGGGTTAGAAACACACCTATACCTATGCACAAGCAGATAATGATTGGGGCCCTGAACTTAGGGATAGTGGTGCAACTCATCTAAGAGAGTTTTAACTGCCATCTGTCAAGTGGGGAGTGTATCATATAACCAAGAAGGGTACACAGAGCTTTTCAAGGAGGTCCATATTACTCTAGAATACAGCTTTAGGAAAATTAATCAAAACACCATCGTAAAAGACAAAGGAAGAAGATCACAGAACTAACTCACATAATTGAAGCCCAGAAGAGGCTAAAGCAAAGGACGGATCCTCCTACCACATATACGAATTCCCTGTGTCTCTCTTGCAAGGCTTCAGTTTTCCAGTTTGCCTCCTCCCTGACATTTCATCAATTATGAAGCATTCAAAGGCTGGGAACACCACAGAAGTGGGCGCGCTGCTACACCTGATTAGGGTGTGTTGGATAACCATAAAACAGAATGACACTAATTTGAAAGTCTAGACCTCAAAGAACCAGAAAGATTTCCCTTGCCTACCAAACACCTGCAGTCAAAGGTGAAGAGTAAGTTTATGTTTATGAAATATTTTCTCTTTTCTGAAAGTGATTGTGAGAAGATTCATACTGAAATTTAATAAAAAGGTCATTGTTATTCCTGGACTGCATATGCAAAAAAAACATTTAAAAAAAATGTTTCAGAACAGAGAAAAAGAGTCCCTTCTATGAGATTCAGGAGAGACTGTAGCAAGAATCCACATACAGTTTGGGGATCTCATTATGAGAAAAAGGAGACACATACTGCAGGAAGTTCAGAGGAAATCAACAGGAATAATTAAGGAACCACAGTATTTACTCTAGAGGAAATATTAAAAGAATAAATAATGCACATTCACTTGGCTAACTAAGGGAACATGAGAATTGTCTCTGAGTGCCTAATGTGTATAAACACTCGAAACTGAAAGTCGATATAAAGACTAAGGGAAGAAGGTAAAATTAAAAATTAGGCAATTAAATAAAAAAGAAAATTCTAGGAGGTTACAAAACAAAATAAAACAAATTCTGTACTAAAAGTTAGCCTAACTTTGCACAGAATAATTAAAAAAAAATACTCAATGTATGTGTTCTGTTGAAGCAAGCAAAGAAAAATTAAGCTTTAACTCACAGGCTATCTTCTCTTCCTTAAAAGAAAAATAGTAAAAAATAAATGCCATCTAAAAGAGACATAATATGAGATTATTTTGAGCTTGTCTGAGAAATAAATATAATGTATTCATCTGAAATATGTAAAGATGGAATATTGTGTCTGAGTTGGAAGGTCGCATCCAATGTCCTCTTCTTAAAAAAAAAAGAAAGTGAAGAAACAAGCTGAACATCTGTCTGCTTCTCTCTTTGTCATCTCTTCTCTCCTAGACACTGGGAAGAACACTGCTATGAGGCTTGCACAGCTGAGCAATGGCTTCCCCTGGCACTCTCATCCAGCCACATCATCAAAATATCATTCATGTGCAGTGCTTTCTCTGGTTCATAGAACAGTCTCTCATGATTTGGTGTTCCCTACAGGTGTCTCTCTCTCGAGGAGAGTGAAAGCCACCCAGATAAGGCAGTCAGCACCCATCAGAGGCAAGAAGTCACCTTTACTCAGCATCTCCAGCACCCTAGCACAGAGCAGGCACGGACTCGGAGAGCAAGTTAAGTGAAAGTCTTGTGAGCTTCACACACACACACACACACACACACACACACACACACACGAAGGGAAATCAGCTCCATATCCATCAATGTCCTGAAAATGACAAATTACTCTGATGGCTTCATGAGTTTTGTTATGATTGTATCTTTTTTTCCCAATTTCCTCAATCATGACTCCTATTTCCTCACTAATAGAAGTATAAAGTTCCATTCAAAATGGCTTTATGAAAAGCACTTAAAAATCAGAATACAAAAAAAAAATCAGAATACAAAGCCAACGTTACCATCAAATCACACTGCAAAAGCGCTAGCAAGTCTGGAAATCAGTCGTACAACCTAAGGGTAATTGCCTATGAAATATCCCGTTGTACAGAGGTTCCAATCCTTCTCCTAACTTTTGGTTGTAGATGTGCCATGTTGCTTCGGGGAGTCAGTTTATGAGTGTAAATAGAAATACCTTCAGAAGAGTAATGCAGACTTTTGCAGCATTTATTAATCAGGCTTGGGTTGAAAAGCCCAACTGAGGGAACACGGCCTCTCTCAGTTCATCACGGCTTGGGACAGAACTCATGGCTTCGTGGTTTACTTTTGCTATTTTTAAAACGTAAAATCCTCTCCTACTGTTACCGTAGGATGGCATGCTGTTATTTCGGAACAATATCTTTATTTCTTGTAAAGCGCAGCCTTAGTGCTCTCTGGATTGTTCAGACACCTTAGATTTCAGCCCATTGCTTAAAAACAGTAGATAATACTTTCTAAAGTTTTCTATTCCAGCCAATGAAAATCATCACCTATTCTTTTACTGACACCAATTCAAGACTAATTTTATTAAAATCTTGCACATCACATTACATATTCTTTTAACTTAGTCTTTTATTGCTCCATACACCTCCTTGCATTTAAATTTTAGGAAGGCAGCCGTGAGATCTGGTGGATTGTAAACTGATCATACGTCTATGGCCAATGAATGTGAAGACATATGGTGCCGCTTGGAGATGGAAAACGAGTGTTCTCTTGGTCCTAACACAGTTCATGAAATGAAGTGTAAAATAGGACACAAGTGGCTTGGGTACAGTCATTTAACACCTGTTCCAATCCTGTTAATTCAGGTTGGACAACATATGAAGGCAAGAACATAACACGATGCAGAAAGACCTTCAAATACAATTGCCAGTTTAATAGCTTGGCAAGAAATGAGTGTTTAACCTCTGAGGCACAAAACTGTGTTTTCTTGAACAGAAAGATTCACTACCAATGTGGAACCAAGACAATATATCATGTTGTAAAGACAAAATTCACTGTAACAGAAGCAATGATTATCATAATCTTATCATTCATTCACTAACTCAAGTCTCAACTCAAATAGCCCCACCCTGCAGGTGAGTTTTAAGGAAAGGTACATTAAAATAGAGTTCAAATCAAATAGGAATGTGTGTTGAAATAATAATGGAGAAACTTAAAATGGGATTTAGCATAAGACTAGAAAGGCACATAAAAGTGCAGCAGAGACCAAGGACTCTAGAAGTGGACTCAGGAAGACGTAGTTTCAGTCCATACTAAACCATATGGTGAGACTATTTGGAGAGAAAATTTCCTACCTAGTTGTATGTTTTGACTGCTTTGTCCTCAGCTGGTGGTACTTTTTTGGATATATGGGAAATTTTAGGAGGTGGGCCTAGCTGAAGAAAGTAAATCACTGGGCATTTTTTTCCTGGACTCCCTTAGCTTTTCAATTGAAAATTGAAAACTGTTTAGGATTTTTTTTTTCTGGTAGAATGGGGGCAGCGATCAATATGTGAAGTGAAGAAAGAAAGAAAGAAAGAGAGAAAGAGAGAAAGAAACAGAAATCTTTGACAATGAATAACTCACAACCATGCTATTAGATATGTTCACTGTATCTATTGAAATGATCACTTCCCTTACATTTTTCCATTGATGTAATGCAGAACACTGTTAAACTATGTGAGCTGAAATTTCTCTGAGGTAATCACGTTCATTCTGGTGGACCATCTTTATTGTTCGTAATAGCCAGAAACTTGAAACAACCCAAATGTCCACAAACCAAAGAATGGATAAAGAAAATGTGGCACTTTTACACAACAAAATACTACTCAGCTAATAAAACAAGGAAGTCATTAAATGTGCAGGCAAATGGATGGAACTGGAAAATATCCTGAGTGAGGCACCCCACACTCAGAAAGACACAAATGGTATGTAGTCACTTATAAGCTGATATTAGCCATAGAATACAGGATAACCACACTGCAATTCAGACTCAAAGAAGCTAAGTAACAAGGAGGGCCCAAGGGAGGATGCTTGAATCTCTCTGAAAATGAGAAATACAATAGATAGTGAAAGTGATTGGAGAGAAGAAACAGATTCAGAGAAGGAGTACAGAGGGAAATGAGGGTGGGGATCAGATGTGGAAGAGCTGGGGCAGTGGGGCTTGCAGAGAGAAGGGAAACCATGGATGGGGGTATCTTTGAGAAAAACTGGAGACCCATGACAGGGTAGGCTCCTGGGAGGATATGGGGGTATTTCTAGCTGAGACTCTTAGTAGTGGGAGTCATTGAGACTGAAGAGGCCATCCTCTAACCAGAAAGGACTCCTAGTGGAGGGAGGAGAACACCAGCCCACCCACAAAAACATTACCCTGCCTACAAGATGTGCAGAAATGAAGATAGAACAGAGATTGAGGGAATGTCTAACCCAATGGCTGACCCAATCTGAGACCAACCTCATGGGAGAGAGCCAACCCCTGACTCTATTAATGACACTGCTATGCTTGCAGATGGGAGCATAGCATAGCTGTCCTCTGCGAGGCTCCACCCAGCAGCAGATTGAAACAAACAGATGCTGAGGCTCCCAGTCAAACACTAGGCAGAGCATAGGGAGCCTTGTGGAAGAGTAGGGGGAAGGATAGAAGGACCCAAAGGGGACAGTAGCTCCATAGGAAGACCAACATAGCCTACTAACATTGGCCCAAAAGGGCTTGCAGAGAAATGAAGCACCAACCAAGGACCATGCATGGACTGGACCTAGACCCACTACACAGATGTACCTGATGGGCAGCGTGGTCATCATGTGGATTCCTTAGTAATGGGAACAGAAGCTGTCTCTGACATGAACTTTGTTGCCTGCTTTTTGATCAGGTCCCCCTGACAGGGCTGCTTTACCAGGCCACTATGAAAGAGGATGCACTCAGTCCTGATCTGACCTGATGTATTGGGGTGGGTCAATGGGGGAGCTCCCTGTTTTTGAGAGGTAAAGAAGGAAGAATAAAGGGAAGTGGGAGGAAGGATGGAAGAAGGAAGAGAGGAGGAAGGGAGATAAAATTGGAATGTAAAGTGAATTAATTAATTAATTAATTAATTAAAAATAATCTGACCAACTAGAGGATGGAAAGAAGAAAAATTAATTCTTCCACAGGAAGAATTTTTAATGTAAATAAAGTTTATTATAAGAAATTTACAGCCAGTCCTGATGGTGGCACACACCTATAATCCAATCACTCAGGGAGCCAGAGGCAGTTGGATCTATGTGTGTCCAGGACAGCCAAGGCTACACAGAAAAACCCTATCTTGCAATAACAACAACAAAAAAAAGAAACTTGTATTTAAAAGCAGAGGTTTTGAAAAGAGGTTTGTTTTTATCTTTTAACCTGTGTCTATGTGAACACAATTCTGTGTACCTTTGTGTGCACATACATGTATGTAGGTGGCAGTGAAGGCCAGAAGAGGGCATTGGATCCCCTAGAGCTGCAGTTAAGGTGATTTTGAGGTGACACTCCTGACATGGGTGATAGGAAGAGCGTAGGTGCTGAGCCTTCTCTCCAGTGCCTCTCTCTTGTTCTGGCTCTGCTCTCAGTCTGCCCTGAAGAAGCTCTTACCACACATTCCTATCGCCATACTGTTTTTTCCAGGCCCGTTTATCTAGGTAACTATAGACTGAACTCTCTAAACAGTGAGCCCAAGTAAATTTTCCCTTCTATGAATAGTTTCTGTAGGGTATTTCATAACAGTGATGGGAAAAGTCACCGAACAAAGCAAGCAAACAAAGCATGTAGTTAGAATAAAATGTATACATGTGAAACAGCTTGGTTAGGGATATTAGGGCTTCATATAGTTCAGCCAACATCTTATTTCTTACTGAGAAGATAAGTGACTGCTATATGTTTTCCCTTAGAAAACAAAACCTAGATCATTCTTGCCAGCTTTAAGACGTTACAGCTACAATCAAAATTTTAGTTGAACTACTTAAAATGGGTCATTGTAGGCAATAGAATTCAAATAAATAAATTGGGTTTATAAACACTGGGGTTCAATGGCAATTCAGTAGTTCTTAAGTTCTTAAGGTCATTTCAGGGGCCACATGCTAACCTTGTGGCTAAAATGACAACATTATATCATTGGAATAGAAAGCATGGCAGCAGGAAAGCATATGACATGTAATGTGAGAGTCAAGAAATGTGGTTTCTATTGACAAGTATTCATTAGTGTCAAGCAAGCCCTTCTTTGTATTATAGAACCATTACATTTAGAACTAATGGATAGTTTACATATGTCTGTGTGTGTGTCTGTCTATCTGTGTATGTGTGTGTGCTTGTGTATGCGTGTGCGTGTGTGTGTGTGACTGGCTCAGCCAACAAATGGAGGAGAACATGTAATCTACATTTTGGTAAAATATAATGTATACAAGACAGACTAAAAAAGGCAAAGTGTTATGAGATGCATGGAAAAGAGATAAGTTATGAAAGAAGACATAACCGTAAGTATTGTCCTGTTTCTAATTCTGCCATGGGCTTTTAATTTTTGGTGGTGGAAAAATATAAAAAACCTATATTCAATGATGAAAGTGTAAAATCCAATGAATAGCTCCATAGCACCAGAATGGCTATTCTAGCCATTCATTGACTAGAATGTATTGACTCTAGATCTGGCTAATTTTAGTATGCGGTAGTTTTTATTTGAAAGATTTTTTTTTAACAATAAAACTGAATTTTAAGTTAATACATTGTGCTACATGGTCTGCATGAAGTCTTTCATCTGTAAGATCAGTTTCGGATTAATAATAAGAGATCCTTAACAAAATTGCAGAATGGGCTTTCATTACTATACAAATTTCACTGCTTAGTAAACTTCAGAATATACTGAATTATACACAATGTTGGTGAATCTCTGCTAACAATAATGCTGTCTATTTCCAAGACAGTTTAGTGACAAACATCCTGAGGAGAAAAGACAGCCTGTTCTCTGGAGTGCATTTTGGGAAATCATACTCACAACTTTATTGATTTATTTAGTCCTTCAAAAGCCATTTTATTGCATGCCTTTTGTGTACTAAGAAATTTTCTGGTTATTGAAAAATAAGATTGTTACAGAAATGTTATGTGAATGCATTTGCTATTTTTAATACTGACATGCCTTATACGACCCTTTTATACTATGAGTCTTCCTTGCTATTTTCAAAGCCTATTTTTCACAACCAAATATAAAACTTTGTAAACACTCCAAATAGCACCATAGTGATATTTAGCCTAGGTAACAGATCTGGCTTCTACATGGATGCCTTTAACCTTTGAAAACTGTCTTGTCACTGATGATTTTAGGGAAGGATTTGCAATATTTAATTACCCTAAGACTTCAACATGGGAAAATGGAAGTACATAAAACAGAACACATGTGCCTGCTGCTTTGGACCTAAGCACTCAGCAGTATTATTTTTTTCAGTGCTGCTTTATCTGTAAGAAAAACTGTACCTTATTTGAACATTCATATCTAAGTGAACAAGTGAAACATCAAGTTTTATCATTCATTACTTTTAGAATATTCTAACAAAGGTCAACATAACCATAGTCAAAACTATTAGTATGAAGAGTTTAAGCAATTAAGAGTTGTAAAAATTTCAGTATAAAATCAAAGTGCACAAAGTAACATATTTTGTGCACTATATAATATATAAATAACATATATACATATATGATATATAAAGATATAAATTGATCCAAACAAATAGCTAAACACTATTATCCTTATTCCTTCAACCATGTCCACAGCCCCTGCTTAAGTCAGACTGCTCCACAGAAGGCTCAATTCTTTCTCTGTATCACCCTTTTTCTCAAGCCATTCCTACCTTAGAATGGTCCACTGTCCTCCTGGAATACAGTGAGATATTTTATGTTGTAGAGAACAATATGGTAAAAAAAAGGAGTTCATTTAAGTGTCTGTTATAAAAAGTAACTGTTAATACTTAAAATATTTAGAACACCATTCCCTTTTAAAATATTAATTTTACTTTTTTTGGAAATCAATGATTTTTTTTCTAGATAATGCCAACTAGTTCATAATGTCCTAGAGTATATAGCACCTTTATTTACTTCGTATTCTCTGCAATACACAGCAAGCAAATATACATTTCCTCATTGTAATAAGTGACAATTCAATATTTTGTAGCAAAGAGTAAGAGTATATTAAAATATGGAAGTTAGAAGCATTTCCTGAGAATTATAGTCACGGCTATGTTACAGACACTGTGCAACATGTAGCCAAAGTGACACAAACTTGTGCACTTGCCTCTGAGCTCCGGACTAACAACAATCTCCATGAATACTGATAAAGGCAATGGCAAATCGCACTGAATTCTATATGTCATAAACTGTTCAAAGCCGTTTATATGTTCGTTGTTTTTAAGATTAAAAACATAGTGAACAAATAATTATTATATCAAATCAAAAGACTAGAAAAGTTAAGAAGTTGGTGCTATACATCAAGAAATTTATCCATTTCTTTTAGGTTTTTCAATTTGGTAGAGTACAGACTTTTAAAGCATGTCCTTATGATTGTCTGGATCTTCTTAGAGTCTGTTGCTATCTCTCCCTCTCTTCTCTAATTTTATCAATTTGGATGTTTTCTATCTGTCTTTCAGTTAATTTTGCTAAGGGTTATCAAGCTTATTGATTTCTTCGAAGAAACAACTCTTTGTTTTATTTATTCTTTGTATTGTTTTGCTGTTGTTGTTTGAGTTGTTGTTGTTGAGTTTGATTGTTGCTCTTGTAGAGAAAAAGAGCACCTAATTGTCTCACTGGACATGGGGAAGTCAAGCTGGTGCCTAACTAGTGCCTTCACCCCTACTGATTAAAGTTCAGCTTACGGAAAGCTTCTCTGCATGATACCAGGGGAGAAAGTTCAACACCAAACTAACTGCAAATCCTGCAACCCACAGTGTAACCCACCATCAAGATGCAGAGGTGTAATAGTGGCACAAAAGTTGTAGGAGTAACCAATCATTATCTGACCAGAGGTAAAAATACACACCTATCAACAACACAGCCCAGTGGCCCAAAACCCATAACTAAATAGGCCATGGACCTACAGGAAAAACCAAATACTATTACTGTTCTGCTACAGCAATATAACAATAAAGTGACTCCTAACAATAGTTTTTTATACTCATAAATCAATATCTTGCTCAGCCATTAACAGAGAAGTTCCCTCCCACAGAAGATGGAACAAACACTGAAACCCACAGCCAGAAAATATGCAGAGTGAGAGACTTTGGGTCATTAAGTTCTAAATGAGATGTCATAAAATACCTCTTCTCAGGATGCAGGCACCTTTATAGTACAGGGAGCAGAGAGACTGTGAGAGCCAGTGGGACAAAAGACACAAAGAAAGCAGCACAGTCTTCTTGACACAATACTATTAACATACATATGAAGTCATAGAGACCATGACAGCATTCACAGGGCCTGCACAGTTATGGGCCAGGTGGGGTCCCGGCACACAGAGAGGCTACCAAGCCCTCATCCCTAACCCAGAAGTACTCTAGAGTCTCCAGCTGCTCACAGAGGAAAAACTAGTTTTCAGCAATTGAGTATCACAGGGTATACAAACCTCATTTAAGGGTAGTTCCTAAACCCAACAATAGATAGGACCAACATAACATAAACTCAATGTTATTTGGGGAGATTTTGTGGTTGGTTTTGTTTTTGTTTGTTTGTTTTGTTTTTGTTTGCTTGTTTGTTTATTGTCTCACATTTCTTTGCCAGGGCACTTTTTTTTCTTTACCTATAGATATTTTGCGTATACATTTAATTACTAATATTGTTTCTATGAGTTTCCTCTTTGAGTATGTCCCTTTGCTTTTGTATGTGTTTCTTGTGCTTTTTTATTTGGCTTCTTTTCCTATTTGTTTATCTCAGGTTGTTTTTGTTGGTTGGTTGGTTGGTTGGTTGGTTGGTTGGTTGGTTGGTTTTTGTCCTATTCTTGCTTGTTTTTATTTTATCTTATTTATTTTATTTCATTATTGATATTATTTTATTATATATTTGTTTGCATTGAAAGGGGGGTAATTTGAGTCATGGGGAAGTAGAGAGAATCTGGGAAGAATTAGGGGTAGAGAAACCATAATTAGAATATTTTGTATGGAAACAATTTATTGTCAATAAATGATGTTTTTTAAAGAAATTGGACCTGACCCATTGCTACGTACATGAGACAGCTTTATAAACATCACCGTATCATCACCTCAGTTTTCAGAGCTTCCTGTGAAGTTAAGATACATTTCCTGAGGACAAAACTAGTATTCAACAGAAGTCAACATCATTACATGCCACTGAAATTCAAGTTGATTTGAAGGATTTCTTTCCTTATTCTCTACTGGTCAGAGAGTCCAAAGCCTCACACAGTGTGAAGAAAGACCTGACAGTTCTCGATATGTAGAAATGAATTGTGGCTGTTTTCCAGTTTTGGAAAAGTACATTTATGAAGGAGGAATTTGTTGATTAGGATGAACCTAAACAGAATAACAATGTGTGCAGACTGCAAACAGATTTTTATTTCAAGAAATATGGCTGGGTTCATAATCAATTTTTAAATTTGCTTTCTGTGCTAGCATGTGGTCTTACATGAATAGTAATAAAACAAAACCTTCAAAGCTTGAACAACACCCAACCTGACAATTGGAATAGAAGAGCAGATGTTTCAGTATAATCCCACAAATCTTTATTTCCATCACTGAGAAAGCAGCACACCTTTTAGAAACATAAGAGAACAAGGAACTTGTTTGACACACCTCTCCCCAAATAAATAAACCCTCTTTATTTTTTCACTATAATATATTGGAAATAATTTTTTCAATGATTAATATTTTAGTACACTCCAGCAGTGTTACTTTTCTCTTAAATGTGTATATTTCTTTTTTGACACTGAGCATGAAATATGGCATTATTTTATATGTAAGAGTTAATATTTCTATAAAACCATAATTCAAAAGAACGACAAGAATTCCGCTGCTGGAGAAACTCACATATCCTTTTGCCTTCTTAGAAGGAACATTGTGCTAGACAAAATACAAAGGAAACGTGCGTTGTTGCTTTAGTTACCTAACATTCCTGTCAAAGGTCTCTCCCAGCCCCTCCTGACTGTTGTTTCCAGCATTCTCTGTCTCTCCATTATCTTTTGCTTGCTAAAGTAGCTTAGTCCACAATAAAGGCAACAGAATGCCGGCTTCAGGCTGCCATGAAAACTCAGATCCATAGAAAGCATTTTTTCCCCTGCACTTTTGTTAAGCTTCTTATCACACACACACAAAAGAAAGAACTCGCTCTCCTTCTGTCTCCATGCCCCCCCACCCCTCTCTGCCCTTTTTAAAAGATGGTTCTAATTTTACTGAGGCTTTCTTGCTAGGGTACCTACCACAGGACAGTTCACTCTGCATAGGAAAATGAGCCCCAAAGAACCAGCTCTGGACTATGACAAAACATTTCTAATTCTTATGTTAACATTTCATCTCAGAGGCCTCCTCTCTCTCTCTCCCTCTCTCTCTCTCTCTCTCTCTCTCTCTCTCTCTCTCTCTCTCTCTCTCTCTCTCTGGCAGTTGCAAGGCAAGGCTCCTCGTTTTCTCTGTTTTAGTTACTGTGAGAAGGTGCTCCATGGTGCTCCATTGACTACAGTGAAGAGAGCTTGAAAATGCCAACTTGAAGCTAATACACGGTTTTTAAAATGTTGGTGACATTGACTCCCCTGTGAGACTTTTACTGTCCTAGGCAGCAGTTTGTTCTTTCATGGATTTCCCTTCTGAAATTCTTCAGGTGGAGCCAATTTGTTACCTTCTACCTTTGTGGAGTTGGAAAAGTGGGTGATTTAGTGACACTCATTTGATTACATACACACTCCCTTCCATTTTCCGTCTAGAAATCCTTTCCCTTGGCTCTGTCTCCTCTGAACACTTGTCTAGTAAAGCAGAGCAAAGCCTCCTGTGCTAAGTGAATCAGCCATCTCAACAGGAGGAATTCCCAGCCATAGGAAATACAAGTAAGGCTGTCCCCTTACCAAAGCAAAGTTCTCTTCTCAAAGTAACAGGCTTTATTTATTAAAGTGGCAAAGAGTTTTTCAAAAGTATTTGATGTACCAGGTGTGGTGGTGCATTCCTTTAATCCAAGCACAAAAGCAGAGACAAGTGGATCTCTTGAGTACAAAGGCAGAATGTTCTATATAGTGAGTTCCAGGCCAGTTCATGAATCACAAAAGTTTTATCATGGACAAAGGAGGTAAGTGAATATTATTGGAAAGAAACATGTCAAAAATCTTAAAGTATTTATACTATTGAACGGAGTAGTTTTATGCTTGAAGCATTCAATTAGAGAAGATAATTATAAACATGTTTTAGGTTTTATATGTAAGAATAATCATTAAACTAAAATTTATTTTGAATGTTTAAAAATAGTAGATAGAATAAATAAAAATGTGTGCTCCCATCACATAACAGGATACTCTACCAACATAAATATCAATTGGTAGAGTAATATGCAGTCATGTGAAGGTTTTTGTTATAATGTTAGGTGACAAAAAGGCAAGTTGAAAACTATTTATGAATTCCTGATGTTTTTACAATTGTAGAAAACAGGACTAAAGAATAAAGAGTCACTGTCTTATCCGTGGTTAGTGTTCACTGTAAGATATGGTATAGTTTTCTGCTCATGTAGTTTTTGACAGTCTCTAATAAACTCAGAATCAGATCTGTCCCTTACCGTGATGCTGGTCTCTGACTTCTTCTGTGACCTCCTTTCATATTTCTATTCCTCTCCCTGTTTCATCTGGAGATTCTCTGGCTTTTTTTTCCCTCAAATATACCAAATACAGTTTGGTCTTGCAATTGCTCCTCTACTTTCTCCTGCCTGCAGTGCTCTACCCAAGCTCATCGCAAGGCTGAAATCCTCCATATCATTCTGCTCCGCTTAAAACATCCACAGGGAAGCCTTGTTGGCCATCCAAACTGAACCTACCTCCTTGTCACACAACCGTCTTCACCTTGTCCTTACATCCCTCTCATTACCTAAAATGGCTTGTGTTATTGTTTCCTTTTCATTTCTCTTTTCTCTCTATAATGTATGGTCCTTGGGAACTTGCCTGCCCCATGTATATTGAACATCCCTGTAGGTAAGAATGGAGAAGAATATCAGGCTGAACAAACCCATTGCACCACAACTTGAGTTAAAAAAAAATTAAAAAAAAATTATATATATATATATATATATATATATATATATATATATATATATATATGATGATCACATGTGACCATAAGTTCACACTCTTGTAAAATTCAGACCATGAGTGGAAACGGAATGGCGTAATTGAAGGGGCATCAATTGGGTTTCCTAAGACAGTCTGAGGATACCGTTTGCTAGGACAGAAGAGTGGGACAGGACATGGACAGCATCAGCTGGAATGAAGCCAGCACATTTGGTTTGCTCCAGTAAAAAGGCTCTGAATTTTCCAGTAAGAAGGACATAGAATTTGGATATGAAATATCCCCTAAGTTTCTTGTCTTGAAGCCTGGATTTTTCCATTAGTGGCACCGCTGTGGGGTGATTGGATAATGAATGTGACTGCCATGCTGATGGGTTAGCTTGTTGGTGAGTTCAGAGCATGATGATCTACTCGGCAGTGGATCTCTCAGTTGAAGGATGTAGGTCATTAGACACGTGTTTGAAAGACAGAGCTTGCCTCCCACCAGCTCTTTCTGTACTTCTCTGCTTCCAAGCTCTTCTGTCACGAGGTTTGTTCCTTGTCATGGGCCTAAATAGCAATGAAGCCAAACTAGCATGGATTGAAACCTCCAAACTCTGGACCGAAATAGACCTTTCTTCCTTAAGTTGATTTTCTCGGACATTTTATCATACCACGATAAAGGTTAACTAACATAGAAGGATGAAGCCTGACCATGTATTTTTGATTAACACAATATATAGAATGTGTATTGCACAAACCGCAATCCTTAATTTTTAAATATTGTATAATAAAGAAATAAAGAATTTATCAGTTCTTAGTTCTTCAAGTCCTGGCATAGGTTGTATTTGTTATTCGTGGTGCACCTGGGATATTACACATAGGTTTACGCAAACAAAGTCGCTCAAACTGAGCTTTTAAATACACCTTCAGGACGATAGCTGGACATACACAAAACAGTAACTGTCAGTACGTTGACATTCTTTGAGTATCTTTCGGGAGAGAGAAGATGTATTAGGCTGAGTTCAATGAACTGGCCAGTGATTTAATCAGCTGGCTCTACATAGTGGGTCCCAATAAAACTCTGTCCACTGATGCTCACTTAGGCATTGACGATAGTGACACACACAGGTGTACCAGGTGGTGACACTTCCTAAGTTCATAGGGGCCTCACATTTGAGCATTCATAAATACCACTCCATATATCATCATCTGGCATTCTTTATTATAAAAGCATAATCCTAAGTTAAAGTTTACATTCTGTGAACCATCCTGGTGAATTATTGAGCCTGAGGAAGTAGTGAGAACCCTTGAATCTACAGGCAGTTCGCCAGAAATACAGGTACCATGGAAATTCAGAACATGTAGCTGGTGTTTGAAATGAGGAAAGTCTCATGGCAGATTATAAGTTTGACCTAAGAAATTTCTCTTAGCTCCACATAGTTACTGCAAGATTTGCATTGTGCTCTGTGCAGAAGAACTTGGTTCTGCATGAACTTACAGCAGACCCAACACACCAAAAAATCCAATTAAAAAATGGGCACAAAGCTGAACAAAGAATTCTCAACAAAGGAATAATGAATGGCCATGAAGCGCTAAAAGAAATGCTCAATGTCCTTAGTCATCACGAAAATGCAAGTCAAAATGACACCTACCAGAGTGGCTAAGATCAAAAACTCAAGAGACAGCACATGCTAGTGAGGTTGTGCAGCAAGGGGGACACAAGTTCAATGCTGGTGGGAATGCAAACTTGTACAACCACTTTGCAAGTCAGTCTGGTGCTTTCTCAGAAAATTGGGAATAGCTCTACCTCAAGATCCAGCTATATCACTCCTGGGCATATGTCCGAAAGAAATTCCACTATACAACAAGGACATTTGCTCAACTATGTTCATAACGGCTTTATTTGTAATAGCCAGAAGCTAGAAAGAACCAAAGAATCTATAAAGAAACTGTGGTACGTCTACACAATGGAATACTATTCAGCTATTAAAAACTACATCATGAAATTTGCAAGCAAATGGATTACTTTGGAAAAGATCATCCCGAGAAAGGTAACACAGGCCCAGAAAGACACATGTGGTATATACTAACTTATAAGTGGATATTAGACATATAATACAAGATAACATACTATAATCCACAAACCTAAAGAAGCTAAGTAACAAGAAGGACCCTAGGGAGGATGCTTAATTCTTATTCAGAAGGGCAAATAGAATAAACACCAGAAGCAGTTGAAGAGAGGGAACCTCACAAGAGCCTTGCATAGATGTCCTCTGAAAGATTTGGTCAGAGCACAGGGAGTCTTATGGAAGGTTAGATAGATAAAGGACCCAGAGGGGACAGAAGCTCCAAAAGAAGACCAACAGAGCCAAAAAAATATCTGGGCCGAAGGGGACCTGTGGAGAGTCATGCACCAACTAAGGACCATGCATGGAGAGGACCTAAGCTCCCATGGGCAGCTCAGTCTCTATGTAGATCACCTAGTAAGAAGGCCAGGGGCTGTTTCTGACATGAATTCTGTTGCCTGATCCTTGGGCCTTGCCAGGCCACAGAAGAAGAGGATCCAGGCAGTCCTGATGAGACTTGATAAGCTATGGGCAGAAGGCAAAGGAGGAGAATTCCCTCTTTCATTGGACTAGGAGAAGGGGATAGAAGAAAAGAGGAAAGGAGAGTGGGACTGAGAGGAGTTGAGGGAAGGGGCTTCAATTGGGATATATAATGAATAAATTGTGAAAAAAATTAAAATGAAAAAGAATAGATTCATTTCCATTATATTAATCAGTCAAAATTTATAACATAAAGAGGTCTATCGCTATTAAGATAGAATTAAACACAAATTTAACTTGGTCTTCTATCACTCAGAAGCAAAGAAAATAAATATAATGCATTGCCAAGAGTCTGTCCAAAGAAATAGAAGCTATCCTCCTTCACAAGCTCTGCATGTTCTGGGGTGTTATTTTCCAAATTCAGAATTTCTTCAGAAAGTCCATTCTTCTTAATCGTGAATAAGCCGGAAAATAATATAACCTGCATGAAGCCCATTTGTGTCAAACTATGGACAAGAATAAAGATAATCTGAAGCTATGTGTATCAAAGTGTTATTTTTCTTATCGATAATGTTTAAAGATAAATAAAAGAAAAAGTAACAAGGAACAAATTGACGTCTGGGCTCTTTTTTCTCAATTTGCTTATTTCAATGAAAGTACAAATATATTCTTAATACTGTAAAATTCTGGGAGTTTGAATCTTCTAAAGAAAGTAGTTTTTATGTTTGTATAAAAGAGTCCCTGCTTTACTCAAAAATGCCACAATTGCACCTTTAAAAAACTCAATTTATTTTCACTTTTTCTTTGTAAAATGCCAAACTTAAGAAATATCTAACTCAAAATGTAGATATGAATTTAAAAAAATAGCATTACAGAGAGCAAGTGATGCATGGACTAAGATCAAGGCAGAAATTTTGAATCTTATGAGTCCCTACTGGAATTGGATCAAGCAATATTATTGTCATTTATTTATCTAATCATGAGCAATGCTTATTTTGAAATAAATGAAAATAGATGATGAAGACTCAAATCTTCAAACAATCCCAAATTCCCTGTGCAGCAGCACAGCATTTAATTACCAGGATGCCCCAACTGCAAGGATGCCAAAGACACCAAGTAACCAAGAGGGATCTGATGGAGATAACACAGCTCTCATTGACAGCAGAAGTGGGTTCTGCATGATGAAGAAGGACCAGGACCAGGACATTGACCCCAGCTGTTTCATTGGCTAGAGAAAAAAAAACATGCTTTTTTTTTTAACTTAATAACCGCCCTTAAATCTTTATAAGTGGAAACCAAGCCTACTGATTCCATGACCTCAGCTATAACAAAAAGCCTACCCCATCTCTGCAGTTCATATAAACAATATTTAAAACAATGGATATGTATTGTCAAAATCTGTATTATAAGTATATCCATGCCTTATTTCATTTAATTTTAATAAAAACAGCTCTGTGAGGCAAGTAGCGTCCATTCTTTTTTTTTTTTTTAACAACAACAACAACAAAAAGAAGTCATTGAGGAAAGGTTGCTTGTTCAAGATTGATGAGTATTCACCTGTCAGCGTAGCCCTGTGGTAGACGATTTGTTTATCATGTATGAGTGTCTGGGCTTGACTCCTGACACAGCAAACAGACAATCAGAAAGGGCTCTCAGATCTCTTAACCACCACTAAGGAGTGAGGCAGAGACAAGAACCTAGGTAGTCCAAAAGCCTGAGCCCATATCCATTTCTATACCTGTGGGTAGAAAACATGCCAGAAATCCTCTCTATAAGATACGCCCTCATGCTTTTAGGTCCATAGCTAAATTCTGGTTTAGAGGATTGGGTGTGAGCTTAGAGAAATCAATATACAGGCAGAAATCTTTAAAATCATTCCATTTGGTGTTTTTTAGAATACAAGTAACTACCACAAAAAGCAAACATCACTTAGATGCAGCCCCTTGCTTTTGTTCATAGAGTATCTGAAAAAGTGTAACTCTAAGCATCAGAACAATGAATGATATAAAATAAAAACACACATAAACTAATGAATCTGTTGTTAGAAGCAATCTTTGGTGTTATGTTTCCAGTGTCTCTTGCATATTCTATAATTATATTTTTAAATTCAATTTGTTCCCAGCTGGGATTAAATATTTATCCTTTGCAGCACTCAATCACTTAATTGTTTTATTCTTAGTTTTTTTTTAGTGAATAAACAGTTTATATAATGTAAGTACATTCATTTCCTATCATACTAATTTTCCTCATTATGATTCATCTTATGACCAAAGACTTTTTTATTTTAAGACCAAATGAAATGTCATGTTAAGCAAAGTTCTCTTATACAGCAAGGCCTCATTAAACATCAGCCATTCTCTTCTTATTTTGATTGCCACAGCACTGTACTTTAGGTTACCAGGGATCTAGAGCAGTAAGATTTACTCATCGTATGGTTCCTTAGCATTCAGATAAACATACACCACCCAACAATTGATACTGAACCCAAATCACAAAGCAAGGTGAGAACGCTAGCCACTTGACCTGATAACACTGTTATTCTACTACTGTCAGAATAACCAAAGCTTGCTCATATTAGAAAAGAGAAATCTGGAGTCTGGGGAGATATCCCAGTCAGTAAAGTGCTGGGCATAAAAAAATGAGGACCCGAAATCATTCTCCAGACCCACATAAAAATCTAGATCAAAAGTCTAGATAATTTTTTTTTTTTTAATCCAGATGTAGTAGCGCACACTCATAATCTCTGCTGGGTGCTGGGGTGGAGACAGTTGAATCCCTGGAGCTCAGTAGCCGTCCAAGCTAAGCTAATCAGTGAGCCTCAGGCCAAGAGGAGTACAGAGAACAAGGTAGGCTAGGGAGATAACTTAATGAATAAGAGTGCATGCTGGGCAAACACGGGGGGGACCTGCGTTAGAATCCCCAAAACCCAAGTGAAAAACTGGGATAGCCACACGTGTCCTTAATTTCAGCATGAAAGAACAGAAATCATCAAATCCTGGGTTTTCTCTGTTCAGCCATCCTGGATAAAACAGGGTTCTAGTTCTGTGGGAGACCTTGTTTTCAGGAAGAATGACAGGGATCAATAAAGACACATG
The DNA here is from genome assembly GCF_030254825.1 of Meriones unguiculatus. NCBI lineage: Eukaryota > Metazoa > Chordata > Mammalia > Rodentia > Muridae > Meriones > Meriones unguiculatus. Next base: position 104,253,868 of record NC_083356.1, read on the forward strand.
ATGTCCTCCTCTGGCTCATCCCTACATTCATGTGTGTACACCATACAACACACACAAACACACACACAAAACCAAGGGGGAAGGCACTTGAGGAATGGCACTGAAAATTGACCTCTGTTCTCCACATGTATACACACACACACACACCTGTGTACATATGAACAGTCATTCACAGAAACAGGTAAATATACTTGTTCATACACAGGGAGAGAGGGGATCAGGAGAGGGAAAAGAGGAAAGGAAGCAAGGGAGGGATGAGAATTCTCCTGTAACTTTTATTACTCAGGTCCTCTTCAATACAAAATACTTCCTAAATTCCATATATATGGATTCCTGCATCTGGTTAAGGGAAATCAGATAAAACTTCAGCCCTCTGGATTATTCAACATTTCATATTAATCATAATTCTAAAACAGTAGTCAATTTTAATGTATTAATAGTGTTAAGTGGAGCATTGCTTTACACAGAATTCTTAGTAACAATCAAAGCGAGAACTCTGCAAAAGAGATTGTAAACAAGCTGGTCTTCATTTCCTGTCCAAGGAATAGAATAGCAAATGCTAACTGGATAATCTGGATAAGTAAGAGTAAAATTGAGTGTCCTACAAAAGGAGAAATCACAGCCCACCATGTCAGCGGGCAATAGTATCCCGGCAAATACTGTGAAAATGTGATTTTACTCTCTGGAGAAGAGAAATGTGCTGATTATTATGGTAATCTTAAGTTAGACTAGAATAATCAGAAGAGGAGAGAGATGCTATACAGAATACCCTGGTAGACCTTTGATAAGGAATGTGGATTAGTGCCTTGAGATGAGAACAAACAGGAAATTTGATCTAAACTTTTCAGCTTGTGGAGGTAATTGCAACACTAAATCTCCTTTAGATTCTTGGAGGACAAGAACAGAATTGATCCTGGTGGTAAGTGACTGGCATTATAATCAGAGTACTTTCATATCCAATTTTTTCCCCAAAAGAAAAGCAACAGTATCTTAAATTTGCAAATAAGAATTTTGTTGCAAATAACCCAATACAAAATAAAAATAATTGCCCAATCCTTACATAGGACTTTAGCACGCTGAAAGACATACAACTAGTTATTTCTTTGGTAGTTTTTGAGATGAATGAAAAAGCATAGCATGAACATTTTATGGGGCCTCAAGAGTCTTGGTAAATATTCTGTAAGCTGTGGAAACTCAGTATTATTCCCGGTCACAGTCATAGCAGGTGTTACACATCCAACTCTCAGTCCCTGGTACATAGTAAAAATAAAAGGGAAAAGCATCCTTCTATTTATGAAAATAAGGGCAAAGAAGGTAACTGCTCTGACAGGCTATCATTTCAAAGATGGCAGGCCGAATAGTTTTCCAGTGAAGAAAAGTGCATTAAAATAGCAAATAATGGCAGTGCGAATTGATCATATTCTGATTTCCCCACACTCAGCTAAACTTGAATTCCACTTCATTCACAATTTCAGGGAAAACCTGAGAGATGTAACCTCTGTAGTAGTTAGTGGCAACTTTCTATGAGATTGGAAATGTATTCAGTGTTAAAATATTGAGTCACTAAGCCTTCCAACTGCATTCCAAAAGTCTGCCAGGGACATTTCAATCAAGGGTGTGCGAATGGGACAGCCAAGACCATTTCAGCTAAAAAGCTTCTTACAGAATTATGTTGGTGAGCATGATGCCCTCTAAATGACCTCACATGTGGCCATGGGATTAAGGCACGGGTAAACCTACTCATAGCTGATTCTTTCCCGAAATAAAAACAACAACAAGAGGAAGAAAGGGAAGAAAGAAAGCAAAAGAATGAGTCTCGAGTTCCCAGAAAGAATGCTATGTTACCCCATCTCCCGATGGAGTGATTCCCTTTTATTTCCGATATGAGCAATGCTTACTGACCCCCGTCATGTTATCCTTCTTGCTGTTCATGCAGTATTTTCTTTAATCTCTCAGATCAAAGACTGGTCAATAAAAATCTTCTCTGCTTTTGAGGGGAGCAAATAAACTGTGCTCAGTCCTATGATAATTGTTAAGTTTTCACAAAATTCTACGGAAAAATGTCCTCGTGTATTGTTATTAAATTGCCAATGGGAAAAAAAAAACAAGAACAAAACAAACAAACAAACAAGATCAAGTGTTTTTTATTTGGTGAACCCATTTAAAACATCCAAGTCGAAAACATATTCCTTTTCCTGGGCTGATTTTTGTTGTTTACTTTTCCCCTTCTTCCTAAAAATTTTAAATGAATTTTGAATCAGTGAAAGATCTCTTACCAATGACCCTGAACACTGAAGTCCAATTTTTCTGCAGAAAAAAAATTACATGAAGGTGTCATTTTGAAAAAAGAACATCAATATAAATGACAGCCTCAATATGAACTGCCCTTTGCAATAAGGGAAACATGCCTCAATCCCAAACGAAAAGGACAACTTCTGTGGTGAAAGTGTAGACTACTTGTTTTCTCTATTAAAGTTTGGTCAACTTTGCTAAGTGTTAAGTACCAAGTTTCAATATTAGATGGAGTAACATCTACTTTTTGATAGGTAACAATTGGTTGTAACTAGATCCAGTTTCCTGACTTAATTCACAATGTCTAAGAGCTACTCCTGGGAAGTCATGGTTATTCTGGGTTATAGCTAAATTGTGAAAGTACTAGGACATAATTTGTCAATACCAAACTCATGAAGTTTTCACATTTTTATTTTAATTTCTTAGTTGCTTCTTCTTAGAAGAAAAAAAAAACATAGCTTTTTCTGAAATGTGTCTTTAAATCTTGCTTACATATTTACAAAGTAAAAGAAAAAAATTACCCTTAACAGGAAAAATTCTTTGTGTGTGAGGACAGGAGATAATTCTGCAAGAAACATCATGGTGATGAGAATAGAATATAGAAACTGGTCAAGTGGGATAGGGACCTCAGAGCAACAGCTCCACGGACATCTTTGCTCAAGGCCAGGAAAGCCAGAAGATTTCTGCTTGTTGTTCCACTGTTATATCTTACTCTGGACATCTGAGGACCCGAGAAAAGGCATCTACACACTGACTAGCTCATTCCCTTTCCCACCGTTCATCTCAATTTCTGCCAGACTAGCCCTTCAGTGCTATGCATCCTGGCACTAAGCTTTCTATGGAGTTCTGTCCTCTCCTTCTTGAACCTATAATAAACTTTTTTTTTTCTAAGCTCAGCCTTAGTAACAACTAAACTCTATTTTGAGACAAGAACTGAAAAACTACTGGTTTAGTGCAGCACTGGTGTATGTTAAGTTTTTCAGGAGCCTAGGCTCTCCCTCTAAGCTCACCAAGAGCCAAGAAGAGCTCCATCATATGCAGACACCCCAAAATATTCTGTGTCAGTTCGGAGAAAATAATGATTCATTTCAGTGTTATGGAAAGAAATGCCAGTTATCAGTAATAGTACTCTAAATACTTCTAGGTATTCTACAGAATGTCTCAGAAGAAAAGAAGTAACTGAATTAGATGAAAATATAAGTCTATTAAATAGAAATTGATAAGGATGGATTCCCAAAGGCACAATAAAATCTCCATTCAGCTTTACATATTTCTTTTATATTTAACTTTCCATGAAAAAAAAAGACGACATTCCTTTTGATTTCTATTTCATAAACTCATTTTCAATAACATTTTAGGGTTACAGGATAACTTTTACCTGTTATTTTATAGGGCTATTATAAAACCAAATGAAGGGCTGCCAAGAAGCTGTGTGAGAAGAGGCCTTGTTGAACAAGCGTGAGGAGCTGATTCTCCTGCCCCAGTACCCATGTAAAAAGCATGGCGGTGCACATCTGTGATCCCAATGCAGGACAGACAGAAAGCGACAGACTACAGCAGCTCACTCACTGGTCACTGCAGTCTACCCCAAAGTTCCAGACTCTGTGAGACACTGTTTCAAAACATAATAATAAATGATAATAAAAATAAGGAAAAATGCAAAGGTGACAACGGATGAGGAAAATGTCAGGCTTCCAGCACCTGTCTCCACACACACACAAACATGTGCGTCCACACACCCAACACGTAAATAACATATAACCACATGCAATTGAAAAAAAATGAGAATATACATTTCAAATAGTTAGAGAAGTAAGATTCACCAACCTCCCAAAAATTATCATTACCTACCTGCAAACTGAGAAAACAATTCCTTAAATATTCTCCATTCTTAAAAACCAGAAGCTATTATTTTGAACAGAAATATAACTGAGATGAAAGCTTTGAACTATGTGAGAATTGGACTAAAATCCAAGATTCATGACTTACTTTTACGTACTTTTTTATATTTGCTGAGTTTGGGTTTCTTTTTCTACAAATTTGGAAGTTCAAAACATGTTTCTTTACGGTACGAGTAGAAATTATAGTAGTACACATGAAATTGCTAGATCATTCTAGGCTTAGTGTATGTCTCTAAATAATTTGCGTTTACTGACTTTGTACATTTTCAGGCCTGTTGTGAGTGTTTTTCCCCTAGCTACACTTGAACTTCAAACTAATCTATATAGTAGACACTAAAACAGCGATATTTACCAAGAACCAACAGAGAGCTTGAGTGGTCCAATCTAATAAGTGGCAGAAGCAGGTTTTGAAGACAGAATGTCAAGGGCTTGACCTCTTGATCATCGTACAATATTACTGTTTAGTTAACAATGACGTCCAACTTGTCGGCTATTTGTGCTAATGTGTATAGCCCTGTTGAATAGAAAGTACTTGAGGTTTGCACCCTCTTAGCTAAGGGTCAAAGGCTGGTTTGGGCCTTCATTATTGATAGGCACATGAGCAAACTATTCAGTGCCTTTTTTTCCTTTGTTGAAATATGAGTAACTATCTCTAGATTCTGTAGAGAAAACCACAAAAGATGATACATGTGAATATGTTTCATGAAGGTGGTGTCTTAGTGGGACATGTTGTACTGTGGGGAAAAAAAAAATATATATATATATATATATATATACACACATATTGTGCTTTGTCTCAGTAGTATAGATCATTTAATGATTGCAGGACACATAGTTTTCATGCTGACTCCCAAACATAGAACCCTGAAGAATCTCCTAAAGAGCCCCAAAGGCATTGGAAGCATTCCACCTCAAACAATCAGAGTTTGTTATTAGTGCTTATTCTTTGGTATCAATCACTGAGAATGAAATGTAAAAAGAATCCAAACTTAAAAACACTTAAGACCTTTTAACTTTATGGTCTCTATGTTCTAGTCAAAGTTATTTGATGAACATAATGGAACTCGATTAAATGCTAAAGACATTTGGAAATGTTTATGAATCCCAAAGTAACCTCAGTGTGAAACTAGAGAAAAGCAATACAACTAATTGCAATGTTTAGTTAAACAATTCCCATACAAAATGTTGGATAGATAGAAATGCTTGGCCATTGCAATTCATTAATGTGACTTGACCACAGAGATACAAATTAGCTACTAGAAGGAATTGCTGTGGATGGCAGTATCTGAAGATGCTGATAGGTGCAAGAGAAAGAGAGAGAGGGAGAGAGAGAGAGAGAGAGAGAGAGAGAGAGAGAGAGAGAGAGAGAGAGAGAATGTAGAGTGGGAGAGGTAAAGGAAAGAGAGAGAGAGAAGTCATTGTTAAGGCCATGAATATAGGACCTCAAGACCAATGCTGTAGACAAGCGCCAAGTTATCTCAAGCTCTGTTCAGACCCTTTGAAAGCCATACATTGCCCCCACCTGTGTCTGACCTTCTCATTGTGACTATCAATACCTGACAATGTATTCTTAACAGACTACTAGTTTTCATCAAACCAAAAGCTAAGAATGCTATCAGACAGCCTTTGAAAGGTATCACTTGGGACAGGGAGGTTTTCCTGTTTTTCATTGGCCTGCCTATCTGTGGCAACCAACAGTATGTTCTGGAATTACTTAGATTTATGACTTCTTTGTTCTGTAAGTAATAAAACCCTATATAATCACTTCTACAATGAAACCAAGTATTTGGTGAAAACTATCTATGTTCCGGGGCCATGAATGCTCTCATATTTGGCTTCAGAAGGAAAAAAATATTTTTTAATGCTTTTTGAGATGAGAAATGTACTTTTGGGTCAACATGGTTTCCTCACCCAGCCAATAATTCCTACAAATCACTTGTGAACATTTACTGAAGCCCTATGGCAAATCCTTTAGAAAACTCATATTCAGTACATAATAAAATCTAATAATGCAGAGAATACTTTAACATACTTTGGGACTTTTAAACAGGTTTTTATACTTCCATTTGAATGTATGAACAAGAATCCATGAGTTATACTTTGAAAAATATGATTTTCTGACAAAAAGTTGACACATACTTTACCACAGGAATATTGACTTAGACAGAAAATGAAATGAAGTCAAAATATCTAATCTATAATCTGGATTGAATACCATAATTAGTGATTGGTGTGATTTCTTAAAAACAATGTCGAAGTTATTTTTAGGTTCCAGTTATGAAATGTTGCTAATTAATCATTCACAAATCTGAAACAGAATTCTGATGGGCATATGCCACAGCAAAGACTGAGCTCTTGAGGTTTTACAGGGGAAACAAAAACTCTCTAAATCATTTGTATAGAGGCCATTCATGCAACATTTCAGAAAATAATTTGGCTATATCCAGAATATATAAAGAACTAAAGTTAAAAGGCAATAAGTCAATTAATCCAATTAAAAAATGGGGTACTGAGCTAAACAGAGAATTCTCTGTAGAGGAATATTGAAAAGCAGAGAAACAGTTAAAGAAATGCTCAACATCCTTAGCTATCAGAGAGATGCAAATCAAAATGACCCTGAGATTTTCACCTTACACCCATCAGAATGGCTAAGATCAAAAACTCAAGTGACAACACATGCTGGAGAGGTTGTGGAGAAAGAGGAACCTTCCTCCATTGCTGGTGGGAATGTAAACTTATACAACCAACTTGGAAATCAATCTGGAGCTTTCTCAGACAATTAGGAATAGTGCTTCCTCGAGATCCAACTATATCACTCCTAGGCATATATCCAAAAGATGTTCAAGGACACAACAAGGACATTTGCTCAACCATGTTTGTAACAGCTTTACTCGTAATAGCCAGAACCTGAAAACAACCCAGATGTCCATCATCGGAAGAATGGATACAGAAATTATGGTACTTTTACACAATGGAATACTACTCAACAATTAAAAACAAGGAAATCATGAAATTTGCAGGCTAATACTGGGATCTACAAAAGATCATCCTGAGTGAGGTAGCCCAGGAGCAGAAAGACACACATGGTATATACTCACTTATATAGACCTATAAGATAGGAAAAACATACAAAAATCTGTACACCTAAAGAAGATAAACAAGAAAGAGGACCCAGGGTAAGATGATCAATCCTCACTTAGGAAGACAAATGGGATAAACATTGGAAGTAGGAGAAAACAAGTAACAGGACAGGAGCCTACCACAGAGGGCCTCTGAAAGACTCTACCTAGCAATGTATCAAAGCAGATGCTGAGACTCATAACCAAACTTTGGGCAGAGTGCAGGGAATCATATGAAAGAAGGGAGAGTTAGTATGACCTGGAGAAGACAGGATCTACACAAGGACCAAATATATCAGGGCGCAGGGGTCTTTCATGAGACAGTTTCTCCAACCAAGAACCATGTATGGATATAACCCCTGTTCAGATGTAGCCCATGGTAGCTCAGCATCCAAGTGGGCACCACTGTGGGCAGTGCCACCTGGGCTGGTGGTCCTGGTTTCCATAAAACAGCAGTGTGAGTAAACCAGACGGAGCAGGCAAGTAGGCAGTGCTCCAAGAAGGCCTCTTTATAAGTCATGCCTCTAGCTTCCTTCCCTGCTTGGGGCTCTGTCCTTTGATGATGACCTATGACTTGGAAGCCTAAACCAAATAAACCCTTTCCTACCCACGTTGCTTTGGTCCTGGTGTTCTATCCTAGCCATACTCACCCTATGTGAGAAAAGGGCAGAGAAGGAGGGCACAGACAAAGAACCTGTAATTAATAAGCAGTAGGTCTCTGAAAGAAAAACCATATATTTTTCACAGAGACAACAAAGAGGGGCCATTGATGACAAGATCCTCCCCGCATCCAAGGTTCCAGGACACAAATGTAATCTTCTATTTTAAAATCAAAGTGCCTGTGGGGCACATTGCTGGGCCTGTAGCCTGAGGAAGGGTTTCTCAAACACTCAGAGAAAGGCTATGTGTGTGTAGCTATATCTTGAGATGTCAGCAGGATGTGCTGTCATCTAATACGGCAGTAATTACTCAAGCATGCATAATGAAGAACGAAGGCTTATAATAGCGTTTATGCCATAGAAGTTTGCACCAAGGGTTCAGGTAGAAACCAAAGAAGCCTATCAATTTGTGAGACGCCTTTAAGAGTCCCTGCAGAAAGTGCTGGGTACATACAGTGTACATACAGTGTGTACATTCAGTACATACAGTGGTGGGATGAAACCTAAATTACAGTGGAAACTCTGGGATGTTGGCAAATCCAGAAATGTGAATGTCTTCTGAGGGAAACTATGGAAATTCAGTGGAACCATTCCAACAGAGAGTCCATGTGTGATGAAACTGGCAGTATTATATGGGTAGAGTGTCCCCACACTTGCTGGAGCTCACACCATGCCACTACATGCAACATGTCCTCGACATAGGGTATATAATGTTACTATTGCCCCTTCCCAGTTCCATCCTCTCCTGGCTCTGATTCCTCCTCGCAGTACATCTTTCCCTCCATTTTGGAACTAGAAATGCCATTCTGCCATTTCGTATTGAAACTTTCTAACATTCTTTCAGATTTTCCAGGGGAGTCACATTTAAGTGTTTGCCTTTGGTCTCGGAAAACAAACAAACAAACAAAAAACCACTGGGCTTTTAACCATTGCCAGGACTGATAAGATTATGGGAACTCTAGAAGTTGGACTGAAGGAATTTTACTGTGAAACATGGGAAAATGGGTTAAATATTACGGTCTGCATATGAACTATTTTTCACAGACGACTGTTTGAACACCTGTTCCGTAGCTCTTGGTGCTGGTTTTGGGGGCTATGGGACACAACTGATGGAGGCTGGTGGAGCACTGAAGTTGGGTCTCTCACGGCTGATGCCTGTTTCACTTCCCATCTCATTTTGTATTTCCTGGTCCACAGCCATGATGTGAGTGGCCTTCAGCCTTATCACTTACCACCACCATGCTGCTCTCTACTACACACTGAAATCTCTTCAATCTGGGCACCTAAATGAACCCGTCTTCCTGTAACTTGGTTTTGTCACGTATTTTTGGTACAATGCAGAGAGAAGTAACAATAATGTCTTCATAAGAAGGTTAGTGGGGAGAAGCAGCAGCAAGCAAGATTAACTCTTCATTGCCTAAACCAGAAATTGAAAAGAGAACACAGCATAACAAGAGTTCTTTCCATATAAAATATTACATAAATTGTAAAAGAGGAGCTATCCAATAAATTAAAAGAACAATAACTACCAAGATGTATGCAAAGCTAACTTTTTACTGCTCTTTTATTTAATTCAAAGTTTTCAAATGATATTAGCAACTTAAAACTGTGTTTCAGACAAGTATGTAAACATTTCCTCAGAGAGTCCAAGCCTGGGGCCAGGCACAGATGGCTGTCAGTGATCCTGGTCAGCAGTAAAAGCCCTGGCTTCATGAGAACCAAAGCAGAATATAATTTATACCACAAAGCAAATAAGAGCAAGTAGGAAAGAAAATCATTTCTAGATGTTCACTAGCCAAAAATAGAGATAAACAAAAACAAACTAGCAACCTAGAATGACGTTCCCTGAGGCAGATGAATACTTCTATGCATCATCAATTGGTTTCAGAGTTAGTTCTGCTCTCTAAGCCAATGTAATTACATACTGTCCTATGAATCAATGTCTCTCTAGAATAAATGGGCGGGGTAAAGTGCTCTCACGGAAGTCCCTGCTGTGGTCATTTAGAGGCAGGCTATTGATTCCTTTAGCACAATACAGAAGTGGCAAATAATGCCTTGAGTGTCACTTAGAGCCAACAGGTATCATTCTTGAAGCCTTAGGGCAAAATGATTACTAAGAAAAGACCAAGATTTCCATCAGGTAGCTAGCAATATGCATTAAGACACCCTACAGCCGTGGTTTTCAGTGACACTTTTACAGGGGTCACATATCAGATATCTTACATAAACAGATATTTAAGTTAGGATTCATAACATTAGGAAAATTACAGCTATAAAGTGGCAATGAAAATAATTTTATGATTGAGGGTCATCACAACATACTGTATTAAAGGGTCATAACATTAGAAAGGTTGAGAACCACTGCTCTAGAGCATATTAGAACCACTAAGAATTATTGTATTGGTTGGGAAACTGGCAACATTTAAAAAAAATCATGTAATTTTTATGCAGGTGGTACAGACTCAGAGATTTTAAACCCTTCTACACGTTGTTTGCACTCATGGTTCCAGACAAATCTCTAAAATGGAATATAATGAGTTTTATTTTATTTATATATGTTGTAAGGTTGTCTAAATTATCCTCCATATAGACAGTGACTTCTAAAGAGCCACAATCCATGATCCTAAATTCCACTTCTGATCATAGCTCAGAGTCTTGGAAATGTGTGGCGCGAAGATGTCTGAAAGAAACAAAGCCTGGATGATTCTCTAAATCTATCATGAGGTGCTTAAAAGGAAACAAAATGAGAAGAGCTGATGGACATTCCAAAGGTCTTTATTCTTTCCCAGAAGAGGTTCTTGGACATTACAGGTATGGAGAAGTAGTTCTGTGTGGCTTGGACCAAATAGTCAACTTCAGGTCAAAATCTGAAATACTTAATGCTACTACAAACCGTTTTACAGTCCCCTCAACTTTCCTTGCTATGATTTAACAGCTTCTGGTTTTTCTCTTTTTGAATTAGTGGAAGAATTCTCTTGTTTCCTTCCCCAATTGACAATGTGATTACACATTAAGATAAATCCTTTGTCTGTCTCACATTAATCCACCTCACTTTTAAATTTAGACCATTATAAGTTGCTAGATCTGAATATAGTTATAGGATAAATTATAATTAATTTTTGTGCTTTATTTCTTTGATCACTGATACCTTGAAAGACACTGAGTACTATCTAAATATATTTTTAAGAGGAGTTCACAATAATTATAAAAATAGTGTATTTTTATTAATATTTTTCATTAATACTGGTCAATGAACTCTAGTCTTTGTCTATAGTACTATAGTACTTAAGCTTAACCAAGCAAAATTGCACCCATGATATGAATAGTGAGAGAATAACAAAGATTCCGATTAGTAAAATTAATATCCCAGATAAACAGAATGAAAGCCTGATATATAATCAGGTACTTAAAATATTCTGTTACCTGTTCAACCACAAAATGCAGCTCCTTCCATTACTAACAGAGATCACCCATTAGCTCCACAATTATATTAATGGAAGTATGATTTAAGGCACATGAATGCCTAATGACTTCTTTGTAACTTTATATATATATATATATATATATATATATATGTGTGTGTGTGTGTGTGTGTGTGTGTGTGTGTGTGTGTGTGTACCTATGTATTTATAAAGCAAATATGTCATATGTGAGTGCCTGTATATGCTATCAGTAAATGGTAACTGAATTTTTTATTTTATATTTTTCCAAAGAGAAATAGAAGCAAATCACAAAAGGATATCAAGGTTTATTTTTTAAACAAAGCACTCACATACTAAAAAACTGAATACTTCATAAAGAAAATAGGTTGCTCGCTCCTAAAATTGCCTCTAATGTTAGCTGAATATTAATAAAATCCATAAACCATTAGTACATTATAGCTGCTTTGTTCTGAATTACATAGACCTTTTATGTTTATTCCTCAGTGAAAATGCATAAAAAAATGAAATCTACTCTAATTGTACTCTCTGAAGATAGCTGGTAAAATCATTTCTAGCAGCTATAAATCAATTGTAGTATTAAAATGACCTGCCAGGTGCATCTTCTGGGTATCAGACTAATTAAGGGAATGTATTAATTGCAACTATTCATCAACACCACCAACGTTGTTAGGTAACCCTTACGATGAATCTTCTTACTGTATTATCTAGCAATAAAAATGCAGTTTTATAAAGTGAGAAAGAAAAGGAAAGAGGGGCAAAGCTGGGAGAATGGTCTCTGCTTCTGATTCACAAAGGTCTTGCAAAGTGGTAGGTTGTCTTATGGGAAGATTAGAAAATTCTTGAACTCTCCCTCATGCTGTTTCGAGTATATTTTGTTTTATAAATAATTATAATTCCAAATGGATTCTAAGCTTTCTAAAAGCTGGTTATTTCATAGTTTTTTTTATTAAACAACAACATATCCCATGTTTATGTATATATACTCCATAGAACTGAATATAAATGTACTTATACACATAAATGTCTGTGCATGAAACACAGCATTGCACTGACTCCTGTGTGTGTGTGTGTGTGTGTGTGTCCCCTTCCACAATGAAAGTCAATTAAGCTGTAATGGTAATTGGTATCAAAAGAATGTTTGAAAATGTAGGTTTTGATCTTAAGTAGCAAAGTGAGTAGGCTTTGAAATTAATTTCAAATGACGGTCATATCATTATTACATTTTCCATTCCTCAATGGAAAAAGGAAATGTAAAGTCTTGCTAATTGTTATAAAAGCTCAGCTGTTTTTTCTTTTGTTTGTTTGTTTTTGTTTATGTTTGTGAAACTAATTCTAAGGGAGTGGTAATAGACTCAATCTATAATCAATATTAATTCACTCATTGATTTGTTTTTTCCTTATGGTAGGAGTTTTTTCTAGTTTGGCTTTCTTCAATACCCTAAATAATATGAGTCAAAAGATGATGAATCCTGAGCAAAAGAAACTGTATTTTGTCCACTTGTCATATAAATCACTGGGAAATCCCAATGCTTCTGGATTTCCCTGACTAATCAGTCCCTCAAACTGAGATTCTAAAAATGTGGCTCCCTTCAGATAGGCCCCTCAAAAAACTGCCCTCCAGAAATGTTTTCAATGTTTATATTATTCCAAATGTATAAGATTGAATATAGGATGGATTTTTAAGGCAACTTTTGCTACCCTAGGGTACCTGCTCTCCCTACACTGTAGACGAAGAGAAAGAAAGTCACTGGAATAATAAAATTGATAGTGGCAAAAAGGAATGGTCTGATCAATACCAAGAAAGAGGGACAGCCCTACAGAAATTGCATGTTTTCCTTTGGTCCTGACCAGTCAGCCTTGTGCTGGGCTTGTTTTCCCAGTGTGGCTGGGGTTTTGAAGTAAGAAAAGAAACTAGTGGGCTGCATTTGGAACTTTGGTTTGTGTGAGTGAGCTAGTCACCACAGGCATGGAGACACAGAGCTAGAATCCCACACTGGGAACTGAAGCTATAAACACATGACCATTCTCCATTTCACCAGCAGCTAAGAGAGACACAGAAAGGGGTGGAAGTTGGTTCTCAGGTTCCCACAGCCACTGGTCCACAGGCTCTAGCTAGAACGAGTCATTCAGGCAATCCTTACAACTGGAAACATTCCTCTCAGTTGCCCTGTCTTCTCCAGGCAGCTCTGGGGCATGTGAATAGAAGGGATCATCTTTTAAGAGGCAGTCAATCATCTGAAGTTTGAAGAGTAGGCAGAACACTGATTTGAGTTGATTACAGAAATATTCGTGGCTATCAATATCTCTAGTGGCATACAAAACCACTGAGAAGAAACTAAAATTTCTGTCCAGGATGTTTCATTTAGATTGAACTCTCAAAGTTGGCTCAGGAGAAGGAAATACACATATTTTTAAATTTATAATTGACTTATTTACTTTGGATGGGCAGATATTTCCACCTATGCTGTCTCCATAATTCCCCACCCCATCCACCTCCCAGACCCCATCCAATACCACCCACTTTAGCCATTCTTCTCTGGGCTACCTTCCATTCCTAATCTTATAAATGCTTGATTTTATTTTTCATTTTGGTGTTCCCTCCATTCACACCATCCTCAAAGTCCTTCCTCCTGGCCCATGTGGTTTCTTCTCCATGCTAACCCTCCCTCCTCTTCTCTTCCTGTCTTTCTGTCCTTCCCATGATTCTCCTGTCCCCAAAGCCTGCAAACTTTGGCCAGAAATAAGGGATTAAGAAGAACACACGAACAATCACCATGTGATCCTTCTAAGGACATCTTGATACAGATGAAAGGTTAAAAAAAAGAACTTTCTCTCCTTCGAAGGTTCTGTTATAGCTAATGTTGATTAAGTCAGACTAGAATATATGAAGCTATCCCTATGAAGTCCATACACCCCGAATACTTCAGTACAACCCTAAATGAGATGACTGAATAGAAAGCACTTCTTGAAGATACAACAACTGAATAATACGTTCCTATTCATATGAAAGAAATAATAGTGTGCATTGTCTGGAGAAGTTCCCAAACATGTCATCAATTCACTGATTGATTGATACTAATCCTGGAGGCTAGAACAGGGAATAAACACAAGCCATTTCAAGCTGAGAGTTGTATTCAGCTGTTGCTTTTTTTTTTTTTTTTTAATGCAGGGTTGTTGTTTATATTTCCCTTTTCCTGACAAACTAAAACAGAGAAGAACAATTTCACTTTCATCATCCATTGTGTCTCTGTAGGTAATATTCCTGTGGACAGTATGCAGAAAATGAAGCACAATCAATTCAGAAAAAAAGGCATCTAAAGTATTCAGTTTTACCCGTCTGCTCTATAACTTGACATCTTAGAATTCTCTGTGCTGGGAATAATTAAGTCACTCAAGCTGACATTTTGCATGGCTCTTCATCTCTCTGTGTACACATCAAAGATACAATTATCTCTGACAACATTCAGGCTTATAAATATATTTACTATGTCTCTTCTTTTACCTTTGACACAACGCCCATCATCCATTATTGTTTCCACAGTCACTCCTATCCTTCACTTAGATGATGTAAAAAGGGTTTTGTTTTGATTTCTCAGATATTTCTGCCTCTCCATGATCCACCCTATCTTATAGGTAAAGGAATTTCTTTGCTAAGCACATTGATCCTTCAATTCAGTGTGGAGGCTCTTGGACCATAATCCTCCGAAATTCAGACTTCAGTTCAGGGAAGTGGAGTTTTAAACCACACCTTTTAGAGAATGTTTTCCTGGACTTATCAGGAACCTGGGATTCTTGCTCACTGCCAGCTCGATCCATTGCACACAGCTCTATTTCACAACACCATACAAAGAGCATTGGTACATTATGTTATGCCTCATTAACTGTGAGCTCCCTGAGTGCAGAAAGCATGGTTTATAAATCTTATCAATCCAGCACCTACTACATTACTTGGCAGAAAGTGGCACTAATTAAATGTTTGTTAAGTAAATGACCACCATTTTATATGTCCACTCCTCCCCCAGTCCTTTCTAGGGAATCCTGTTAAAAGTTTCCACCAACTTAAAGTAAACACTTTGACTCTGAGTTAGGGCATTGCAATCTCTTGTATGGAGTCAGACCCTTTAAAAGTACTGGCCAGTCATTTCCTCATCTCTTTTTGAAGGGTCTTTAATCCAACTAATTTCATATGTCACATTGCAGTTCCATTTGGGAATAATGATGATTAGGATGATGAAGAAGACCAGCAAAGAGTCTACAACAATAATTTATTTGTTTGGTTTTTTCTACATTTACTTATTTACAATATTATTTTTTGTGTGTGTGTGTGCGCACATGCCACAACAGGCCCGTGGAGGTTAGAGCGAAAATTACAGGAATCAGTTGTCTCTCTCCACCATGTGGTTTCCAGGCATCGAACTCAGGTCTCCAGGCTTGGTAGCAAATGTCTCTCCCCACTAAGCCTTTCCACCATTTCTTTGGTAGGAATTTCTCTACATCTACTGTCACTTGTTCTTTACAACAGTTTGAAACTTTACAAATAAAATAACCGAGGTGGGAACAAAGATAATCTGTGAGCGTCAACTATTTTCATCACTGCCCAGAAAGCAGTGCTGTGTTGAAGAGGGTGCAGAGTGTGGGGGCTTCAGAACACAGTAGGTCTCCTTTCAGCTTCTACCTTGGCTATATTCACAACCTACAGGACTACGTTTGGGGTCTGGATTTCAAGTGTCAATGGCAGATGGAGCCTAGAAATTCAAGTTTCCTTTCCTCTCAGCCCCAGCATTGCTTTCTACGGTCATCACTATGAGGTTTTGTTAACAGGGATGTTTGTGACTGTGTCTGTCCTCTAGGATTTATGTATCTAGTCCTGGGACAAGAGTTTGTTTTGTGTTTCTCCACCTCCAGACTTCTAAGCATTTCCTAAGTATCTTATGTCTGATACAAACTCTGTCATACAGTAGCTTCTATTTATTCTTCTTATCAAAGTTTTGGCTTTTGTGTTGTTGTTTTAAATTAATGAATGAAATGTTGGAATTCCAGGTGTTGGAATTCAGTATCTAATTGGAGTTACTACTAATACTTCAAAACTGAGCTGAGCTGAGGATGGAGAGATGACTCAGTAGTTAAGAACACTGGCCGCTTTTGCAAAGCACCTGAGTTCAGTTTCCAGCCTTTAAATGGCAGCTCACAGCCATCTGCGACTCCTGT
The DNA here is from genome assembly GCF_030254825.1 of Meriones unguiculatus. Lineage (NCBI taxonomy): Eukaryota > Metazoa > Chordata > Mammalia > Rodentia > Muridae > Meriones > Meriones unguiculatus. Next base: position 104,270,490 of record NC_083356.1, read on the forward strand.
TTTGAGGTCTCCAATGCCAGCTTTTCCTCTGCGGGCACAAGGCACACGTGTGGTGGGCAGGCATGTGTGCATCGAAAACACCCACACACCTGAGATGAAATGTAAAATAAACCAAGAGTAAAAGAATTGTGCTACATTACATGAGACACTCCCTTGACTGAAAGTGAGCAAAAATTCTTCAGAAATCAAGGTACTGCTTCCATTTCCTGAGGAGGGGGTGGGTGGCTTTTCCGGGCTAGAAACATTTAAAATAGTTTTCTAATGGAACATTTTAGTATATACCTGGATGATCACTCTTCCTCTCACGGGTAAATCTGACAACTTCAATTTCTTAATGTAGCTGTTAGAAACCCTCGTTCATCACACTCCTACCTCTATGTTTAGTTAAAGCCCTCCACAGCCTTAAAATGGGAACCAAATGTCTCCTGTCAAGAAAGAGCCTTAGCACATAGTAATATAACCAAATGTTACAATTTATCTCTTGACTGCCCTGGAATTTTCCTGTCAGGGTGCTATTTCTAACTGGTTGGGTGACAATCCTTGGGGTTTGCCTCTGACAGTCCTGGAAATTATTGATCAGCCCTGGCCCTGCTGTGAGTGTCTGAATGGCATTCGGTGACACCTCTGGCTAGGAGGGAGCCAGCAGACCTCAAGTAGTCCCCAAATTCCCATCAAGCTGGCTTCCTTCAAGTTCACTAATGCCTCAGAAGGAAGTTTATGAAACAGAAATTCAACTGAAGGGGCTGAGGAAAGAAAAGAGGCAATGAGCACTTAAAGGTAACACCAAGAAAGCGTTTCTGAGAAAACATGAACCTCTCTAGTGCTCACGGGCACCCTTGCCAGCAAGGCTGGCTTCCACAACCCTCAGTCTCTGCAGCCCTTAATACTGCAATCTTCTCAAAGGGCTAGAGAGCCATCAGCAACAACACAACAGGGAGTGCTTATGCCAACCCCCACACAGGTTTCTGCTCACTGAAAAATGAGGTGTGGCTAAGTAGGCCTCAGTATTGCCAGGCTCTACATATTTTATTTGCACACATCCAGAACTGTTTTCCTATTACAGACCTGATCGTAGTTACAACAATAAAGGAAAATATGCTGAAAGATGAGAGTGTAAAGTCATAATGGAAATTACAGGCACATAAAGTAACAGCAAGGTGCCGAGATGGTCATTTGACTTGGAGTACAGATGTTCTCCCCTGAGGAGCCACAGGTTCCAGGTCCTCTTTCCCTTGGCTAAAAAGCTGAGAGCTTACAGGAGAAACCTGGAAGCTGTCTTCTCTCTCCATCTTTCTCCTTTCCCTTCCTCTCTCCCTCCTTCCCACCCTTCTTCTCTCTCTCTCTCTCTCTCTCTCTCTCTCTCTCTCTCTCTCTCTCGTTTGTGTGTGTGTGTGTGTGTGTGTGTGTGTGTGTGTGTGTGTGTGTGTGCTTCGAAGACAAAACATGCTGTGGAGTCCAGGCTGACTGAACTCTCATCTTCTGCCTCAGTCCCCAACTGCTAGGACTACGGCTATATACCACCACAGGCAGCCAAAGCTAGGGAGCCCTTGAGGCTTACTCTTCTCCCACTGACTCTGTGGCACCTCCTTAACAAAGACACACAAAATGCCTGCAACACTGTCTACCATGATTAAAAGTCGGTACTGCTGGAGGACCTGCCCCTGTCAACATGGTGCAAATAGTTGAATATCTTTCCTGTGACATCTGCACAATCAGGCCACATGGAGAGCTTAGGTGTGTTGGCTTGCCCTTCTGGTTTCAAACAGCTCAAAGTCAAGATGAGTTCTGGCCACCTTCAGAACACATCGGGGAAAGGATTTCCCAGTATTCTTAACTCTGTTCTGAAATGTAGGAGGTGGGACTCTATGGAGGTGATGATTCTGTGGCCAGTGTATCTGGAGAATTTTCTTTCGTCCTAGGAGATATAAGGAAATTAGGTGTTGCAATCCAGTGTGCCTGCAGTGCTAGTCTATAAACGATAGGTTGAAAATCATTGTCTCTTCATTTGAGATGGTAAATCTTGTTGATTTCAGGAAATTCTTTGGTCATACTTTTTTCCCCCTCACTTTAACTTTTCTCCATTTTACTTTCATTGATGAAGCAAAATGTAAATTAAGTCATACTTAGACGATACAAAGTAATACTGAAAACCATTATTCTCAAGATCAGCACTATTCTTTCTACCAGGGTTGTCTTTAGAGTCTGTAATCTATGGAACCGCTCATTTAAAGAACCTGGAACCTGAAAAACTATATACTTATGCTAGATAATGGAAGTCCAGCTCAAACTGTGTGCTATTTTTATTTTGAAACTTGTATGTCTTTGGGACAATGGAATATTATTTTAAAATTTTGTCTCTGTTTAAAAAGAGAGAGAGAGATGTAGCTGAGACTATCATGGCTTAAGTCACTGTGCAAATCTGTATTCCCAAATTTTGTCCAGTGCTCACTAGGTATACAATCTCTGCTTTAATGTGTGGGAGAATAGCAGCCATTGTACTCTGTGGGAGAAAAGAGATGGATAGTGGGGTTATTTTTCCTAGCCAACTGAATCTAAAACTCTAAGTGACTTTTAATGCTATTTGCTGAATGCAAAATGCTTTGTGGGCTGGAGATATGGCTCTGCGATTTAACAGAGGCAGGTGCAAGGCCCTGGGTTCAAGCAACAGTACTGTGAAAACAAAATAACAAAGCAAAATGCCTTAGTTTAGTTTCCACCCATAAACTAAACAACAACAAAAAAAGAATTCTTCATTCTTTTTCTCTTCTTACACCTTTTGACAATCTTGCCTTTGTCCTCTATCTCCTCTTTATCCTTTTCACCTTTCTCCTACTTGCTTCCCTATCTTGATCCATAAGACGAAACCCAGCCCTCTCCTCTCTATACCTTAAAGTAATTTGGGACAGAAGCAAAGGCCCCGGAATCCTTGGTAATCCACCCCAGATCCAGCCACTGAGCACTGGTTAGGCTCCTGTACAGACAACAGTCTTCTCAGGCAGCTGCCTTAGAAATTGAAAACCTGTTAAAGTATCAGTGGGATAACGTGAGCCCTGAAACAAAAATCATACAAATAGAAAAGAAAATGTCCTTTCAGCGCTACGTTAAGGTTGAAAAGGAGATGGGCTCTGGGTGATCTCTATTGATGGGCCTCAAAGTGGCTGCCGTTTAGCAGGCTGGTTATTTTGCCTGCATTTCTGGTGTCATTAGGCCTCTGCCCCAAAGGCCAAACAGCTTACTCGACTGCACACAGTTTCCTGTTTGAGAGTGAATGGCAAACCTGAGATAATGCATATTTGAGAGTTACCCAGGGAAGGCAAGAAACCCAGGCACCGAACAACCCAGCCAAACAAGGGTGGCTACTTATTTGGTATAAAAGAGACCACTGCTCAGCCATACTTGCTAAAGCTGCCTGAACTGTACTCTATTTCTCTTCTCATGACACATATATCTTTGGGTTAAAAAAGAGGAACCTGTGTGCTCTTGCCTTTGCCCCTGGGTGACTTGGATCCTGCTGTCTCCTGAATGACTTTCTTTTCCCAGTTCTTTACCTCTTTTCTGTCTCCACCTTTCCTAAATTACACCAAGCCAAACTGTGAGACAATAAAAAAAAATCTACAAATGTGATATGCCAGGTAAATATTTCTGCTGAGAAAAGTTAACAATAATATCTCATGTATTGAGTTCACCTTGGAAATTATTCCCATGGCTCGAAATTTTCACTGCTACCAATGTATAGGATATTTTAAAGCAGAAATTCGCTTTTCTGTGCCAGCCTTCCAGTATTAACATGATAAATGTAATACAGCCTGGGAATTAAACTCATTCTACAACTGCCTCTTCCTGTCTCTTTGGTACCTCTTTGTTTCTCATCCAATGCTCACCCTTCACCCCCATTCATTGCTTTTCCCTTTTCAAGTCCCTATCTTTACATTTCTATCCTTTTCTACTAAAATGCCCTCGTCCCTATCTGAACAGCTCTTGCCTCCTAACAGGCACACCACCTTTCTGTCTCCATTTCCACCTTCTTCTTCACCCTGACTCATCCTCTGGTCCCAGTACAACCAAGCTCTGCAAGACTGGGACACGGATCAGGAGCAGGAAATTTAACAATGGCAGAGCCGTGACAAGCTAATTCAACTCCTGCTGTTAAATTAACCAGCGTTCCAGCCGAGTTAACGCGTCACCCAGTTTCAAAAGGTTAAGCTCCAAGCTTAATCTTATTCATCATTATGAACTCTTCAAATTGGCTGAAATATTTAAAATTCAGTGAAATGAAAGGACTGCAAGGAAACATTTAAGAGCCAACTACCCAGTCTTCAAAAAAAATGGAGAAATAATCTACAAAGATTAGCAAAAGAGGGATTCTGAATGGGCGAATAGAGCCACCCGAGAACCAGGTTAGAGTGAACAATGAAGGGCGCTGCAGACAAGGACATCTTATCTACCCACTATCGTGGAGAGATCAGGGTGTTAGGAAGAAGTTTAATGGAGCACCCTGAAAACACTAGTCCTATCTCATCATAAGCAACGGAGCAAAGCTGAATGCTAATGAAATGGACATGTGCAGTAACACCCCCTCAGCCCCATGACTTTGGACACAGAGGGAAGATGGGTCACAGGGTATTTCTCACTTATCACTGACTAGGAGGACACGGAAGTGTCAGTTGTGGTTTTCACTTGGGCCTTTTGACCATAGAAGGTGCATGTGAGTCTTGAAGGAAGAAGCTGTGATTCAGCAAATACCACTAAAGGCAATGAGCCTAATATTTCTTTTTTTTTCCCCCATTGTATTTTATATTTTTCTTGGAGAGGATGTGACACAAGGGTGACCTTGAGCTTCTGAGCCTTCTGCTTTGCTTCAGCCTCCCAAGAGCTGTGATAACAGGAGGGGATGACCATGTCTGGTTTCATATACTGCTGGGGATTTAGCCCAGGAATCTACGTATGCTAGGAAAACACATCTCCAACCCAGCCCAGCATTTCTTACTCGGAGGTGTTTACCATGGTAGGTTTGATATAGGATGATTCTGTTATTGTTGTCTCTCTAATATAGGATGATTCTGTTATTGTTGTCTCTCTAACATGCCTTTTGTCACACATCCCTTGGAGATTTTGGAGCAGCGTGGTAATTGGGGATGGTGGGAACACATACGCCTTATGGAACTTCTACTTCAATCTCTCATCCCATCTTGGAGTACATAGACCCATTAAAATGTTCTCCACATGGGCATGAGCTCTGACTTCCATATATGCATTGGGCCTCTTATGAACCTAATCTCACACCCAAGTCTCTTCCCTTTCCAGCTGGCAAATTCACGTGTGTTTTTCCAAACTCCTTCATGTTCCATTTCCTTCTAAGAAGGCTGTTATCATTAGGGTGTCTTCAATCACATTTCAGATATTTGTTTTGAAAGAGGTAGTTTTAGATTTTATAATATTGCTTGTCAGTTGTATATTTTGTATATTTTACTATAGGATAGGTATCTGTTATAGGGCAAAGACTAAGCCTATTTTTATTACATACTCTTCATGCCTAGAAGAATATTGCTGCAATGTTGTACATGTCTAGAAATCTTAATAAATAAAAACAGGCCCATGAACGACTGTGTGCTGTCTATATTAACTTTGTGCCAGATTTACTTAACTGTCTCTTTCTTTCTCCTTCCATGTCCCCTTCATCTCTCCTTTATTCACTCACTTTTTCTCTCCTTATTTCTTTGTCTCTATCTTAGTCTCTCCCCAGTTTCTCCCTGTGTCTTTCTGTCTCTATAAGAATATATATCTCATAGGTGCATAAGAAAATTCTTTCCGATTCATATTCTATAACCTATTATTTGCTCTTTCTAATTACATTGGCCCAAATTCTCAATCTGTAGTTAAAAACTAATAAAGAGAATGAACATCTTGTCTTGGCTCTGGCAGGTATGCTTTTCATATCTACATGTTTAACAAAATACTGAGATGGCTCTCATTTTTTTTTAAATAGTAGTCACAGCACACTCTCCTATCATGACTTCAATTCTGTAACAAGAAGTAGTTAGCTTCTCAATGAGGGGAATTATTACCAGCTTTCTTGACTCTGTGCCTGCCTTGAATAAAATAAGACTAACATTTTCTGACTTCAGTTAGAGACTCTGAGTTAGCTCGTCATAGTACCCACATTGTCACACACCCTACTAAACTGGGACCCGGCCCTGAGAACTCAGATCAATCAAGTAGGTGTTCATATGATCCTAAGTAAGTTCACCTTTTCACCATCTTAAAGCAGATGTCAAGCACATGAGAAGAGATAACAGTGATGTCTCCAACACACATACTCTGGCCAACCCTAGCCAATATGCTGTCCTGAAGAAGAACAGAACCAAAGTATTTAAGACAAGCTATCCATGCTATGTGGGTAGATGGCCTGAGCCCGAGCACTGTGCATAAAAGAAAACAAATATCAGTGTGTGCACTAAATCAGAAATTAGTTTTCGAAGAGGCTTCAGATTTTCAATTAAAATTGTATTTTATTTTTCCTCTTGGATATGTAATAAGTTGACTATGTATACAGACTTCTTAACATCAAGTGAGTTTTGAATTTATGAATAAATCTTAGTCATGATGATTTGGATTAATCAGATCACTCTAGATTTTGTTTGCTATTATTTCACTTGGGATGCTTACATCCATGGCTACCAATGACATTGGACATTGTTGGGTTTTGTTTGTTTGTTTTCCTCCTGGTTTTGCCAGACTGACTTATTAACATTGTACTTGTTTCATGTGGAGACCTAGTTAGTGCTCTGGTTTGCTTTTTCCTTTTATGTTTTCTGGGATACTTACACATATTACTAAGATTATTGTTTGAGAGAAGTGCAAATATGTTAGCCTGATGCTTTTCTCTGGGAGATGCATTGATTAAATATTTTTATTTTAAAACCTTCTAAATCTATTGAAATGAAATGTGACAAATGATATCCATCTGGAAAACTAACCATTCTGACATAGTGATGGAATTCATATCAGTGAGATAAGGAATATTGTCTTTCTTTTACACTGTACCTTTTATTTGGGTAGGACGTCATGGTCATTTTTGTAATATGAATTTGCCATACTGATTTCTTTGATGGCACTTTGCTCTTACTGTTGCCCTTTGACTGTTGTTGTTGTTAGATCTCCTGAGATGTTTTGTTGTTTTCTATTTAATAAACTGACTTTCCTCATTTTCCCTTCTCCTTTTTATACACTTCATTTGATGTTTTCCTTTCTTTTTGAGTAAGATATCTCTGCAGATGTTTTAATGGTATCCTAAAGAATTTCATGTTGTGTTTCCATTATCTACATTTTGAAACTTGTTCCAGTTTGATGCAAGGCTCATTGTTTCAACAATGATTTAGCAAGTCTCTATATATCAAAAAACTTTTTATTTATTTGTTTGTTTATTACATATTTATTATTATTATCATTTATTATAATTTATTCAATTTGTATCCTAGTTGTGTCCCCATCCCTCATCTCCTCCCAATACCACACTCCCTTCCCATTCTCCCCCTATGTCTCTCCCCTAATCCACTGATAGGGGAGGTCCTCCTCCCCTTTGACCCTAGCCTATTAGATCTCATCAAGACTGGCTGTACTGACTTCCTCTGTGGCCTGGGAAGACTACACCCCCCAGGGGTAGGTGATTAGACAGTCGGCCACTGAGTTCATGCCAGAGAAAGCCCCTGCTCTCCTTACTAGGGACCCCCCTTGGAGACTGAGTTTATGGGCTACATCTGAACCAGGGATTTAGCTCGTCTCCATGCAATGTCCTTGGTTGGAGTATCATTCTCTTCAGGGGCTCCAGGTCTCAGTATTTTATGCCTCTGTTGGTCCCCCTTTGGAGATCCTGTCTTCTCTAGGTCTTTCTATCTCCTCTTTTTTTTTTTTTCATAAGATTCCCTGCACTCTGCCAATCGTGTGGCTATGAGTCTCAGTCTCTGCTTCCATACCTCGATCAGTAGAGTCTTTCAGAGGCCGTCTGTGGTAGGCTCCTGTCCTGTTCCCTGTCTTCTCCTGCTTTTGATGCCTATTGCATTTGTTCTTCTTAATGAGGATTGAACATCTTCCCAAGGTCTTCCTTGTTGTTTAGCTTCTTTAGGAGTATAGATTTTCATATGTTTATCCTATATTATATAGCTAATATCCACTTATGAGTGAGTATATACCAGGTGTGTCTTTCTGCTTCTGGGTTACCTCACTCAAGATGATCTTTTCTAGTTCCATCCATTTGCCCACAAATTTCATGATTTTCTTGTTTTTAATAGCTGAGTAGTATTCCATTGTGTAATTGTACCACAATTTCTGTATTATAAACAGAGCTGCTACGACATGGTTGAACAAATGTTCTCTTGTATAGGTGAGCATATTTTGGATATATGCCTAGGAGTGGTATAGCTGGATCTTGAGGTAGTATTATTCTTAATTTTCTGAGAAAGTGCCAGATTGATTTCCAAAGTGGGTTGTACGAAGAATGGTTTCTAAAATATGTAATTAGCTGCCTATTTTTATGCATGGTAACTTCACTTGACCACAGAATTGCTCATATTTCTTTTGTTTTATAAAATTACTGAGATTTGTGGAGTTTCTATGTTCTACTTATTGACATATTTATGTATTTATTTATTGGGAATATACTCAGATTTGATGCATAGTTAAGGCTTATCTGTACCTAAAAAGATGACATTTCTTAATTTTAATGTTCTTGACTTATTGAATACTCAAAAATTAAGGAGACAATTTGTGCTATAAATTCTGTACATTTATATTAATTTTATGTTAAAATGGCTGTGTATAGCATATTTTAGAACTCACTCATAGTTAAATGTCTTATATGCCTGATCTATAGTAACTGTGCTATTTGGCCCCTATTATTATATGTTTCCTCTGAAACTAAAAGATTCCATCCTATATGGAAACACCTCGAACAGAAAGGTAATCAACTCAAAACAGCTTGAGGAAGTACCTGAAAGTGATCAAAATCACTATGCCCCTCCCTCCCAGAGTAAACCAACAAAGCTGCTGAGGGGACAAGCCGAGCTGCAAAGAAGATTCTCAGACCCAGCCAAACTGCAGAAGAAAACTCGGAGACAAAACCAGTTCCCTGGAAGAAGCGGGAAAGCTGATCTACCCAGAAGAGTTTTGCAACAAGTGAGGCACCAGGAGAAGAGCCTCCAACCCGTTGAGCTGCCTGCAGGCTGTGTAGTACACTTTAGGTTCCAAGCTTTTCTGAGCTGTCACACATTCTGGAATGGGCCCTAGCAAGGCAGCTGTCTTTCCGTCACTTCTCACTTATGTCCCCTGTAAGCACCTCTCAACCGTATTCCTAAAAGTTACCACCCACACCTACATCCCTCCTGCAGGTAACCCCAATAAATCCATTTGTTCACCAAGTTGGACTTTGCTATTACCTGTTCTTTGCTCTTTCGTTGGCTCATTATATGGGGTGCATGGACATGTGGGGCACCTCGACAGAAAATGTTTTCATGCAACACCAGTGTATTCATGGTACTTACCCATGACAAGAGTGGCTTCTGGTTTTATAAAATTTCTTCTTGTTTAATGCTTTGAATTTTGAACATAATAAGCCTTCCTGATATAAAGAACGTACTTTAAAATTGCTTGAGATTCTTACGTATTTTAGACAAAACTGTCTCTGAAATCAATGTCCCCAAAGACCTAGAGCACAGGATAAGGATGACGAAACAATGTGGGTAGTAAAAGCAGCACAGTCGAATTATGTTGGCTCTGTGGATTGGCTACAACTATAGATAATGCATCACAACTTCTCAGAAGGTTCTGGGACAGTTTCTAAAATGCATTTAATAATTACTTATTCATGAACATCCATCCCTGAATAATGGCAGTATTAGCCCCTAAGAGTGGATTAACAAATGTTAATTCCCCATAACATAGATATATATCATATATAAATACATTTATAATAAATATATAATATATCATTATATAGTGTATAATTATATATAAACATAACAATTATAATTATGAGTATATATGATAATATATTATATTAATATAGTGATATAGACTATATATAACATATATAATATGTATAATCTATAATACATAAATAATATATTATATATAGTATTATATATTATACATTTATGTTTTAATAAATATATTTACATTTATTTATATATAACCAATGCATTCCCAAGGGAAAAATATATATGTATACATATATGAATCAAATATATATATGTATGTATGTATATATGTATATGATCATTGGAAAGTTTGACTTAGAGAGTCCATCTCATGGTACCACAAATGATCTCATTTTTAGAAGCAGGGCATATGGTATGTTTACAACATGAAGCACCACTGAACTCCTACAGGAGCACAGGCTACTTGGTCCCCATAACCATACCAGTGGTTGGAACTAGAAGTGGAACAGGAAGGATTAGCAGTGGGCAATGGATGTTTCAATAGGTAATGTACTGCCAAGTGGATTTTGCAGTGCAGTGACAATCATGTTTGTGTCACACCGTCTATTGCTAACTCTATCTCATTTTAGTGCACCGGAGTCACTATTTTAAATATATGTCACTTGCATACACGTGGCTATTGCTTTATAATGCAATCTGAAAATCGTTTTCCAGGGCTTGAGATATAGTTTAGCCAACTTTGATTTTACTTTTTGATGTATATTTTCTTTGAAATGTATGACAGACAACTTTTATAATCACGATTGATGAAATTCATCTTTGAGCATTTTGTTTGCATTAGCTCTCTATCAGCAACATGAGTATTGTTTGTGTTTTCTTTGTTCGTTTGTGTTTCTTTTTTGTTTTGTTATATTAGAAATCCCTCCAGCTAGGATTTGGTTTCCTCACTGCAGCAATTGCCCTAGCTGTAATACCATCTCAAGATTGCCTGAGCTTCTGGCCTTCTATTTCTTAAGCACTTTCTATGGTATAATCATCACCTGCTCATTGCCTTTCCCAAGAAAATCATAACTATTTATTACAGTTTAATCATTTTATATCCCTGCTGTAGCCCCCTCCTTCCTCTCCTCCCAGTCCCACACTCCCTCCCTCTTCTTCTCCAATGACCCTTCTTAGTCCGCTGATAGGGGAGGACCTCCTCCCCTTCTATCTGACCCTAGCCTATCAGGTCTCATCAGGAGTGCCTGTATCATCTTCCTTTGTGAGCTGGCAAGGCTGCACATCCCAGGGGGAGGTAATCAAAAAGCTATCCACTGAGTTCATGTCAGAGACAGTCCCTGCTCCCCTTACTAGGGTACCTACTTGGAAACTGAACAGCCTATGTGTTTCCTCTGAGCAGCGGTTCTAAGTCCTCCGGGGGAGCATGCATGGTCCTTGGTTGGAGTATCCGTATCTGAAGGACCCCCTGGATCGAAGGTTTTTAGATCTGATGGTCTCCTTGTGAAGTTCCTCTCCCTTCCAGGTCTTTCTATCTCCCTCTTCTTCCATAAAGTTTCCTGCACTCTGCTCAAAGTTTGGCTATGAGACTCAGTATCTTCTTTGATACCCATCAGGGTAGAGTCTCTCAGAGGACCCCCGTGGAAGGCTCCTTTCATGTTCCTTGTTTTCTCCTACTTCCAGTGTCTATCCTGTTTGCCCTTGTGAGTGAGGTTTCAGTCTCTTCCCTAGGACCCGCCTTGCTATTTAGCTTCTTTAGGACTATAGGTTTTAATATAAGTGAGTGTATACCATATGTCTTTCTGCTTCTGGTTACCTCACTCAGGATGATTTTCTTTTTTTTATTTTTTTTAACTTTTATTAATTACACTTTATTCACTTTGTATCTCCCCATAAACTCCTCCCTCCTCCCCTCCCAATTCCACCTTCCCTCCCCCTTCTTCACACATGCCCCTCCCCAAGTCCACTGATAGGGGAGGTCCCCCTCTCCTTCCTTCTTATCTTAGTCTATCAGATCTCATCAGGAGTGGCTGCTTTGTCATCCTCTGTGGCCTGGTAAGGCTGCACCCCCCTGAGGGGGAGGTGATCAAAGAGCAGGCCAATTATGAAATTTGCAGGAAAATGGTGGGAACTAGAGTGAGTCATATCCACAATAGGTTTTTTTCTACCAATTCTTTTTCATTTAATCTTTGGTGATTTTACTTTCATGGGAGGCCTGATCTACTTACTCTGAATGTATTTATGTATTCGTTCATTCATTCATTCATTCATTCATTCACTTTATATCCTGATATTAACTCCATCCCTCCTCTCCTTCAGCTCTGACTCTCCCTCCCTCTTCCCCTTATTCCCCCTCCCCTACTCCTCAGATAATAGGAGCCCTTCAACACCATCAACCCACACCAGCACATCAAGTCCTATCAAGACTGAGCTTATCTTCTTCCCCTGTGGCCTGGCAAGGCAGCCCCGCAGAGTGGTAGTGATCATACAGCAGGCAACAGAGTCCATGTCAGAGACAGCCCCCTCTCCCCGTTCTAAGGGACTCACATGAAGACTAATCTGTACATATGTGTAGGGGCCTAGGTTGAGTCCATGTGTGGTCCTTGATTGTTGCGTCAGTCTCAATAAACCCTCCTGGGACTAGGTTAGTCAGCTCTGTTAGTCCTCTTGTGGAGCTCTTGTCCCCTGCAGGTTCCCTCTACTGTTCCACAATATTCCCTGAGCTCAGTATCATGTTTGGCTTGTGAGTCTGAGCATCTGTTTCCATATGCTGCTGTGTGGAGTCTCCTAGAGGACGGATATGCTAGCCTCCTGTCTGTAAGCATAGCAGACTGTCATTAATAGAATCAGGGATTGCCGCTCTCTCATGGGGTGGGTCTCAGGTTGGGCCAGGCATTAGATGGACATTCCCCCAATCTCTGCTTTATCTTTATTCCTGCACATCTTATAGTAAAGGTAAATTTTGGGTCAAAGTTTCTGTGGATGGGTTGGTGTTCCTCGCCCTCCACTTGGAGTCATTACCGTGAATTGTAGTTTTCTCTCCTTGCTGTTTTTATCCATGAACATAGGTCATGCCTCCTACTCTCCTATTGCACAATCTTTGGAGGCCATGGGAAAATTTTTACTTTATCATTATCTTAAAAGAAAATGACATACCAACTAATATTATATGGATAGAACTAGAATATATGTCATTTAAAAATAATTTATTAGAAGAATAAATGTTATAATATTAACTAATTTACAATTTGAATTACAGTTATCAAAAGACCTGATGTTTTAGATATCTTTGAAAGAAGTTTAAAGATCCAGCAAGATTAACAAGCACTTCTCTCTCCCCTCCAATGAAAAAATTTTCAAGTAAAGGTTTATTTAACTTAAAAATTATACCAGTACTTAAATTTAATAAAAATAAATGAAATCAAAACAGGACACAGTATATCTCTTATATATTAACATTCAGTTTCTACTGGTGCAGTTTCCCTGAGGGTAGGATGTTGCATACATATTTTTATTTCTCCCAATGTGTATAAATGTAATTTCTGAATATTCAGTCATTCTAGTGACTATATGTATTCTAGGCAAGGTATCTACATATTAAATATATAACATCTAAAATAGAATTTTAAACACAGGTGTAAGTTTTTCCTTTTTACGTTTTTTAAAGCAGGGCATAAGCCCTGTTGATGTGTTCAAGGAGTGTTGCTGAAGACTTACTCCCCAGTGCCCACCCTGGCACCTTTCCTTTAGCATATGTTTGCAACAGTCAGCTCTTTAATCTCCACGACTAGCCATCTACGATTGCACTTTCATTACCATCTTGGTTCATTCTGATTTTCTTGGTAAAATTTCACTCATTCTTGTAATCTGTATGTACTTTTCTCAAATAAAATATGTTCCATGTCTGACTTTCCTTAAAAATTACTGGAATGTGTAGTAGACAGACATTACGAGCTGAAATTTGGATCGTTTAGATACAAATCTGATATAGCCATGAATAAATTTAAGGTAGGGATAGCCAGACCAAATGCCTTTTCTGCCCCACAGTGCTATAACCTCTCCACAATGAAAACAGTGACTTCCATATCACAGGTATTGTAACTTCTTTTAAACAAGTGATCCTTATAATTAAAATTGCTAGCAAGGAATTTGTTAAAACAACAGACTCTGTAACAAATATAGCCCTGAAACCACACAGTGTGGAATATTTCTTTAATCACTATTTCTTGTGGAAAATACAATTCAATTCCATATTTGAGAACAGAGGCAAAGATAGTGCTTGTGGCTCTCTATCTCAATACTGTGGTAGCATGGATGGTTCTCAGCATCATTAAGAGGTTTGTTGTCCAATAATATAAAACGCTGCCACTTCTCCCACTCAGAACGGTGTCCTGTAGGCAAACGCCACCGATCATTTTTTGGTTTGTGTTTCTGTTTTGTTGTTTTGCTTTTTTATTTATCTGCAGGACAAGGTTTAAGATCCATACCTATAAAAATACATTGTAGTTGTAAGGGAAGCAACGTTTATAAGCAAGCGCCACATGTGGTTAAACTAGCATAGCATCATACTACCAATGACATGGATGCATCAGACCCTAGAGGGGAAGAATTTATGTCACAATTTGTGAATACCACCTTGAAGTAAGCAGCCAGAATGCCCCAGGGTTTCTTTGGTCTACACCTGCCCAGGCCTGTGCAGCCATAGACATCACAAGGACCTGGAAAAGGGAATAATGGGGGAGACGGACACGAGACTCTGGGTTCACTTCAAAACTGAACAATATTTTCCCTATTGCTGGTTCTATACTCTTTAGCTAGTTCCTAGATAGAGCACATATTCAGAGCTTGATCAAACAGTGTCTATGACTCCTTTGTCTGAGTTCTTCCTTCTGCACTTTCCTACCCTTGTGGCCTTGAATTGCTCCAGTGGGCGAACTAGTCTTTATTTCATGCCCGCTGTTCTCTGAGCTCACGAGGTCAAATCATAGTTTGTGCTTGAACCAGGAACTGCAGACCATCTGGACCCCAATGGTCACCCGTCCTCAGCCTAGGGTTCCAGGCACATAGAGGCCCAAGCCCAGCATTTTACATAACTGCTGGGATCTGAACTCAGGTCCTCGTGTTCTTAACTACTGAGTTATTCCTCCTGACTTCATGCAAACATTGAGAAATAGTAGGGCAGATAGATCTAATTGCCTGAGATAGCCCCACTCTTAGTGGGATATATGATAATTCAATTCTTTGCAATTTGCTTAACAATCCTAACTTAGACTAATTATATGGATACCTTAGGTATAATATCCCATTTTACAACCATGGATATCAAGATTTTTGGCTGAGATTATAAAATTAATAGACCTAATATTAATAGGAGGCCTCTGTTCCTTTGGCGTTAAAGGCATATTTTCTTTTTTTTTTATATTTTTGTATTTTTAAATAATTTTATCCATTCATTTGTATCCCAGCTGTAGCCCTCTCCCTCTTTCCCCTAATCCTCCCCTCCCTCCCTCATCTCCTCCCTGCCACCTTCCGAGTCCACTGAGAGGGGTGTCCTCCTCTCTTTCCGAATGGCCCTAGCTTATCAGGTATCTTCAGGATGGTTGCAATGTCCTTATCTGTGGCCTAGCAAGGCTTCTCCTTCCTCATGGTGAGGGAAAGCTCATGAGTTTATGTCAGAAACAATTCCCATCCCCTTTACTAGGAAACCCACTTGGATACTGAGCTACCATGGGCTGTGTCTGAGCAGGGGTTGTAGGTTATATTCATGCATGGTCCTTGGTTGGATAAACAGTATCATAGAAGACCCCTGTGCTCAGATATATTTGGACCGTGTAGGGCTCCCTGTCCCCTCTAGGATGTACTAATTCCTCCTTCCTTCATATGATTCCCTACACTCTACCGAAGGCTTGGTTATGGGTCTCAGCATCTGCTTTGATACACTGCTAGGTAGAGTCTTTCAGGTGCCTTCTGTGGTAGGCTACTGTCCTGTTACTTGTTTCCTCCTATTTCCAATGTCCATCCTCTTTGTCTTTCTAGATGAGAATTTATTATCTTACCCCTGGACCTCTTTCTTGTTTATCTTCTTTAGGTGTACATATTTTAGTTATCCTATCTTATAGGTCTTTATAAGTGAGGATATAATTTTTTCTACAACCCACCATTTGCCTGCAAAATTCATGATTTCCTTGATTTTTGTCAAAGAAGCCAAAACCATTCAATGGAAAAAAGACAGCATCTTCAACAAATGGTGCTGGTCCAACTGGATGTCTACATGCAGAAAAATGAAAATAGATCCGTATTTATCACCCTGCACAAAACTAAAGTCCAGTGGATCAAAAACCTCAATATAAAACCAGATACTCTAAATCGTTTAGAAGAAAAACTGGGGAAGACCCTAGAACTCATTGGCACAGGAAACAACTTCCTGAACAGAACACCATCACCACAGGCCTTCAGAGCAACAATCAATAAATGGGACCTCATGAAAATAAAAAGCTTCTGTGAAGCAAAAGACACTGTCATTGGGACAAAACAACAGCCTACAGATTGGGAAAGAATCTTCACCAACCCAACATCTGACAGAGGGCTGATATCTGGAGTATATAGAGAACCAAAGAAGTTAAAAGGCAATAATTCAAGTAACCCAATTAAAAAATGGGGTACAGAGCTAAACAGAGAATTCTCTGTAGAAGAATATAGAATGGCAGAGATACACTTAAGGAGATGTTCAACATCCCTAGCCATCAGAGAGATGCAAATCAAAATGACCCTGAGATTTCACCTTATACCCATCAGAATGGCTCAGATCAAAACCTCAAGAGATAACGCATGCTGGAGACTCTATGGAGAAAGGGAAACCCTCCTCTATTGCTGGTGGGAATGTCAACTGGTACAACCACTTTTGAAAATCAATCTGGTGCTTTCTCAGACAATTAGGAATAGTGCTACCTCAAGATCCAGCTATACCACTCCTAGGCATATATCCAAAAGATGTTCAAGTACACAACAAGGACATTTGCTCAACCATGTTTGTAGCAGCTTTATTCGTAATAGCCAGAACCTGGAAACAACCCAGATGTCCATCAATGGAGGAATGCATACAGAAATGTTGGTATTTTTACACAATGGAATACTACTCAGCAATTAAAAACAAGGCATATTTTCCTAAGGAATAAAGCTGGATTTTTCTTAGGGCTTGTTTCAACTTTTACATGGAGGATTCCCCCACCCCCTAACAAAGTGACTGTTGATTGGTAACCAAAGGTCAAGGCTTAGAAATGTTTCCATTTACTGCAAGACATTTCTGTTGGTGGTTAGGAGACAGTTTGTTTCAGTTGGCTGATAAATGGAGTAGGAGATAATTAATAGGACAGATGACCAACAATTCTTTCCCCAAACCTCTCCTCTCAGTGAAGTGCCGTCACAGCCACCACCTTGGGTCTGGATGGACCTGGGCTATTCTATTAGTCTGTATTGGAAATGTGCCCAGATCAGTTTCTAGTCCAACGCCTTGGAAGATGGTACCTTAAACAAGATTCTAAGAAGAGTGAAGCCAGCCACCCACCAAAGGTGTTTGTGAAGCCACCATAATGTTTCCATCTATCCCATCCACCAGCCAACCCCTATCAAATTGTATCATTCAATATTATATAGAAAAGTATAGGCCAGCTAAGCTCATACAAGACCATGAGATAAAATGAATCATCCACAGCTTTAATCTTCTGAATTTTGGAGTAATTTCTGCTGTAACACAACCAGGATAGAATTTGGCAATGGAAAGCAAATGATTATGATAGCAAAGATTCTAAGAACAAGAGAATTTCTAAGACAGCTGGCAGAACCAAGGGGTGAGTCGAGTCCACAAATGAATTCCAGAGACTGTTAGGCATTAAGACATGAGAAAATAATAGAAGCCAAGGAAAAGGTCAATCAAATTATATGCAGAGGCCAGCTAACAAAACTATTGTCTGCTTTGCTAAAAGGGCAGAAAAGTAACTTTGTGATTTCTGAAATCTTGGTAA
Source organism: Meriones unguiculatus (assembly GCF_030254825.1). Lineage (NCBI taxonomy): Eukaryota > Metazoa > Chordata > Mammalia > Rodentia > Muridae > Meriones > Meriones unguiculatus. Next base: position 104,288,440 of record NC_083356.1, read on the forward strand.
GGAGATTTACAGGCATAGATTCTTCTATCTGCTGGTGACAAAAAAGAAAAAAGAAAAGAAAAAGAAAAGAAAGAAAGAGATGAAATAAAGGGGGAAATCCTTCTGTTTTGGAGCATAATGTAGCAAAAATAGGAAGACCTCAGGACAGACAGTCTTTCCGAACCAACAAAAACTGCTACCTGTAAGAAATAGCCTCAGAGAAAAGATCAAATTCACGGCCCGCTCCATAACGCATGGGTTGGAAGGAAAGATGAAGTAGAGGGTGAAAGTGTAAAACCCTTTTCACAACCTCAGAGAGACCAAAGTCGGTGTTTTATGGGTCCTTTCATCTGGACAAAATGACTACTAAGGACAAAAAGCCTTCTTAGACAAACCCTGTACTCTCTTTTAAAAAAATATTGGGCTTCTGAAATTTTTAGTGCATTATTCTGGGTTCACAGAGTACCCTAGGTGAAGAAGAACCATTTTGAAGATAGTGCTGTCTATCTATAGGAATAGATTGCAAACTAATACAAATAAGTCTACAGAGCCTTTGAAAGAACTAAACAACTAGGAGTGAAAACTTTAATACTGTCAAATTATGCAAGGTTTTGAGTGTGTGCTTGTGTGTGTGCCTGTGCGTGTGCATGTGTGTGTGTGTATGTTTTATAGACAAAAATAAATAAATCTGACAAAATTATTTGGCTCCATTCAAGGATTTGTTGTTACCAAAATAAAAGGTGTGTTCAATATTAAAACCAAGAGCTCAAAAGGAGAAACAAATAGGCCTAGAGAATCATTTCTGTGCAATGGTGCTGGCCTCTCAATTATTAAAATGGTAGCCTATTTGACCCGGTTTGCTTTAACTCTCAACTTGACACAGCCTCGCCACATATGAAGAAAGCATCAACTGAGGAACTTCCATGTACCGATAGGCCTGTGGGCCTGATTGTGGGGTACTATCTGGACTTTTTTATTGAGGCAGAGTGGCACACACCACTGCAAATGGGGGTGGCACCATTCCCTGGGCACATGTTCCAAACCATATAAAAAGCTAAGCAAAAGCACGTCTGTGCGTCAGTCAGCGAGCAGTATAACCCTGTGGTTCCTGCTATACTTCTTCAGCTATTAACTGAGTTTCTTGGTTGGAGGCCATGTTGTATGGGAAAAAGGCCTGCCTTCAAGTTCTTGCCTGAAACTCCCGCGTTGACTTCCTTCAGTGAGGGACTTTGACCTCAAGTCACAAACTAAACTGAAATAAATCTTTCCTGCCCAAGATTGTGGTCAGAGTTGGGTTTTTTTTTGTTGTTGTTGTTGTTGTTTTGTTGTTGTTTTTTTATCACAACTGAAAGGAACTAGAACAATGTGTTTGGTTAGATATTTCATAATTACTGTTGATCAAAAATTGTTTAGCATCATCCGCCACCTCTTCCATATAGATCTGTGAAGAAGTGGGGCTGAACAGATGGCTCAGGGATTAAGAGCATGCACTGTTTCTACAGAGGAAATGAGTTCTGTTCCCACCACTCATGTTGGGTGGCTCACAACCATCTGAGACTCCAACTCTCTGGGTGCCTGCACCCATATCCATGTGCACAGACATACACACACACACACAATTAAATGTAAAAATAAATCTTTTTAAAAATTCTAAGATAAAATAAAAACCTCTAAAAGAATGAGGTACGTATGTCTGAATAAAGCGACAGCTCTTACACCTTCCATTAAGGCAATCTCCAATTTTGGGACTTATGTACATTTCTTCAAGGAAAACAAGGCAATTGAAAACAAAACAAATCAGAAGAACAATCTTTTTGCCCTTCTGTTAGCAATAAATTTATAAATGCAGCACCAAATCCATGGTCCTAAAAGGGAAGGAAAGGCAGAGCCTGCAGGCCAGTGGTTAAGTGCTCACTTAGCATGTTCTAACACCCAGGTTCAATTCTTATAAACACAGCATGTGAGGGTAGGGTGGAAGAAGGGGGGGGGCGGCAGAAGATAGAAGGAGGAAAGAAGGAAATTTCCTGTGAGTTCTTGTCCTAAAAACACACGCTTTGCTTTCAATCTGTTCATGAGGAGAACATTAGACTAACCTCAACGAAGACGCATTCCACACAGCACTTGGCGAGTACACTTCAAAAGTCAAGGTCACTGACAGAAAGAAAGACTGAGAAAGTCTCATTCATAGCTCCCCATTGTGTGGTTTCCTGGAAGGGATCCTACAACAGAAAAAAAAATGACATAAAAAAACAGCAGAGAGATCATAATAAATGTGCATTCAGTAATAAAATTACATATTTAATGACAATATGCCAATATGATTTTATTAACTGTGACAAAGGTCGCATACTATTTTCTGATACCAAGATAAGAAAAACTCACTGTGGCGTCTATGGGACTATCTATCTGCACTATGCTCTCAATAATTCAGAAATCTAAAAATTGCCTGAAATAAAAAATGTTATATTTTTTCTTTTCCATAATCTTTTTAAATTTTTTTATTATTATCATTTATTACAACTTATTCAGAGAATGAGTTTAGAAAAATTATAGTATGGGAATACATTAATAAAGTTAATTAGCTATGATAGTTAAGGCTGAAAATTGTTATGTTAAGCACCCATGACAATAACACAGATTCTTAGCAATGCACTAATACCAATGTGGTCGATTGATTTTAAATTTCAAATACAAGGTATGTTTCCAACATATGGAGATGGAAATTTTGTATAGGATGCACATCAAATGAACTTTGGTCCTCACTTCACACTGAAGTTAACTCTATGACTGGGCTGGTTGTTAAGTTGTTGAGCTGACACACCTGAGAAGGAGCCTCAGTCTCAGTTGACGGATTGTTTCCTTCAGATTGGCCTTTACACGTGTTTGTGGGACACTTTCTTGATTTCTAGTGGAGGTGGGAAGGCTGAGCCCACGATGAGCACTGGCAGCCCTAAGCAGGTGGACCTGGGCTCTGAAGGAGGGCAGATGAGCAAAGCTGTAAGCAGCACTCTCTGCTTGAGTTACTACCCACCCCCCGTTCCTGCCTTGGCTTCTCTTGATGACGGACTATAAAGCGCAACATGAAACAAACCATTTCCTTCCTTCCTCTAGTTCCTTTGGGTTAGGGTTTTATCACAGCAATAGAGAAGCAAGACAGAAAGAATGAAATACAGATAAAAATATATGAAGCTAAATTATCAAAATTCTAGAACAATACAAAAAAAAAAGTAGATTGATGTTGCGATGTGTAAAATACCTTAATGTAGATTTAGAAAGCAGAGCAAGTGTTAAAAAAAATGTTAAAAAATTGAAAACTCACTAATAAATACATGAGTGCCCCCTTCATTATTCTTAAATTTTCTACAGGTCTGAAATTTCCAAAAATTAAAATTTGGGTATAAATTTGGGTATGTAAAGATGGTGCTCTGACTGCTGTGGGCTAATCAAACGCGTTTGATATTCTGGCTATGGAAAGATAAACAAAGAGAAATGGTCGACAGATGCACAAGAAATTAGAGGGAGATAAAAATAGAACTAACACACATGAATTCAGCACCAGAGAGGTCATTGGTGACTCAGATAAAAGTAGTTTCAAGCAGTACCTGCAAAAACAAGGAAGGTGTAGACTGGGAAGAGAGGGTAACGGATTAGGCATCTGTCCACGCCTCTTCTTTCAGTGGCGAGCTAAAGGTCTTTACACGAAGCTTAGTCCAGAGAAACATGAATTTGCATAATGTGCATGGTTGTACACAAATTATTGTTATTATACAGCAGCATCGCGCTAAGTGCCTTTATCTGAGAGAAATTAAAACTAGGCTCACTCTGAGTGCTGTGCAGAAATCATGGCCACAGATTCGTCCTCAGTCACTTAAAACAACTCAAACATCTTTCAGCTGATCACGGAATGATCCTCAGTTTCAAAGAAAGAAGTGAATCGCTGACAGACACAGCGACATGAGCCCTTCAAGGCTCTGTGAAGCTGGGAGCTGCGTGCAAATGGGTGGATAAGATGTGATTCTACTCTGGAAGCTCCAACGCAGAGAGAACAATACAGAAAAGAAGCCAGCACCTTAGCTGGAGTATAGGAATGATCTAAAGTCCATTGCTGGGAATTTTCTGAATTGTGGACACACTCTCCCTCTTGATTATGAAGAAGCCAACCTGATTCAGAATTTATGAAACCTCACAAAGCTACATGCCAATTAGAAAGTATTTTACTGTATGCAAATTAAACTGATTTTTTTTTTTTTAAGTACTGGTAAAGTGATAAACATGGAGGACTGAACTTCTGGCATTGCCTGAGGAAAGTAAGCAACCATGTGAAGTGTGGAAAAAGTGGCCTGGACAGTTTCTCAAAGTAGAAATTCCAAGTGTTCTTCTGAAAACAGGATTCAGGTCCACCAAGGACTCTGACCTTCTCCAGGTCTAGAGCCAGTCTTCCTGGTCCTCGACCGCAGCACTCCTGAATTAGGCATTTAGCTGGAAGCAGCCTTAACGGTTGGCCAGTGGGATCTGGGTACATAGTGCTGTTGCCTGGGTTCACTGTGGTTTGAGGAAGCACCACGACACCATCTCAGGAGAGCAGCTATCATAAAGGAGGGCACTGTACTTCCTCTATGACTCTGGGCTCTTAGAGCCCCTGATCATGCAGGGATGTGGAGAAGAGGGATATGCCTAATCCTTACTACTTTGAGATCTTGTCCAGTCAACAGAAAAACACACAGGTCTTATTATTGTGAACAAATAACAGCATAAGACAGTGGTTATCAAACTTCCTAATGCTGCTACCCTTTCATACAGTTCCTCGTGTTATGATGATACTAACCATAAAATTATTTTTGTTGCTACTTCATAACTGTAATGCTGCTACAGTTACGAATGGTTATCTAAATATCTATATTTTCTGATGCTGTTAAGTGACCCCTGTGAAAGGATCCTTTGACCCCCAAACAGGTTGCAACCCACAGGTTGAGGACCACTGTCATAAGAGAAGCCACGTGAGAGAGCATCAAGTGTCCGATGCCATTTGTGGTGAGAGGGAATCAATAGCCCTGAAATACATTCATTACTTGATAAGGAAACATAAAAGTCAATAAACTTATTATTTTATTCAATAGCTCGGTATGGGAGGTTGAGGAATAAAATATAATTTAACGTAAATAAAGAGGATAAATAAATTAGAAGCAGACAGTAATATATTTTAAAAGAAAATTGATGCTGAGAATTTCACTTGCATACAAATGAATATGCAATTAAGGTAATTTTTTTTCAAATAAAATTAAAACATTCAGTATCGTTAGCAAAACAAATAATATTAAATTTTAATATCAGATTTGTAAGTTCTTTAATCACTAAAATGGAACCAAGACTTTAAAAAAATGCAAACAAACTATTAATCTCTGAAGACATGGGAAAGGAGGTCCAGCACTGAGCTCAAGTTCCCGTTATACAAACTTTATTTGTATAGCTCTCTGTCAAAAAGAGGTAATTTCCATCTTTTCTTTATTTCCCCAATATTGAGGCCAAGATCTTGCTCTTGAAATCAGAAATAAAACACTAAAGTTTACCCTAAAAGGCAGTAATCTCAACTTAACTTCTGCTACTATAATTAATGAGTTCTGATTTTGGGTTTTGCAATCCTCCTACCTCAACAAACTATAATGGCAGCAGAAGACTAAAAAGTTGCCTTCATTATCAAACTGAATTTGTATCCACTCAATGACTATATCTCACAGTCTGTTAGAAGTATTCTTGCTTGGGAGTAGAGAATACATTAAGAGCATTATAAAAAAAAAAAATCAAGGTTCCAAAGGCTTGACGATCATATGTGAACATGAACCTCAGGAACTGTCAAATGAATCTGTTCATAGAGCCTGTCGCCACATCCCACCCCACCCCCACCACTTAACTGCTTTGTGCAACTGCAAAGGAGAACTGTCAGATGACAAGAAGTGTTGAAATACAAACTCCTTCTGAAATCCAGGTTGCATTTTTGCCAGATTTAAGCAGTTTTCACAGCTCTGACAAAGTAATAGGAAATTTATTTTTTCTGTAAACAGTGAAAGTGTAAAGGAAAGATACTGCTACATTTGCCCTATGCTCATGCTGACAGACAAGCCCCTGGCTGTCATCAATGGCAGGGGGCACAGGACCAACAAGACAGAATCCACTTGTACAAAGTCTGTCCGGTGATTGTGAGGGGATGCGTGGGAGGTAAGACGTCCTTTCTTAACAGAACAGGCAAGAGTAGCAGGAGAGACAGAAAAACATTGGTGTCATTGGAGCACATCCTAGGTTCTCATTTTCTTTCTCCTCTATTAAGGACTTTAAAACTTAATGGCAAATTTAAAATTTATCTAGGATGGTAAAGATTTTTCAATAGAGGCAGAATAAAATATCTGTAAGTATTAAATCAGAAGTATGAGAACCACGGCAAAGCAAGTCAGAGAGTGAATCTAGGAGAAAGATTCACTTCTTTATTAGCTATTACACATATTATGAGACTCATCCTGAGGAATGGTGTTTAGGACATGAAGGATTTCAGCTCTGATTGGAACAGCACACACCAGGCAAGATTTATGTAAATACAGTTATGTCCTGTGAAGGGAAGTTGTGCCAGAAAGAATGCTGTCAACTCATGGCAGCCCAATTTTCAGGTAGTTCTAGAAATGTAAATAGTTGTGGTTAGGGCAGGAAGAATCAGTAAAAGAAATTGTACTTCTATAGTCTGAGTTGAGGCAGAACTTCCTGACCTTATTTCCAAAGTGTTAGGCTTACAGGCATGCTTTGTTTAAGAGAATACCATTACAATTCAGACCATAGTTGACCCTTGCTTAAAAGAATGATATATTTTGTTGTTGTTGTTTGTTATGGATGTACTTTAAATCAGCCAGCCAACGCCCTGTTAAACATTGTAAAATTCTTGTCAGTGTAAAACACATCTGGGTAATTTGTGGTTTTCAGTATCTCTAATAAATACTTGAGTGAAAAAAAAAAAAGAGAAAAGAAATTGTACCGTGATACTTAGGATCATGATAGGTGAACAGAATAGAATCTTGCAATGGGATCTGATTTTTACAAGTATGTGATTTCATATAAATGCTGAGTATACATTGTAATTATCACAAAAAAAATCGATAGGAGGAGAGCCACTCCTCACATTTAGAAGAGCATTATAAAGTGGACTTTGACCATAAGTGGACATGTTATGTTCTTTATGAGCTAGGACTCAGCCACACTCTACTTAAAGGACTATGTAAAATAAGGCCAATACGATTTTAATAACCAAAGAATGAAGTCATAGAATACACACATGTATCAAATACCAGGTACAGTTGCCTAATTTTTAAATCAAGGATGTAGGATGAACCTAACAACCAGTTTCTAAACATGTAATACATATCAGCTCCTAGAACAGACATGGTACATCCTCATCCACAGAAAGGCCAGCAAAAAGACCATGGTTTGGAGGAAAAAAAATAATAATATGCTAAGCTTAGAAATAAAATTCTAGAACATCCTTTAGTGTTTTTTTTTATCATTTAAGTAATAAAGTGTTGAAGCTATTCCAATATGTAATGTGCAGATTGGCATGGACGTCCTCACTGAGCCCAAATGTGAGGCCATCTCTTGCTGTCCAGTTCATCAGGACATCCCCATGCAACAGTGAGAGTTCAATAAGATGGGTGGCCTTTGCTCCTGTTGGAACTGTTGTAATTTAAGTGCAGCCGTTTAGCAGATTGAGAGCCTTAATGAAATTCACTCACCCCATGTGAAAACGAAAATTTAAAAGACTTTCGCAAGGGAGTCCACCAAATGGAAGGCAGTTCTCCGAACACAGGTACAACTTGAGGCAGTGCTTGTCCTTGGGAACCTGACACTTGGGAGTCAGACAACAATGACAATTTCATCGGACTTTGAACAGTCATGTTACTTTCACTTAAATACCACAGGCCACGATGGTGTTAATGTTTTCTAAAAGATACACATTAAAATCCAATGAGAAAAAGCATTGCACTAGAATGTATCCAGCTGCTCATTCCAGTTCGATTCCTATGACTGGCTAAGTTTCATAATATATCGACCACAGTCATAGTTGGTTACATTTATATTTTAATACAAGTGCATAATTTATACATAATGTAACATACATTAGGATGTAAACTAATAAAAGCATTTTACTTTATGACATGCACCATCAAAAATATTTGCAAGTCATTGATCTGTAAGGTATAAATTTTCTAGATAATCATTTTATGAAACTAATATTAAGAGTCAAGACCATGTTAAGAGAGATTTTTGAACGTTTGAAAAAATATATATGCAATAAAAAAGAATGCAGTGGTCATCAGGAAACAGTGTTCTTTTCTGAAAATAAGACACAGCTGAATTCAGTATCTTTTAATGAATTTCTTACTTTTAGAACACAGAAAATATTATCCTATGTTAAGCAAAATGTTTAGAAAAAAATCACACCGTTATTAAAGCTCTAAACTTCATAAGACACTTCAGATACCATCAGCTCAAAGTTCTTTGACTATTTTGATAACAAAATCTACAGTTGGCAAATTCTCTCATCATTAACTGAGTCCTAATTGGTATATCTTAATTTTCTCCTTATGCTGCTGGAAACTCTACCACCACCACCATCATCATCATCATTTTCTCACGGGACTCTTGGCTTAGTCTCCCTTTCCTGCTTCCACTACTCAACTTCGACCCTCTACAACAAAGTCTATGCTTGAATCTAAAGAACAACTCCAGGTGAACTAGTCACAGCTACCCTCTCTAGCATCATTTTACACTCACAAGTGGTTCTTTTTATTTTTTTTCAATGCAGTTTATTCAGGAACCTTGAACAATCATCTGACCCTGGGGAAAGCCAGCCCACAGCTTAAATAGCCTCTGGGTAGCCAACCCCAGCGTGCCACATGGGCAATGCAGATAGGTCCACATACATGGAAGCAAGCCAGATCCTCAGCCTTAGCCAAATGTGGAATTGTTCGCGACAGAGAGCACTCACCATCGGGAAGGTGGAAGGCGGAAACCAGCTCCATCTTTAAGGCATAGCATTCCGCAGCTCTCCACAGTTCCCCCTTTTTGCAAAACTGCGTTCCAGTTCCTAGGCTGATACACATTCTTTCTCCTTAATAATTTTGTTTCATACTGTTACATATTTTAGGACATGAATAATTTCTCTCCTATCCTATCTTTGCTGTATTGTAATGGCCTTGTTTCCAGTTTAAGTAAGATAATTGAATTTATAACAACTAACATTTGCGCCAACTCCCAAAAGCCCTATTTACTCACATGTCAGCATGGAGAATATCCCACGCACTGAAGTGTGATCCCTCAGAAATTAGGAAAGCATGAAAAGTTAGCTTATAAATTCCACAACCAACCCTGAGTTGTAAAGAACTGAGTTCACTGGCTCTAGAAATGGTAGTCATTAGAGTATGCTCATCTCCACGAATGCTTACTTTATTGTATCACCTTGACGAGGCCAAAGAGCACTCGAATATTTCCTGGGCATGCCTGTGATGTGTTTCTAAAAGAGATGAAGGTTGGGATCTGGGACTGACCGGTGCCATTGTCCTGCCTAGCACAGATGGACCTTGTACAATCTGTTCAACACGTGAATAAAGGGCTGAGTTAGAAAGAATTCTCCTCTGCTTAACTGCCTTCCAGCTAGAACCCCGATCTTCTGACTTCAGTCAACAGCTAGATCATTGGCTCTCATGGGTCTCCAGCCTTTTAGTTGTAGATTATAGAAGTTCCAGCCTCCACAGTTGTGAGAATTTCATACAATGATTAAAGAGATGACCGACAGACACACAGCCACAACTAACATGGCTTAGTTAGCCTCCCCTCCTCCATTCCCATTGGGCCATGCTTTGAGGACCAAGTGGCATCAATGTATGCAGAAGGTTGCATTCCATGAGAGGAATTTCACATGTGGGAAACCTGAATATTTTATAATGGGAGGTAAAAGCAAACTCTCATGACCTTCCCTCGGAGGGAGACATTTTCTTTATTATACCGAACAGTAAGCAAACCTGTCTTCTCTCCAAAGGGAGACAGATACTATCTAATATCAGATGTTCTCTGCTGTACAAACATCCCTGGAAAATAGTCCAATGCAAAAGGGCAATGAGTGGCAGCTCTCAAGACAAACAGAGATTCTGGAAATATATGGAGAATTATCTCCTAACATAGCTGACCCCTCTACTACATGACTGCCTCAGGGCCCCTACTCAAGAATCTATATGATAAATTGTTCTTTCTCTCACCTGAGTGCTTGTGTTTTCAACCAACTCATTCTTATTCACATAAATTCCCTCATCTTAAAATAAGGCTTTTTTTTATATCTATGTATCTCATCACCATCCTCATCTTCCTCTTCCATAACAAATATCATGAAAATATAAAACCATCTGTGCAAATTCACTGGCTCCCATGCTTTCTTCTCCAACTCTTCCCTGTCACTTAACAAACTCCAGTAATCAAAGACTACTGCCAATGGGTTTGAGGACAAGGTTCCCCTTTCCACGTTTTCCAGAGTACTGTTGGCATGCTGAGTCTTCAAACAGATACAACAGAGCTTCTTAAACAGTAGCAACTGTCCAGCAGACAGCTCAGATTGAACCATATCACACAATCGATCAAGACATCACCACATTCTCCAAACAAAATCTTCTTCCTTTAGTTTTAAGGAGCTGGATCAAGAACGACTGCTGAACAGCACTGAGCAGGTGGCCCAGGATATGGTGTGAATTACTCAGCATTCTAGGACTTGCCTAAAGATGATCTTCATTATAACGTAGAATAAACATAATTAAATCTATAGTCCTCAAGAAGCTAAACACCAAGAAGACCCTAGGGGAGAGGCTGACACCTCACTCAAAAAGGCAAACAGGGCAGACATTGGAAGTGGGAGAAGACAGAAAACAGGACAGGAGCCTACCACAGAGGGGCTTTGAAAGACTCTACCCACAACGCTATTGAAGGAGATACTAAGACTCATAGCCAAACTGTGGGCAGAGTACAAGAAACCTTATGAAAGAAGAGGAAGATAGAAAGACCTAGAGGGGAGAGGAGCTCCACAAGGAGAACAACAGAGCCAAAACACCTGGCCCCAGGGGGATCTTCAGAGACCGATACTCCAAACAGGACCATGTATGAACAGGACCTAGGCCCCCTGCTCAGATGTAACCCATAGCAGCTCAGTCTCCAAGTGGGGTCCCTAGTAAGGATGCGTAGGGACTGTCTCTGACATGAACCCATGGGCTGGCTCTTTGATCATCTCCCCCTGAGGGGGGTGCATCCCTGCCAGGCCATAGAGGAAGACAACACATCCAGTCCTGCTGAGACCTGATAGGCTAGGGTCAGATGGAATGGGAAGAGGTCCTCTCCTATCAGGGGATTAGGGAAGGGGCATAGTAGGAGAAGAGGGAGGGTGGATAGCACTGGAAGGAGATGAGGGAGGGGGCTACAGCGGGGATACAAAGTGAGTAAATCATAATTAATTAATTAATTAATTAATCAAATGAAAATTTAAAAAAAAAGAAATGTTGTCTTCGTTGATTTTTCCTATGAAATCACAGGCTCCCATTTATAGTATCAGCTAACACAATCCACAATCTATCAATTTTTAATTGCTTTTGTATAGTCATGTCCAAAATAGTGTAAGATTTGAAGAAGGAAGGTCTTCTTTTAGCTCACAGTTCCCTACAGTTCATTCTAGAAGCGTTTGGCTACATGTGCTCGAGTAGAAGACAATGGTGGTGGGATAACAGTTCACTTCTTGGAGGTCTGGGAAGCAGAAAGCAACAAGAAGAGGCCTAGGGTCACATCCCCCCAAGGAACTACCCCTACAGTAAGTTCCCCTCACTAGTCCACACAGCCCAAGGTTTTCAGAATTCCTCAGTGGCACTGTCACCCGGGGACAGTTCCCAAAACGTGAGCCTATGGGGAACACCTTAGATTCAAATCATTCAAATCATCCATGTAAACCCACGCTACACATTTTAGACATTTTTTAGACTCACACTTCCAGAAGAGATAAAGGAATGAAGGAAAGAGGAAAGAAAGGCCCAACAAATATCTCCTCCAACTCTAAAAATGTGACAGTCAATGCCGTAGTGAAGCTTTGTTCTTCTCAACTGAAATGCAATCAGTGAAACTGACAAGGTGTGTCTTACATACATAATAATAACATACAGATAGGTGTTCGTGTGTTTGTATTATTAATAGAGCAGGCTGGCAAAATATAGACAGCACAATTCCCTCTAAATATAACTGCGTGCAAAATTCCCTGAGCTTTGAAAGTTTCCCAGATTTCCCACCAACCACAGAACATGGATAAACCAAACACGCAACACAAATCTTGAAGAAGAAGGTGCATGTCAGTCTCATATGAGTCCTGAAACATGGGACGTATTTTTATCATTGTTTAAGTAAAGCGGGTAGATTAACAAAATAACCAAATGCCATTTGTCATCTCAATAAGGATGACGGAACAGAGGAAAGCAGCCGTTTGTTCCTTGAACATTCTAATTCAGCCAAGTACACTGTACTGAGGTACACTGTGGCTCACGAGAGACTGTGCCTTACCTCCCTGTGTGTCTCACTGATCTTCCACCCCCTTCTTTTTCTGTTTTCCCTGACATTTCTATTGCTCCTGTCCCCTTCCCTCCCCTCCCCCCCACACCTCTTCTCTTCCCCTTCTTCTTCCTTTCTCCCTCTTCTAATTAGGCCAGGCCTTTCTTCTGTCCATTCTTGTTCTAAATAGACCAGTTTAGTCTATCGCTGTCATCGCCTCTTCCACGTTATCTTTTTTTAGGCACAATACCAGCTCCATTTTTCTTGTGATTTGTGAAAGTCTTTCTTTCCTCTGTCCCTGCCCAGGCCTCCTACCCCCTGCCTAAGCTTTTCCTTTCTCCTCTATTATCTAGTATGCTCTCTGTTATATTTCTAGCCCTTAAAGTTCACAGGGCTCCTAAGAAAAGAAAACTACAGCTGTGGAGAAACAACAGAAGTTTGCCCAAAAAACCAGTCCTGGTTATTTGTATCTATTTTACCTTGTTGCTTCTAGACAACAGGTTGGTAGCTCAGATGTCAGGGGGAAAGTCCTGTAAACATCGCAAAATTTCTGGAGAAAGCACTTACACTCTGTCTCCTCTTAAGTCTTGGGGTCCTCCTTAAATTTCCAGCGTCCATACAATAAAGGAAGACATATTTAGATTTTCCCTGACTGTGCTTACCTCTCATAGCCAGAATAGAGCTCCCAATGCATCCCATCTCAAACTGTAAGTTGTAAGTAAAAAGAAGGAATATATTTAATTTGAGACATTTGTGGTCTTTTCTGGGCCCCGGGAAAAGTACTCAAGTGCCGAATCTATGAGCTGGGCGACTTGCAGAGAGAACGGAAGAGCCAGCTCGAGCTTCCGCCCTAGCCCCACTTCTTTCTTAAATCTGTAACGATCTGAAAACCTTAATCGTTCCAGTCTTACTTGTTGTCGTGTTCTTTGATTTCACACCTTTTGTGTTTATTTTTGTGGCTGGATTAGTTGCCTAGAAGCATTTCTTTATACTGTAAATGCAAGTTACCAGGTGGTTATGCCTCAGTCCTGATCTGCATCAGTGTTTCCATTGCACAGAATAACAACGTTTTCACGTGATTTGAAAGCAGCATAAATGTATTTAAAGCTTTATAGGGAAATTGATCACCACAAACTTAATTCTTAATTTCATCCTGCCCCTTCTGAGTTCAAAATGCATCTACAATAGTCTGTTCACCTTCTGACCTGCAGAGGAAACTAAAATCTTCCTGATCCTAACTGGGGATATTTTAAGGGATATTCCCTTCTTTGCAAAATAAAAATGTACAAAAAAAAAAAAAAAAAACTAGAAAAGAAGGAAGGAAGAAAAAACACACAAAACAAACAAAATGCCACCAACAACACTGGGAATGCCAAACGAAGCTTGCTCTAGCCAGGAACCATCAGTACAGAGACCATCAATGGAACCAAACTTTTCAGACCAGACGAATCTTTTCGGTAAATCACAGGTGAATTAGTCTTACAGGAAAAAAAAAAATTAAAAAAAAAAAGGGATACAGGAAATATGTGAATTCAAATTCGAGCACAGGGCAGCTGAAGATGAACAGAACAAATAATAAAGTGAGCAAAGCAGAGTTCAGTTGCTCTGTTCCTTAACAAGGATGCCCGAGCACAAATACAGAGAAGGCAGAAATCCATACTTCAAGACTCTGTTGAAGAGGAAGGAATAGTGCTGCGTTGAAGAAAGGGCCCGTTAACGCCGCACAGATTCTGCGAAGCACATTTTATTTGTCCTGTGAAGTCCTGTGAAAAATGCACTGTACCAGTAATATTTAATTGTAGCATAAAAATTCAAACACCATTTACTTGATATAGAGTAGGGATAGTATGTAAATTAAGTAAGTTTCTATTCATGTCTTCTTACTCACATCTGTTGGCAGTTTAAATAGTTTTAGTGTCATTAATTGTTATAAAAGTGCAAGATTTGCTGTATGCTTGCCACTTAGGACCAAAGGCACAAAAGTCTAATTGAACTAAGTAATTAGTAATTTGTCATTTCCTATTGTCAGCAATTACTTTCCATTAGAAATCCTCACTGAAAATTCTAATTTGAAGTGAGGTTTGCATTTTATTGCTGTCCATCCAAATTAGCTTAAAATTGACAGCTACATTTTCATTTAAAAGTTTAAAGATATTGAATGTGCTTGAAGAAGCTGAGCAGAGAAGTAGGTATGCACGCATGAACACGTACACGCTCACTTGCAGGTGTGTGCATACTTGTGCACACACGTGCGCACACACAAACCCACACATGCAAACACACACACAGAGAGAGAGAGAGAGAGAGAGAGAGAGAGAGAGAGTGCGCTAACACCAAAGAGGTGCCTTTCATTTCTGAAAGAGGGAGTTGCTCTGGAACTGTCAGATCCTCGGATCCTCTGTAACACCATGGGTTCCTGATTTTTACATTTGCACACAGATGGACAAGGAAACATGCACGCTATTGAGCGTCTTTCTGGGGTTCCAGTCTCCCTCTGGGATAGGACTGTTGAATGTTTTTTTTTTTTTTTCATTTGTTCCTCCTTCATGCTCCACTAGCCAATCCACAGTGCCTTCCTTCAGTTCTGAGCACCATGTAGAGCTAAGGGGGAGTGCACGTCAGCCCTCAAAAGTGACAGCACGCAGGTGCCTTATCATTACTGTCTACCCACTGATTTGCTTTCAACTAAGGGTGACTCCATGATCCAAGCTGATGGTGGGTTGCTTTGGAAAAGTTGGAGCCACGTGTGGTCTCTGGATGGTCTTCCTCTGCTAATATAGACATCGATTTCTCTTTAAAGTCCAGCTGGGTTTCTTGAATAAGTCAATTAGATGTTCAGGTGTCAAAAAAAACTATTTAAAGGTAGAAGCGGAATGCACACATCTCCTCTTCACCCCGTTGTTAAAGTCCTCAACGACCGGGCAGATTTTTTATTGAGAGGCTCACATTAATATTCATGTACACAAAGGCCCACACACTTAAATGAAGCAAACAGAAGTTATTTGAAAAAAAATCATATTTGTGTGTTTATTATAAAGCAGTCCGTGTCCATGCAGAACAGAGCAGACGTATTTTCCTAGGGCTAAAATTACATGAAAAGGCAAAAGACAATGAAATTTCACAATTACATTTCTAATAACTCATTAGTAGGAGGAGCATTCATTGTCTACACTAATTTAAATGATCTGGCTTGCCGATTTATTTGTTTTTTCCTAAATCACATAAATGTTAGAAATGAGTCATAACCCTGGAAATGGTTAGGAACTTCCCTCATTCTTTAAAGTAGCACTGTAGCTGTTAATCTTGGTTCACACAGCTTTCCTCAGAATGACTGTTGCATAGCGACTTCTTTGCTGTCTCACACATCTGTAACACTTAAGTGAACATTAACTAATGCTAATTTACAATCAAATCCAATGTAGAAGCGAATTATGTTTTCTTGAGCATTGAAAAGTCTTTATTGTGAACATTATGTTGCATAATGTCAGTGTGTCTTAATTATCTGCTTGTAAATAATATTTCCCACAAATCTTAAAATCAGAAAACTCTAGAAACAGAATACTAGTCTCAGTATAATTTGGCTTTCCTTCCTAATAATCTAATGCATGTCCTGTTTGCTTTCTTCACTGTTCTAAAAGTCAAGACCAAGTTTTCCCATGGGATTTACTGAAATATATTTTTTTTTATTTCACTATTCTACTGCAAGACTTTTTAAACATAAATCCAGGATTATCAAAAACATCTAAGTTTTACATGAGCTCAAATTATTCAAATTATAAAATTGTTGTCTCTGTAAGTCACATGTCAATACACCCACACACACCACACCTATAGCAATAGAATTCATGAAAGAAAAATAAGCCACAGACACAGCCTCTAATTCAGCTTATTCTAAAATTGTCTGTAATTGCCAATAAGGCACTGAAGAGAAGAGAGAATTAAATTAAAAGTTCAATAAACACTGATCAATACGCTTGTAAATACCAAGTCTATAAAATGATCTTTCTTTTAGATGTAGTTATTCTACACCAACATGCTCTGTATTTTGAAATTTGGGCTGATCATTTTGAAATCTAGTTAGATTTGTTTCTAATAGGAATGAGCCAGAAACCTAGGAAGGCTGCCGGGGAGGACAGAGAAAAGAAGAGAGAGCAGGCTGGTTTGTCAAACCGTCTCTGCCTCCTGCTCCAGCATTAGCTCACAATCAGCTGAAGAAAGAACTCATCTGTGTCTGAGATGTAAATAAATCACAGGCCTCAGTTACTTTACCACTAGCTGTTTGTCATTCAGGAAAATAATGGTTAATCAATGTCTAATCAATGAAGATGTGTAACATATTAGTTTGCAGTCCTTCATCATCCTATTTTCTTCAATTGCCTGGGGGTTTGTGTTCAGTACTTACACAATCGATTACAATTGAGAGTGATCGCTCAGCTCCGTGTTGAGAGCTGTCAGCTGTGCTTTCCAAGACACGGCTCTTACTCCGGTGTTTAATATGAGATGCTAATGTTTAGCTGCCGCTGACAACACGGGTTCCACGGCGGAAGGTTTTATGAGACGCGCTTAAGTAACTAATTGTATCACTACATGTCACTTGATGAAACTAAACTTTTCCTGACTTCACAATAATCATAACCATTACTGGCTTGCTGTGGAAAATTAAGGGGAAATAGCTGCCTGCTTGAGTCTGACCATGCCTGCGGGGAAGGTCTAGGAAAGGCAACTGCCAATGACGCCTTTATAAATAACTGCGAGGGCTGGAGGAGGGGAGCGGGCTCTTCCATTTTCATATAAAACAATTTTTTTTTCAACACGAGAATTCTTCACAAGTATCCTTGAATGATCCCTGATCTCTCACGATCACCGCAAATCTGTAGCCTGTCCGCACGTTTAAAACAGTCTTTCTGGACCATGAGGCTTTCAAGCCAAACAAGAACGTTAATTGTCGGATGCACGCGTTTTCCTTATCACTTACAAGAGAAGAAAAAAGAAAGAAAGAGAAAGAAAATAGCATCACGAGCCTGCAAATGTAGAAGGGAAGAGGTAGAGAAGGAGGAGAAATTATTCACACCAACAAATAGTCAGGCTGCGGAGCCTTAGCTTGAATTACTGTTTTGGTGACTTGTTTTGGAAGTTGCGCTGATGACAATCACAGAGACCAATGTCACAAACTAATAATAATATAGCGTTTCATTCGAAGCCTTTTTTGAATCTTGATAGTACGGATTTGAAAGAGAAAGTTTAGCGGCCTCTTTGCAACTCTCAGTGCTCAGAGCGCCCCCTAGTGCCCACAGCTTTACAACATCGTGGGAAGGCGGATGAGTCGTTTGAGCGCAGTTCAAGCTCATTGACACTTGCTTTACGGCCAACATTAAGGAACTTTAAAAAAGTATATCTATCATTGCAAGTGACCTAAATGTGCTCTTAAACTTAGAAATGCTTTAATATCATTCTGTGACCAACCACACCAGAGAATTGTTAAGTGATCTACGATTTTTTTAAAGTTATAATAGAGCATTAATTTTATTAGAGTATTACTACAGTGATACATTGTCAAATTTTATGGATATTTCGGGATATATTTCCATTGTCTGAATTTCCGGAATATATGGGAAAGTCTTAACCAATGACAGCATCTTAAGGAGGAAGGTCGCTGCCCATTTGATGCCGTAATGGACAAGGAATGTGGAATTTACATTGTTTCCAGTAGGAGTGGAAGAAGAAAAACCTTTATCTCCGCATCCAAATGTTTAATGATGAGAATCAATTGTAAAGGCAACCATAGAGCAGCCCATCAAATGATACCTTTATCGGTTTTGTTTTTTCTCAATTGGTTCTCTTTGTTGTGCAAATAAATACTACATTTGACCACAATAAGTCTGACCCCAAAGTGGGTGAGAGAATAAGAATAGGGAACAGAATACACTGCGAAACGCATATGGTTGAATTTTGACATAGAATCGCACAGTCGCAAGCGCCAGCCACAGAGAAGGCAGGCATTCCATTTTAAATGATGAACGTATCTTTCTGGGTTGGTGGACAATGAAGGAATCAGAAACCACCAATTTGCAATAAGACTATATACAGCCATAAACCGTATTCATAATTTAAAAGCTGTTTAGCAGATCTGGCCTAAGGAAGAAAAAAAACGGAAGAAAACTCAGCCTTCAAATGAACCAAAGTTGTCAGGCTCGGAAAGTCTTGCACTTGGAGACATAAAAAAGAAATAATGAGGACAAAATGGCTATTGGTATCCAATCAGGAGACATATGCTGTCCACCAAAATGCTAGTATTTCATCAAAACAAATGTTCCTACTTTACAACCAAATTTCCTAAGAAAAAACAGTTTCTCTATCTGCATCCTGAGCTGTCCTCCAAATTTTAGTAGGTTACTTCCTCCATATCTTTCTAGCGAAAAATTTTTAAGGTAATAAACATTATGCATCTATAAATTGGTGGTCTCTAAGCAAGGCAAACAATTCTGCATTGTCTCACACAGAATTAAATCAAGCACTGAAAAAGACTTGATCAATATTTCCTAGAGCTTTCTCCTTTTCCTACCACTCTCATTTCTCAGCTTGCAGACAGTGCTGTTAGCTGATAAGGTAGGCACACATATCTGTGACCAAATACTTGCAGTCATCTTAAATGACACTTTTACCATCAGTGGTTCTGAAATCAAGCACACACACTAAAAAAGGCAAACCAACAAAGGGGTATGTAAAAGATCTTCTTCTACCTTGGCTCCAACACCAGGGGAAGCAAGCCCACCCCACGGACATCTGCACTTTGATTCGCCAACTGTGATAACGATGAAAAGTTAATGGATTATTATCTGCATCAACCTGATGATCATAGACATTGTTATTTTTTTATTATTTTTAAGGAAGGGATTTGTGCCGCATGAAGGTGAAGGCACATATTCACAGAATTTCTTAGATTTGCGGGCACAAAGTGAGTTCCATGCAGTTACCACGTAGGGGTCTTTCAAATGAGACCACAAAACGGCAAATCGTTCCCCTCCTGTGTGGACATTAAAGATCCCTGAGCCATTTCCAGAAGAGTGAGGGTCTGTCACCATGTCGCTGGGCATTTTCCTGGTACCTACCTTCAAGCCTAGCAGCCCGTCTCTTTCCACAGGCTGCTAGTGCTTTAGACAGCCTGAAAAGTCCAATATATTTACTCAATTTATTAAAAACAATGTTCTCCTGATGGTTCTTTTCTCTTAAACAAAAAGCAAACAAAGGTCTCTTTAGGTAAAGTTATATGAAATCCAACTTGCTTCCAAAATATTTGATTAGTTCTTTTTGAACGTAAATGCCTCATTATTAATTTTATTTTGAAAAACAAAAACAACCCAATATGTAATAAGAAAAAAATCTTATAATCCATGATTCATGCTTTCTGATACAGGTAATGTAAAATAAATGGTATAATCTACAAAACAATGACAAATGAAAGACTTGGAAAAGGTTATGGTTTGACAAGGTAACATTTTTGAGATCTGGACACCAATCAAATTGATGTAAGTATTGGTGATGCGACACTCTCTGACAGTAAGGTCCTTACCAGTGTCTACCACATAGAGAGGAGCCCATTGTGATTGCTTAACGTCAGCTTTTGTTCATGAGCTCTTTCATAACACTGAAACCAGGAAAATGATTTAAAGCAGTTCAATTTGTCTATTTACCTTAATCTTTAACTATTCCCATACGTCTGGCTACATGATGTATGACTCTTCATAAACCAATTTTTCAAAGATGTATACGACAGAAAAAAGTCAGGCTCCTAACCTTTTATGTGTTGAACTTTATAGAGCTCTAGAAAACAAAATGCTTTCAGCTTTTAGAAAAGAGAGGAGAGTGTATTGGGAGGAAAAAGGTTATTTTCTTTTCTTTCTAAAAAAAAAAATTAGCAAATATTTACAATCAGAGAAAGCAGTAATTTCTAGGTGAAAAGTTGATTTCTGTGTCCCATGCAAATATCTTTTTGTATTTAAAAATGGTGATGGTCTTTGTTTCAGAGGAATAAAATATAAAAACAAATATCTGTAAATTAAAACCTTGAGCTTGCATGAGTTCCACTGCCAGGTAGGAGTATTTTGCTAGGAATAAGACCAGCCTGGAAGGCTAAGTAAATTGGAGGGAATGCAGATTAGGGACTCTTCAATCTAAGGAACCTAAATCTTTACTTTCCATCTTAGAAAAAGAATAGTAATCAGAGAATTCATTCACTTTGTGTAGTTGAAATCGAATGCTCTGGTCATTTAAATCATACTCTAGCCAGACCTAGTGCTGCAAACCTGCAGTCCCCAGCTTCTCAAGAACGGAGGCAGGAATGCCTCAAACCCTACCTAAGTTATTTAGTCTCAAAACAAAACCTTTCGAAACGTATGAGGCTATAGCTTGGTGTTAGCTTGTATGCCTTACATGAACAAGATCCTAGACACAATGCCCAGTACTAAGAAACAGAAATTAAAAGGCATTTAAGTTAATGCTTAATCAACTAACGTATTTGTAAAGATGGAAATGAAGAAAAATGTAACTATTTATGCATGAATGTAGCACATATTTATAGAGCACCTATTGTGTGCTTGGAGCTGAATAAACAACTCTAAACAAGAAAAAGTCATGCCCTCTCCTCTTGGAGCCTGTATAATTTTAGCTAAAAATTCAGCTTTAGGACAATTACTACCAGGTTACAATTATGAGCTAGTCAACAAGTAAAAAATTTTTTTCTCATACTTTTAGTTCTTAAACCCTCTTGAGCTCCGTCCTTATGCAAATGTTGTTCTGTACCTTGTGTTATTTTTAAGGTACACTCTAATTTCCCAGCTGGTTTGGCCAAATTAGAAAATGTAGCGTTCGTTCATAAAAAGGCACAAAATACAAGAATCCTTGTGATGACTGTAGAATGCAGAATAGACTGAGCAGCTTTCCCACAACTAATGAGATGCCGAGCCCAATCCCAGGCACTTTGCATATGTCCGATCCAGATGAGTTCACTGTGTGCAGGCATTGTTGTGCCTACCTCGAATATCCACAATGTCCCTGAGCAGATTAAAACCAGGTAAATCATTTTATACTACACCATAGTATGTCTTAAAATAGAAGAAAGTCCAAGAGGGGAGAAACCCAATGGGACATTGAAGTTACCTCGTTTCTGTGTCTATTAGCTAACCCATGCTGTACCTGAATATATCCTACCATAGAGAGATAAACATGGTTTTTCTTATGTAGATCTTATGAATAGGTCTCAATAAATTTATATATTAATTAATAAGTTATGATACTTAATGCAACTTCCCCAAGAAGTATCTCCTATATTAAAAACAAAACAAAACAGAAAACAAAAGAACAAACCTGTCAATGAGTGTGGAAATTTGTTACCATTCCCAGGTAATGGCAAAATCTAACATACAAAAGTTGCACTAAGATATATACATATATATATATATATATATATATATATATATATATATATATATATCATCAGATATCTGGGCCTGAGAAATGTGAGTTGAATCTAGAGCTTGTCTAAAAAAATAACTAACCAGTTAAAATAAATAAATAAAATTAACAAGCTGCTCTGTGTAAAACACATCGGAGACTTTTGTTCTCGGCATCATTGCAGAATGGCTCTATGATTTTCAAACATAATTAGACCAAATTATCGTAAATGTCAACCAATATCTTGGCACTGGCTTCTCAAAACAGAGGAGATCTCTGTCTCATGCACATTCCCCAAATGAAACATTAAAGTTGCATCCTTCTATGTGCATCCAGTGTTCACACAGGCATTGTTCCCATACGTGTAACATTTACTAAAGTATATATGACACTAGTTATTCTTCAGCTGAAATAATTTTACACGTACAGAATAGGTTTCAATGTGTGTTTATAACATATGAGGTTGTGAGTACAAAACTCACAAGAGTCCTCTACTTCCCCAAGCTAAGATCATTCCAATTTGTGTTGCTCCTTATTGCTGGGAATTATAACTTGTAGACTTATTTCAACTGTGGGCTAACAAAGTTGTCCTCTCCAGGTGTTTTGGAATAATGATACAAATGAAAGGGCTTACAAGCTATGCAGTGTGAAATCGATGTGTGTTTTAACAAAAATAAGCTGGCAGTTCTCTGAATAAAATACAAAGCAAACACACTTACTTGGCATTTGGCAAACTGCTATGATCTGTTTACTTATAAATCTTGCCCCTTCTATTGTTTCTAATTCACCAAAGCTCTTAAAAAAAAACAGCATAATAGAAATAGAAATTATATCACTAGTTATGCGCATATATGTGGCTTTTCATTGTTTAATAATAAGAATTTGGGAAAAAAATATAGGTGCCATTCATTTACACTTCAGCAAAATAAATATCTGTTAACTTTAATTTTAAATTATTTGGTACCTTTATACATTTTATATAATCGTTCTGAAAAAAATAACTAACCAGTTAAAATAAATAAATAAAATTAACAAGCTGCTCTGTGTAAAACACATCGGAGACTTTTGTTCTCGGCATCATTGCAGAATGGCTCTATGATTTTCAAACATAATTAGACCAAACATAATTAGACCAAATTTTAGAAGCATTTCACCTATAATAAAATAACTCTATTTTGTGATGTAACTCATTTGAACTAGTATAATTAAAGCTATTTAGAACAAAAAGCTAGTTTGAAATATATTTTAAAAATTTGTATACATTTTTAATCATTCTTTTTAAAACTTTCCATACATTAGAGAAACTGACTGAGGATCCTGTCTACAATGTAGGGTCAATGTTGTATTGAATTTCCAGACCATTTTCAGACTACCTTCTGGCGATGGAAGCATTTTGACCACTGACACTCCCTATGGGCATATCTGACTATCCTGGTACAATGCACCATTCCCCATTATTGAATCTACAACAAACTGCTGTAGGTTATTCATTGATTGAGTGTTTAAGTATATTCCTTAGGAGCAAATAGAGAACTAATCTGTAAGCAATCACATAAAATAAAAAAAAAAATCAGCAGAATTCTGACTTCAAAGATGCTTTGAGCTACAGCACTTAATTATGTTCAATCTTTGATTAGACTGTGTCACAGTCAATAAACATATGTGGAACCCTGTATCTTTATATCACAGTAGATTCTTTCCAGTTCTTCATTGTATCTTGCAGAGAAACTATGAAAGGACCTGCCAAATGTGCTATGCAAGTTAAGATAGCTTTAGCTCCTCTTTAGAATCATATTTGTTGTCCTGGATTGGTTACAATATTTGACAGGATATTCACTTAACCAATAAATGCTCAGAGAGGGCTTGCTTCTAATTTCTCTAATACACATAAAACTAAATATCAGGTGAACTGTTTTCAGCCTGAAGAAATACATGCCAGCTGGCCCATGAGGCTGCAGTAAGCACCAGCTCAAAGACCTCTTGCAGAGTCCTCGTAATAACACGCTCCTGGGCTGTGTGTGGTGGTGTATGGGAGAGCAGACAGCTCTGCCTCTCTTCACACCACCCTTTGGTAGGCGTGTTTAGGGCAGCCTTCTACCCAGAAATCGGCCCAGCTGCCGTGTGGCCGGCAGAGGGTTCTGAGAGCCGGGGCAAAACAGCAGATTTTGACTCTTTCAATATATCTGCTGCCCCTCTTGCTTGAAACCACAATGAATGTTCTGACTTCTTGGAGCAAAATTATTTTCTGTGTGGATATCTCTGTCATATAAGGATGGTTTCTTTTTATATGAAATAAAATGATGGGGTCTGAGATATTTTAACAAAATAAGCATTGATAAATATGTAAGGATACAGTAAGTTCTTTAAATATCTGTACTCATCCTTAGTAAAACAGCAATATAGAATGATACATGTGTCACATATAAACACTCTTTAAGAAGCAGTTTGGGAGAATATATCACTTATTCCGGTTTCTGTTGTTGTTATTGCTTTTTTTTTTTTTTTCAAAGCATCCGATGGGTAGTAATATCTTATTTGTTTGTTCTTGTCTGTTGCAATGAACTTCTCATGAAATCCCTGCTCAGCCTGCTTCAAAGAGAATAGAAGCTCCAAGTGCTACTAGCAATAAACATTTAAAAAGTCAAAAAATTTTCTCAATTTTTTTTCTTAAATGCAATCACTGCACTCTTAAATGTTGTTGCTTTTTACTTAATTATTTTCATGTTAATGGCTGCATGGAAGGCATTCAGCGGAGGAGGGTCTTCATCGGCCTGCTGCCTTCCTAACACAATAGTCAGTAAAGCCTAACGACCATCCCAATTAGTGAAATGCTTGTGTATTCTGAGAAACCACTGAATGCAGAAGGAATTTTTTGTCTAATACAACATTTCAGTAATATTGCTGTTCAAGAGGGTAAATAACCAGGGGATAGAAGACAAATTTTAAAATACAAGAAGAACAACAACCAAAAAGAAAATGTCACAATCGGTGTCACACAACTTCCCTCTCTGGTAAAGTTTTTAAGAGTTCTTCCGGTGTGTTAATGAATGACCTAGGTCACTTAATCTATGTGATTACTCTGTGGAAATTTGTATGTGTGCCTATTCACAAAGCACACTGCACTATGGGACACACATATAGAAATAGAATTAAGTTGCTTAGAAAATAGTAGGGAAAGCATGCTGGTTGGAAAAAGAAAAAAAAAAAAAAGCATGCAGCTGGCATGGCGCTTGAGATTGATGGCATGCGCTGCTCGTCTCCAGATCTGCATTCTGATTAATTCTGAAAAACTCTTAAAATGAAAATGAGGAGGAAATGCCATACTAACTCTTTTATAGTCTTTTGACAATATTATAAAATATTATTCTTTCATAAATTGTGTTTTTCATTGGTTAGAATTTGCAATGCTATGCACAGTACTTTCCAGCTTGAAGTGACGCTATTACTGCTGTGTGTGTGTGCACGTAATATTTTTATTGTATGGAATTTATTAACTGCATATTTTATACTCTTTAAAATGGATATATTTAATCAATCTACTCACTGAGAAGGGCATCAAAGAATTCTAATAATTGTAATGGAATAATTTTCATTCTGCAAGGAAATTTCTTTCTTCGGTTTAAGAAAAGTCCAGCTAAAGGTTAACACATACATAGAAATGTCTACATAAAACAAAGTTTTACAAATTCAAGCCACTGCCAAAACCCAACTGCCCTTATCAAATTATATATATATAAACTATAACTGTTTTAAAGACATGAGCTCTCCACTCAGAAGCAAATGAAGACAGAAAGAAACAACAAACTTGCAATCAATATTTGTAGAAGAGAGGCAAGGATGAAGAACTGTAGGGTACGTGGAGGAAAAAATATGGAAGTTAAATAAGGAAAAGTCTGTGATGTGTGGTGCTTAAACTGCCTCTGCCATCAGATAGAACATAGCATTCATCTGCAGTTGAGTAACAAAAACAATTGCCAGGGTGACAACTTACGAAGTATTAAAAATTTCAACACAGAAGGGTAGAGGCCTTGCCTGGCATGTGACAATTCCTAGGTTCCATTCCAAGGATCATAAAACAGTTTACCATAGAGTCCTATGGCATTTTATGAAGGTGGGTGTCCATTTTCATTTACATAAAGAAATAATACTCTACCTGTCACTGCCTAGTTTCTGACCTGTGTTAACAGAACCTCCTCTGATAGGATACCTGTAAGAACAATGATGGGCCACAGACTAGGATGCACTAGCTGAGCTCAGAGTCCATCCACATGGGCAGACTCCCCAGGCAAGAAGCCCAGGCTGCAAGGCTAACTTACAGGAAAGGCTGAAAACACAACAGGAATCTGCTAACAGTGGAAGCGCATGGCGCTTGAGATTGATGGCATGCGCTGCTCGTCTCCAGATCTGCCGTTGGAAGGATGCCTCATTGACTGCTTCAGAGAACATTACCATTTTCTCTCTGAAATGCTGAAAGTGGCAGGGCCTGTAGAAGAACTCTGGCATCAGACCTGTCCGATACCTTTTTCTCAGAGGTGGGACCTGGGTGGATGACACCTAAATGAACATCGGTACAAAGTCCCAATTTATTTCTAATATCAGAGATCAGACCTCTACTCTTGCCTGATGTGTCTAAAACAAAAAGGGGGAACTGTAGAGAGCTGCGGAATGCCGTGCCTTAAAGATGGAGCTGGTTTCCGCCTTCCACCTTCCCGATGGTGAGTGCTCTCTGTCACAAACAACTCCACATTTGGCTAAGGCTGAGGATCTGGCTTGCTACCGTGTATGTGGACCTATCTGCATTGCCCACATGGCACGCTGGGGTTGGCTACCCAGAGGCTATTTAAGCTGTGGGCTGGCTTTCCCCAGGGTCCGATGATTGTTCAAGGTTCCTGAATAAACTGCATTGAAAAAAAAAAAAAAAGAACTCTGGCAATATGAGCAATGCTAAATTTCATTCGGTTAAATTTTTAAAGTTCTATATGCTCTACTTTCGTGACAATGAGCAACACATTTCCTTCTCAAAGTTGCTCTGGACTCAGCTACACCACGGAAGCTTTGAGGTAATTTAGGGTCTGGAGCAGCCATGTTTCATTTGTTATAGGTATGAATATATTGCCAATTAGTAC